>NW_012101344.1:17489-85225 GCF_000951045.1 Mandrillus leucophaeus | reverse complement strand
TAGCCAGGATGGTCTCGATCTCCTGACCTCATGATCCGCCCATCTCGGCCTCCCAAAGTGCTGGGATTACAGGCTTGAGCCACCGCGCCCGGCCATTTTTAACATTTTTTAAGAGACAGGATCTTGCCCTGTTGCCCAGGCAGGAATGCAAGCCATCCTCCCAATTCAGCCTCCTGAGACTGGGACCACAGGCGTGCACCACCATGCCCAGCTTAATTGGTCTTTTTAAACACACACAAATACAATATACTATAATGATGCGTCCCCAGATCATTTGATTTCTGAAATTATCAATTCAACGTAAACTGCTGGTGGTATGGGTCACAATCTTCCTTCAATCTCCTTAGCACGTCTGGGTCTGCAACTGCATCCAGCACTGCACTTAGCACTGCATTTGGAATGACAGCGAGTCATTTTGCTACCTGCTGATGGGTTTCCCACCATAGAGTGAGGAAGCGGCCTGGACTGACCCTCAGAGAGCCTCCAGGGATGAGGTGGGGGAGGGCGGATAAAGGGGGTGGGAGGTGGGGGAGGGCCAAGTCTCTGGGGATCACACCCAAGTCTTCACAATCACACCCAATTCAAGGTGAAAGGCTGTGTGCCCTTTTCCCCTGGAAGCCATCTGTGTTAAAAAACGCATTTTGCGGGTAGTCAGGCCTGTGAAGTGCTTCTGTTCAGAGCTTCTCTGGGGTGGTGCGTTTTCCAGAGCGGAAGGCCATCAGAAGCCAACCCCTGAACCCGAGGACTTGACTGCAAGAGCAGAAGGAAGACCACTGAGACCACTTCAATGGAGCAGGCTACCCAACACGAGAAAGCCAGGGCCTGCCGCTACTTCCTGGGCTACTGCAGCTACTGGAACAAGGATTTCTGCTCAGGGTTTCAGACCGAGGACCTCACCCTGAAGAGTCAAGGCCTTTTGGGAAAATGCAGTTTCCTACCAGCAACAGCGGGTTCACCCTGCTGTGTATCCCAGGAACCATGCAGCTTCGAGATCTGCTCCTCCTTCATCCCTTCCCCGTCACATTCTCAGTAGGTGCTCCAACATAATTCAGTTAGCAACAGTATTTGCTTTTCACTGTGAGTCAGTTCCAATGGACTTTACCATTTACACAAGTTGATCTAAGATGTAGGACAGTGAAACAGAATGATATTTAAGTTGAAGGAACTGAAATTACAATGTGTGTTGCACTTCTCACCTGTTCGTGGATTAAAATTCAAGCCCACATACTCATCTGCCCAGACATCTCTTGTATTCCATCAGCTGCCCGTCTTGTCAGTATCTCCAATGCTGTGCCTTCCTCCAGATTCACTTCTACCCCAGGGAGAAGCATCACAGTCCACCCTGATTAAGAGTAATTAAGGCCAGGCATGGTGGCTCACACATGTAAGCCTAGCATTTTAGGAGGCTGGGGTGGGCGGATCACTTGAGCTCAGGAGTTCGAGACCAGCCTGGTCAACACAGCAAAACTCCATCTCTACTAAAAATACAAAAAAAATTAGTTGGGAGTGGTTGTGCACGCCTGTAGTCCCAGCTACTCGAGAGGCTGAGGCAGGAGAATCGCTTGAACCCAGGACACGGAGGTTTCAGTGAGCCAGGATTGTGCCACTGCACTCCAGCTTTGGTGACAGAGCAAGACTCTGTCTCAAAACAAACAAACAACAAAGCAAGCAAACGAACAAAAAGTAATTGAGAGTAGGGCTCTGGAAACTTTTATTGCAAACATCTACACACAGAATCAATGAAAGTGTCTCCCTGAATAAAGAAAGTCCAATTCATGTGTTGTCAGACTTGAGTGGTGGGTCCCATGTTGTGTAAGTGTGCACTAATTATGCCCATTAGGATCACATGTGGATCTGGGATGAGTTGGGGAAATCTTATCCTTTCCTATACTGTAGATAGCCAGAGAAGCACAGGAGGGAGGACTTCCACCTCTCACATGAACGATTTCCATAGCCTTTGTATTAGTGGCAACTTGCTTGTTTTCCTTCCACCCTTAGAATGTGAGTTCCAAGAGAGCGTGCTTGAAGCTACCTAGTTTACCACAGAGCGCAACGATAGAACTATCATGGGCATATAGTAAGTTCTCAATACTTATTTGTTCATGGTCTCTCTAACTCTGAACAGCAACTACTAAACTCAATACATTTTCCAGGCTGCAACCAGAACAATCTTTCTAAAACTCAAACCTGATCAAGACCCTTCCTTATTTAAAATTATTTAATGACTTCTCAGTTGCCACGGTAATGTCAAAAGCCTAGGTCTGCATTTTAGCCACACTGAACACTTATGTCTTACTAAAGGGCCATACTTCCAGGCCTCCAGGCATCCATGCCGGCTGTTCCCTCTGCCTGGAATTCCCTTCTGCCCCGTCTTGAACAGTGGTAACTCCTTCAGGTCTCAGCTCAGCTGTCACTCCCATTGAGACATCCCCAGGGTGACCAATAATTGCAATATATGGCAATTATTTTTCTGTATTTCCATTTGAAGTTGAGCCTGCGCCTACACCATCATATCCACCCCCAACCATGGCAATGGACATGATGGTGTCTTTATAGCAGAGGCAAGTAGGACTCCAGAGGTTCTAATTGTGGGGGTCACCCCTTACTCCTCAGCACGTTGAGAGTGGTAACTCCACAGCCAGGCAAACTCAGGTTCAAATCTCCACATTCACTTTGTTTATTTAGCCGTCCTGTGCTTGGTTTCCATCCGCAACATGGGGCTCATTATTATATACGGATAAAACTAGGTGGAGTCCTTTTGGGGGCTGGCAAATTGTAAGTGCCTAGTTAATGAATGTTAGTTGTGATTATTAACCATCACTTTTAAGCTCCCTGCATTTTGCTTTCTCTACTTATAAGCTCTTGCAACCTCCTCTCTCTCTTTAGGCTTCCACTAGGGTGTTGGCTGTTACTCATCATGTTACTTTAAAAAATGAGCGTATCACAAAGAAAAGAGACATAACATTCTAAAGCAATTACTCTCTTCTACGATTTCCTGGAACCCAGATGCTCTACTTTATTTTGGAGCCTGGGGAGGAGACAGTTGTGCTTAAAATTTATCAGACCTCTCCTCTCTTTCGGGCTTTCTTGAAGCCTCCCTTTATCAGGACTGGATAGAAAAATCAGTTTGATGAGGTCATCCTTCTCTGTGCTTACAAGTCTCAAGAGGGCGATTGTATTTAGAAGAACTCCACGTGGCCACTGCCAGGATGATGAGAATAGCAATAATTAAGTTAGCAACCATAAAACCTTTTATTGATAGCGCTTGATACTACAGAATCAAAATGATTATTCTCATTTCGCTGCTGGTAGGTGGCAGAAGCTGGCTTTGAAGACAGGTCTGTCTAATCTTCTCTTACACAGAAAAGGTCACAAGATAATCCTTCCTCACCTGGGACTGTATGATTTTTGTGCCAAGCCATACAGTGTTGCATATTGGATCTCTCCTGGTGAACCACCAATTTCTTCCTGTCCCTGAGATCCACAGGTGCTGCTAGGGACAGGCAATACTCATTTCATGGAACTGTGTATGTCTGAGAGAGAGTATGTGCATGTGTGTGGGCATGTGCATGCAGGCACAAATGTGTGTTTATGTGTTTCATTGGTATAATTCAAGTCTCTGGTTAAGGGTTCTGTATGCTAATCATCCCACCTTTTTTTTTCGGTTCAACTTTTCAAAATGAAGTCGCACAGTCTGGTTGAATAAACGTCATGAAGTAGATATTTTATATTTTCTGAAAAATGGATTCACTCTGATCTTGAGTTGGGGGGTGGGGGCACGGATAAAGTTGGTTTGCAGTCTGTATCCACCCTGGAACCCATGAAAAATTCTCTCTATGTAGAAATTTGCATCATGACATATTAATTGCAAGAATAAAAGTGTTCTTAAGCAATGACTAGAAACAGTAAATTCTAAAACTGCCTAAATTTCAGCCTGGGAGTGATTTAGTCCAGTGGTTCTGACCTGAGCATGCAGCAGAGTCACGTGGAGGGTGAGTATGAAATCCCAGATTGCTGAGATTGCTGCTTGTGGGGTAGTGAGCTCCCCCTGGAGTTTCTGATTCAGTAGGTCTGGGGTGGGGCCTGAGATTTGCATTTCTGTTTTTTTGGTTTGTTTATTTGTTTGAGACGGAGTTTCCTCTTGTTGCCCAAGCTGGAGTGCAATGGCATGATCTCAGCTCCCTGAAACCTCTGCCTCCCAGGTTCAAGCAATTCTTTCACCTCAGCCTCCCGAGTAGCTGGGATTACAGGCACGCACCACCACGCCCGCCTAATTTTTGTATTTTTAGTAGAGATGGGGTTTCACCACACTGACCAGGCTGGTCTTGAACTCCTGAGCTCAAGTGATCCACCCACCTCAGCCTCCCAAAGTGCTACGATTATAAGCTTGAGCCACCACACCGGGCTTAAGATTTGCATTTCTAACAATGCTCCCTGGAGGTGCTTGTCTGGGGAACACAGTTTGAATGCCACTGGTTAGACCAGTGGTTCTGAGACTTGGCTGCATATCGGGATCACCTGGGGAGCTTAAAAGTTAATGATGCCTGGAGTCCACCCCAGTGACTCTGGTTTAATTTATATGGAGTACGACCTGGGCATTAGTGTTTTTTAAAAGCTCCCCAGTTGATTGTCATATAGCAGACTTTGAAAGCCACTGATATGGGGGAGAGGGGGAACCTCTTATCTTAAGAACAATGAGGGCTTTGGACACCCAGAGTGCAGGAGTGGTAGAAGGGCCCCTTCACGTGTTGGTTGTCCTGGATGGGAATAAACAGATGGGCAGAGCAGTCCTGTGCTCAGTCTCCACGTGCAGGACTGGCCAGCAACAACTTTGCCCAGCCATGGTTCTCAGGCTCCTAGAAGGCTAAAAATATTTCTTTACAGTAGGCGTTAGTAACTTTAGGGTTCTTAGTTATATGTAAGAAACTTGCCACTAACTAAGCAGGAAAGGATTTTGGTAAAGAATATTGGAAGACTTGAGGTTAGGCTTCCAGGAGGGATATACAAACCGATGCTAGAATGCTTTGAGAAGGACAATGCCACCGCTTCCCTGCCCAACACTAGAAAAACCACTGTGGCCACTGTCCTACCAATACCAGGGCCCTGCCAGGAACTTGACATTGTGACTCTCTGGCACTTCTGGAAGCCAGATATCTCAGTGCTGCCCTCACTAGTAAAACAGGAGCTCCAGGGAGCCTCCTCCTAACTGGAAGTGAAACTGTCCCCACAGGGTTAACAAGAATTACATACTGAGCTCTAGGCAGATATACAGTTATAATTAAGCATTCATCAGACTGCATTCTGGCCCACCTTCTTATAACAAAAAGTCACAAAACTGTAGACACTGACCATTTGCATCCCTTGTTTCAATAGATAGGATCACACATTGGAATCACAAAGCTTTTTCCTTAAACATTGCTTAAGATGTTTTTCATATCCTGAATTCCGGCGGAACAGCCGTTTGAAGATCCCCATAGAGGAATTGAATCAGCATGAGAATGCAGTTTCTTCACCTCCCCATCCCATGACTTCACCCTGCATTCTCAGACCAATCAACCATCCCTACACCTTGACCCACTCCAAACCCCTTAAAGTCCCTATCCCCAAACTCCCCAGGGAGGCGGATTTGAGGTTTCTTCCCATCCCCTCAGCTGGCAGCCTTACGATGAAAACATTCTCTGCTGCAGCCTTAGGTGTCGGTGTATTGACTTACTGCGCATTGGGCAATGGACCTGTTATAGTCACATAAGTCTCAGTTGAGTGGCTCTGAGTAGAGGAGTCCCTGTTACATGCTTTTTCCTGGCTAGGAAACCCAGGGATACTGGTTCTTACTGAATCTGGCCATGTATGGCTGTGAATTCTTCCAAATATATTATAGCAAAGATCTTCTGCAGCCAGGGAAGGTGACAAGGTGTAATCATCGTTATTATTGTTCCACAGACCATTGGCTCCTGTTTTCTTCTCTTCTGAGCTGCCATGGCCTCTATCAGTGTTCTCTACCGCACAAGCAGCAGGGATACCAGTCTTCCCAGCTATTTCCATTCTCTGTTTCATGGGTGGGTTTCACTGTCAATCACTGTTCTTTTCAAAAGTCAATATGCATAGAGACAGCGTGAAAGGAAAGAACTACTGTACCTGTCTTATGTGAAAATGCTGCCTCTTTGGCCAGATCAAAGGAGATGAATAGACTCAACATTCCAGTATGTTGTTCAGACATTGATTCTCATGCTAGGAATGCCCAGGGTGAAGCCATTTGTAGTGCTGCTGCCTGGGGCTGTTCTGAACTCCTGATATACAATAGAAAAGAGGATTTGACAACTCAAATGGAGTTGGAGTACATGTCACTGTTTGAGCTGTGTGTGGTGGCCTGGCCTTCCTTGTTAGAAATGAGAGCCGATGGCAGGTCTTCAAGGTAGAAATTTCATTTGCATCTCCAGAAGTCACATGTATGTGGTTCTGGACTTGCCACACTCTGTGAAGGCAGGGCGTGTCTTTCATTTTCATCTTCTCCAGGTCTGGTGATAGCAGTATTTTTATTAACCTCAATTTGCAGATAAGGAAGCCCAAAGTAGGGAGGATAAGAAACATGCCTAAGCTCAGATAAAAGTGATTTAAACCCAAGCTGACTCCAGAGCCATCACTATTTCACAATAAAAATGATTTAATATATTTATTCTGATCGTATCAATTGTTTATTGCTCTTGTAAACATTCAAACAATAGAGGAAAATGCAAGGGGAAATAGTCAATTCCTCAGAAATCGCATCAGTTTGAGGTAAAAAACATTCATATTTTGGTAACTATTCTTTTTTTGCATCGGTTTATGCATGCATGCACGTGCACACACATGTTGCATAAATAGGATTCTTACAAGAATGATGGCTCCTGAAGCTCTTGTTTGCTGGTCAGTGTAGCTCAAACAATCCTCTGTTTCCTTGTTTAAGTGGGTGAAGACGAAAATTTGCTCTAAGCAAATAGAGTCCTTTGTGGCCTGCCAGCCTCTTTTCTGTATATGGACTGAGCTGTGGCACTGTGGAGATGGGAGCGAGTGTGTCGAGATTAAGAGCAGAGGTACAAGAGTTAGACTGCAGATACCAAGAGCTCGGCACTCTCACCGAATAGCTGTGCAGACTTACAGGAGTTACCTAACCTCTCTGTATCTGAGTTT
The DNA here is from genome assembly GCF_000951045.1 of Mandrillus leucophaeus. Taxonomy (NCBI): domain Eukaryota; kingdom Metazoa; phylum Chordata; class Mammalia; order Primates; family Cercopithecidae; genus Mandrillus; species Mandrillus leucophaeus. Next base: position 78,058 of record NW_012101344.1, on the reverse strand, counting down.
CCTCAGATACGAAGTAGGGGTGATACCTACCTCATAGCGTTGTTGTGAGGATTAAATAAGAAGATACAGTAGTCCCCCTTATCTGCAGTTTTGCTCTCCAAGATTTCAGTTACTCACCGGTACAGTTCAACAAAATATTTTGAGAGAGAGACACCATTCACATAACTTTTATTACAGTATATTATTATAATTGTTCTATTTTTAGTTTTTGTTGTTAATCTCCTACTGTGCCTAATTTATAACTTAAACTTTATCATAGGTATGTATGTATAGGAAAAAGCATAGTATGTATAGGAAATAGCATAGTATATATAGGGTTTGGTAGCATTCACAGTTTCAGGTGTCCACTGTGGGTCTTGGAATGTATCCCCTGTGGATAAGGAGGGACTACTGTATGTTAAAACTTAGAATATTTTTCCAGCCAAAGTAAAGCCTTCATGTTAACTGATATTATTAAAATACCCATAGTGTATGTAAATCCAGAAGGTACTCAGGTGAATTATTCTTTACCAAGGAGGTACACATACTTTACATTAAAAAAATGTTTTTTCTCATAATACTAGTGATGGTACTGCTTGTTCACTCCCAAGTATAAGATCTGTGGGCTGCAAGGGGTTTTTGTAAATTGCTGTGTTTTTTCAGGGCATGAAAAACAAGAGGATATAATGTTGGAGAGCTACGGCAAGGCCATGAAGTGGATGGTTTATTCATTTATTTGTTCATTTATTCCTTCATTCATTTATCCACTGATTGATAGTGCCAGGCACATAGTAAATATTTGTTGATTAAAGGCCTAAATAAAAATAACTGAATTAAATATTTTGTTTAAACAAATTATGCCCTCAAGGAGCTTACAATCCAATGACTCATTATGTTTATTTATTGGAAACACACACACGCGCACACGCACACACACACACCCCCTTTAAGAGAGCAATTTTCTGACAGCAAAATAGAGTCTTCCAGTTTAATTGCGTTTTCATTTAAGCCGCAAGGTACATATGGATGAAAATTGCCCAGAGACATCTAAATTAACCACACTTGTTTATTTTGTTAGGTTTACAAAGAGTAACAGATAATGAATTTCAAAATCGAGTCCAAATGTTGACCACCCAATTAGATGGAGTGGAAGTTTTCTCCAGAGTTAAAAATCACACAGGACCCATGCAGGAAAGACGCTGCCCTTATGAAAGTGCACTGAGGCAGGGCTGTCCCCACAGGAAGGAGGAAGAGCCATCACAGCTAGGCAGAGATAATTCTATTTTGCACGTGTGCCTTTGGAAAACCAGTTGAGTGCTCCCTTATGACAAAGAAGAAAATGCTTGATGGTGTAGTGAATACTTCATTCTTGGCCAAACCCAATCCCTTTCTGGCATGTTTATCTTGGTGGAGCAAGGATGAGGTTTGCCAAGGTATGTGCACAGGTTCCTAGTGGATAATAAAACAGATGCTGAGGGTAAATGTCCTCCAGCATTCAAGTAATTCACTTGAATATGCAAACTGCTTTGAGTACACAAAGAGCATTTTAATGAATTTTTCCTGCTCCTAATCTCATAGTGTCATTATTTGCCTTATATTAATTACTTATTACCGCAGATTCAGCAATAATTTTTCTCCTGTTGTTAGAAACATCATTGAATTTTATTGCTAGCCTTGTGTGTTTGTTAATAACCACCTTGGGGAAAAACAGCAACATTGGACTAAATATTCAAGGTGTTTTCTTCCAGATTTTATGACTTACAGACACAAAGCTTTATGTCAATTGTAAGAAATGTTTCTCCATTTTATTAAACTTGGGACTCCTTCAAGAAAATGTCACTGACCAGAATAAAATCCATTGTTGGTTCTAGGGCCTCTACTATTGTATGGGAAAAGATCAAAATAGCAATATCAGCTATTGAAGAAGGTAAAACCCATTCCATTTACTTTTCCATTATTTGCTAAGTGAATTCAGTTGTAACCAAAAGAGGTGATGGAAAAACAGTATGTTATTTCTGTCTCTTTTGCAATGCTTGGCACTGGGGCTTCATGTAGTCTTTAATAAGACCTTGAGGAAGGTGCTCAATGACTGTCTGAGCTGCAAGCCCTGTCACACTGGCTGCTGCACATTCTACGTCTTGCCTTGTTCCATCTGGCTGTGGACCCAATCTAATGCTTTGTAAAATGGATCTTTCCAGGAACATATGTTTCTTCTTTATATTAAATATACAAGAAAGAGAATCAATTAAAGGAAGAAATTTTACTAAAACTGATTGTCTTTGAAGATGCTACATTTCAGAGAGGTTATGTTCACTGATTAAATAAAATAAAACAGTTGTCTTTGGGAGAGTCTATAAGGTTCTAAGGGCACCATTAAGAGACTCTTTTTTGATATATGAAACACTTAATGGGTATGATTCTCATTTCACAAACTCCAGCATAAAAGAAAGAAAACATTGTGCATTTTCTGTGACTCAACTTCATTTTGGATTCTGAACTCTCCTCATTCCATTGGACTTAGGTCAGGACGGGTGGAATCTAGTTACTGAGGAAGGCTTTTGTGGGAAATGTTTTCCTACTCTTTTTTTCTGGCTTCATTGAAGTAGACTTGACACACAAATTTTGTATATATTTAAAGTGTACAAGGTGATGGTATAAATTGTGAAATGATTACCACAACTAAGCTAATTAACACACAATAACTTCCCAAAGTTAGGATTTTGTGGGGTGTGTGTGTGTGCGTGCATGTGTGTGTGTGTGGTGAGAAGACTCAAAATCAACTTTTTAAAGTAATTTTCAACTATACAATACATTGTTATTGACTATAATCACCATGCTGTACATTACAGCTCCAAAACCCATTCATCCCACATAACTGAACCTTTGCACTCTTTGGCCACCGTCTCCCATTTTTCACCCCTCTCCCCATTCCTTGGCAACTGCCATTCTACTCTCTGCTTATATGAGTTCAACTTCTTTAGAATCCAAATGTAAGTGAGATCATATAGTATTTGTCTTTCTGTGCCTGGCTTATTTCACTTAGCATATAATGTCCTCTAGATTCAACCATGTTGTCGCAAATGGCAAGATTTCCTTCTTTTTTAAGGCTGAGTAATAGTCCATTGTGTGTGTGTGTGTGTGTGTGTGTGTGTGTCACATTTTCTTTACCCATTCACCCATCGATGGACATTTAGGTTGTTTCCGTATTTTGGCTATTGTAATAATGCTGCAATTGAACATGGGGTGGAGATATCTCTTCAAGATACTGATTTTATATTCTAATTTTAATAACCCATATCTGAAGCATGGATTTTGGTACTGAGTGTTGAAATTTAAGGACAACCATTGCAAAAACTCAATGTAATTTAGGCACAACAAGATGCTATTTCAATGGATGAAAGTTTTGAAATTATAGACCTTCTTTCTTCATTTCAGACAAAAATCTAAAAATAGGTATCTTGAGCTCAATAAAATTGCTTTGAAATCCTTTCTTCTATTCCTATCAACATGCCTCCGTGAGATTGGTCTTTTAGTTATTATTTTTTTGAGATGGAGTCTTGCTCTGTTGTGCATGCTGGAGCACAGTGGCACGATCTCAATTCACTGCAACCCCTGCCTCTTGGGTTTAAGTGACTCTCCTGCCTCAGCCTCCTGAGTAGCTGGTATTACAAGTGCCCATCACCATGCCTGGCTAATTTTTGTATTTTTAGCAGGGACAGCGTTTTGCCATGTTGGCCAGGCTGGTCTTGAGCTCCTGACCTCAGGTGATCTGTCCACCTCAGCCTCCCAAAGTGTTGAGATCATAGGCATGAGCCACCATGCCTGTGCTCAGCCCTGGTGTTTCTATTATGAGTGTGGTGAAGCATATATATATATATATATATATAAATTTTTTATTTTTTTGACATGGAGTCTCTCTCTGTCTACCAGACTGGAGTGCAGTGGTGCAATCTTGACTCACTGCAAGCTCCGCCTCCCTGGTTCATGCCATTCTCCAGCCTCAGCCTCCTGAGTAGCTGGGACTACAGGCGCCCGCCACCACGCCTGGCTAATATTTTGTATTTTTAGTAGAGACGGGGTTTCACCGTGTAAGCCAGGATGGTCTCGATCTCCTGACCTCATGATCCGACCGCCTTGGCCTCCCAAACTGCTGGGATTACAGGTGTGAGCCACCGTGCCAAGCCTATTTTCTTTTATTCCTATCAACATACCTCTGTGAGATTAGTTTCTCTTCTCTGAGTGCTATGAAGTCAAAATATGTAAACTATTTAGATACATATTATCCTCTGTGAGGATTTTTTAATCAGTCTGACATAGATGATATAAATTATTCTGCAAGAAGCAAATCCATTTAGTCACAAAAACTGATGCACGTGAGGTGTAAGTGCACATATAGGATGCTTAATATGGCTTATTTCAATCATGAATTCTTTTATTATGATTGTTGAAACAGAAAGTTTCAAGTGTAATTGCAGTTCTGTTTTAATCACCTATACTTACTTTTGATGAACAGTATTCACAGTTTTTTGTGAGTTTCTTTCTGTTTTCCTGGGTGATAACCCAAGTCTCTTGGCTCCTGCTTCCTCACCACATCTCTTCTGTCTTCTTTACTGCCTTTCAATGTCTGTGCCTTAAGAAAGTATATAGTTTTTGTTAGGAATTAGATGATCTGGGCTCCAGTTCATGAAGCAGTTGTGTACCTTGGCTAAATCACCTTTCTGGCTTTCAGTTTCTCAAATCCAAAATAGAACAGTAGGAGAAAATATTTTCTGGCACTTTTTGATGGAAATAAACTTTTTGGAAGATTAATATAATGACGGTGTGCAAAATGATTTGAGAGGAGAAAGAGCCTACAGAGACACGAAAACTCATCTGGTTACAAGGTTTATGCCAAATATCTATAATTTAATATACAACTCCAATAGCTTTCTCATTATTACTATTTTTAGACGCAATTATACTTTGATTTAATTTAATCTTCAGGTATTGGGTCTTCCTTGCTATGCAGTGGTTTCATATACAAAGTGCTTTCTTCTTTAGTGAGCTTATATGCCTACTATCAAGATTAATAGTTCATCTTTTCAACTTTTTGTCTGTTTTAACTTTTACCTACTTTCTGGGCTCCACCCTGATGCCAAATTTCCAAACGTCTACTTCTGTTTGTCTGCAATACAAAGCAAGTCTTTGCTATGCTACTGGAGCAAAGCATAGATCAAGAGAGGGAGCCAACTAAATGCTGGACTACACAGACTTACTTATGCTCCAAAGTCAGGCAAACCGAAGTCCTTGAGGATCTCAAAGAATTTGAAACCATATATAAAATAAACAAATGCAAATGGCACATTTCCCAGTTATATAGGGTCTCCGTGGATTTCTTTAGATCCAAAATTTCCCCTTGTTCTTTTCTCAGGGGAAATAGGGCCAGAGTTTGATCTTTTGCTGAAAGGTTATATACAAGGAGGGAAGAATAAAAGAATAATAGGGAGTTGGGGCCTCTGGGGAAGTAAAAGTAAAAGTAAAAGTAAACATCCCCCTGGAAAATAAACGTTGGGTATTGCAAACCCCAGGATGCTACCTTTTCACGAATGAGCTGTTCCAAGTTGTGGTGTCATACTTGAGCAAACCTCTTTGAAGATAATTGGCCAATATTAAATGAGCCATCTTGAGTTGTAAAAATTATTTTCATGTTTTAATCAGTGATATGTCTATTTATCTACTCTTTCTCACAGTTTAAGATTCTAAAATGTAAATTTTAATATAGATCCCAAAGGCTTATAATACAATTATAATACAATGCTATCTCTCTCCCTCTTTCTTTCTCTCCCTCTCTCTCTCTCATGCTTATGATTGTTTCAGTTTATCTGTTGCCGCATAACAAACCACTCCAACTTAGTGGCATAAGAGGTAACCATTTTGTTATATTTATAGGTTTGATGATAGGGAATTTAGGCAAGACAAAACAGGGGACATTTTGCTCTATGACATCTGAGGTCTCAGCTCTGAAGACTCAGACAGCCTGAAGTGACATGAAAGTTTGGGTGTTGGTACCTATGGAAGTTTCTGCACACAAATGACTTGTATCTCTAAGTTGAATGCTAGCTCAGCTGACTGTTGACCAGAGCATCTACATGTGGTCTCTCCTTGTGGCTGGATTTCCTCCCTTTAGGGCCTCTCAGGGTCATTGGATTTCTCACATGGTGTGGCTATAAGAGTAGGTATTCTAGTAAACAATCTTGCAGATTAAAAAGCTGTGTGACCTTTTATAACCTACCTTTGAAAATTGTATAGCGTTACTTCCACCATACTTTATAGGTCAAAGCAGACATAACCTTACACAGATGAAAGAGTAGATATAGACCCTCACCCACCTCTTGATGGGAAGAGCATTGAAGAATTTGTGCCCATATTTTAAAACCAATTGATCTTCACTTTTATTCTGCATGCATGTCTCAAGATTTTGAAACTCCTAAGAGGCATGAATCAATGTATTCTCAGGAAATAGGAGGTAAACTGGTAATTTAACGTACAAGGTAGGCCCCTGTCTTTCAGGCCCAGGGTGTGTGTCTCTGACTGTCCTCTGAAGAGAGGAGACTGAAGGCAATAAACCTTTAAAGTACCACCTCACCTGAATACAAGAATAGAATATCTACTGAACTCTGGCTTGAATATCTGCATGTGGATGGATTTAGGTAATTGCTTCAAAGTTATACAGAGCTGGAAGTGGAAGACAAGGAATCAGGCATGGGACCCTGATCTCCTCATTCTCCTGAATGCACAGAGGACAAGATTCATCTCTCCGAGAACAAGGCCTGGGCGACAGCAGGTGTTTCCGTCTTCCAGCCCAGACAGGTTGCATATTAGCTCTCATTACCCCCGACAACAAATGGGTCTGACTCTGAATTGCTTCTTTCCAATCTCCAAGACTTTTTCCAGCTCACAGGAGGGAGAAGAGAAGTCTCAGTTCATCTGGGAAGAGCATTGTTGGTTTTATTATACTTCACAGAAGCTGAAAGGAAGCAGTTAAGACGGTTTCAGGCAACGTCAGCTGTAAAGATGTACATCAAGACTGCTGATGGGGGAAACTGAGGCTGGTGAGGTGACCAGTGGACAGGAAGTCACGAGATGACTGTCTCTTTTTTTCCTTCCTTTTAAAATTTATTTTTAAATTGACAAAAATTGTATATATTTATAGTGTAAAACATCACGTTTTGAAACAGAGATGCTATATTAGGCCATTCTTGCATTGCTATAAGGAAATACCTGAGACTGAGTAATTAATAAAAAAAAAAAAAGAGATTTAATTGGCTCTCAGTTCCACAGGCTGTACAGGCAGCATGGTGCTGGCATCTGCTTGGCTTCTGGGTAGGCCTCAGGAAGCTTTTACTCATGGCAGAAGGCAAAGGGAGAGCCAGCATCTCACATGGCACAGGAGAAGCAAGAGAGAGTTGGGGGATGGGGAGGTGCCACACTTTACAAAAACAAGATCTCAGGAAATCTCACTCAATATCATGAGGACAGCACCAAGCCATGAGGGATCTGGCCCTATGACCTAAACGTCTTTCACCAGGCCCTACCTCCAACATTGGGGATTACAATTCAACATGAGATTTGGCAGGGTCATACAGCCAAACCATATCAGATACATTGTGGAATGGTTAAATCAAACTAATTGACATATGTGTTACATTATATACTTACTTACTTGTGGCGAGAACAATTAAAATCTACTCTCTTAGCAATTTTCAAGTATATGATATATTGTTATTAACTGTAGTCACCACGTTGTGCAATGGATCTCTAGAACTCATTCTGCTTGTCTAACTCAAATTTTGTATCCCTTGACCAACATCTGTATCTTCCTAACCACTGCCACCCCCAGTCGCTGGTAAGCACCATCCTGCTCTCTGTTCCAGTGATTTCAACCTTTTTACACTGCACATATAAGTGAGATCGTGTGGTTTTGTCTGTCTGTGCTTAACAGAGGTGACTTTCTGTGTCATGATTGTTCCTAGGCTCAGCCATGCTTCTGGTCCAGGTCTTTTCCACAAACATCATACTTCCTCACCACCACCACACTTTAAAAACTTTAACAAGGCCACCTGTTATACAAAGAGACAGTTCCAGGTCGGCTTTGTCATGAAGTCTTGAGTGGATGCTGGCCAAGTTATTGACCATCTTAGGTCCCTTGCAGCTCTAGCTCACCATGATTCAGAAGAGATAAAGGGAACTTGGTTTCTGAAAAATGTTGGCCATGTATTCAAAGGTAGATCAGAGAGGCAGGTTACCTTAATGTAGAGTTACCAAACATTACATGAGATATGCTTATACTGAAAAAAAACTCTTCATTGTTTACCTGCAGTTCAAATCTAGCTGATCATCCCATATTTTAGTTTACTAAATCTGGCAACCCTACCTTAATAGCTACAAGTGTGGTTAGAGTGTGTAGATCAGGAGGAGTCAGCAAAGGTTTAGTGTAAAAAGACGAGATAACAAATATTTTCAAATGTGCCATTTTAATGCAAAAGCAACCAGATGATATATAAATGATTGGGAATAACCTTGGTTCAATAAAGCTTTTTTTACAAAGCCAGGTGGCAGGCCCTCATTTGCTGACCCCTTCTCTAGAGCTAAACTACCTAGGTTTAAGTCAACTCTGTCATTTATGAGATACAGGAAATTAAGTATGTTACTTAATCTCTTTGTGCCTCAGTTTCCTCATCTATAATATGGGTCATATTCATAATGTACCTGCCTCCTAGGGCATAAAATGGTGTCTTTATATATGAAGTGTTCAAAGCATACAGTAAGTGCTATGAAAAAAGAGTGAATGCCACTTTGTGTTGTAGGATTCAAGTATCTCAACAGAGTGGACAGAATAATCATAGTTAACATTCATATAGCACTTGCCCTGTGCCTAGGCACTTTACATATGCTAACTTATTTAATCCTCAGGATAGACTAGGCTGTAGGTAAGTTATCACCATCATCATCATCATCATCATCATCCCCATTTACAAATGAATCAACTGTGGCCCAGAGAGTTAAGCGGTGTGCCTAAGGTCACCTGACTGGCGAGTAGCCCTTTTGGGGTCTGAACCCTTGTAATCTAGCACCAGAGACTATTCATTCACCCGGACCCTAGAGGGAAGAGATATGAGGTTAACAGGAAGATTAGAAAATGTCACGTTAAGTGTTTGCAGTGATATTTGTCAATAAGTTGAATATAATTTATTTTCAAGAAACGCATAGTCTTCATTTTTGTGGGTTTGTTTCCTGTTCTTCTTCAGTTCTGAGGACAATGACCCCTGTCTGTGATGCCCCACTGAATTCACAATGATCCACGTGCAGACTCTCCAACCCTGGAAACATGTTAGTATCTTAAATTTCTGGGGTATGAACTCTTTTCGTTTCTTTCCTCTTCCCCTGGGTTTTTCTCTTGCTTCTTTCACCTTCCTGCTCCTCCCCACCTTCTTCTCCCCAAACTTCTTTTCTCTTGTCCTTCTCTACAACTTATTCGGGCCTGAAAAGAAGCCAGGGAAAAGATATTTGCTTTGGGTGAAGAAGAGAAAAATAAAAGATGAACTAGCCAAGTCAAAGAATAACTCCGATTTTCCACAAAGGGCTACTTCATGGAAAGACTGTGACTTACAGTGCTTTATACTCTCTCTCCTCTTTAGGAAAAACAAAGTTGATGTAAACAGCTGGAGACTGCAACTTGAAAAACCAAGAAAGTAAGATGAATAAAACTTCCTGTTTTCCTCTCCTACTCTGGCCTACAGGGGGTTGGCCTACAAGGCTTCTTTCCAAACCAGATGTTCCATTCCCAAAGCTCCCTTCAGAATCTCTGCATATCAGTTATTCTTTACACAGCACCACCAGACCTTAGATTCAATTACCATGAGCATGCTTCAGCCAAGCGTCTGCTGGGACACAGGCCCTCTTAGGAGAAGAAAGCGAAATATGGTCAGCATATGACATGAGCTCAAGGAGGCAAACACTCTGCTATCATCGTCTAAATTAAGTAACATTAACAGAGCTCCTCCTACAGGCCATGTACTGTGGCAAGACTCTCATCTGATCTGCACCATTAGGTAGATACTATTACTGTCCCTATTTTATAGTTGGAAATCTGGCCTGGGAGAGCTGAATTAATAAATTCGTGACCCTGAAAAGGCCCCCTCAGCTCACCCAGTAAGACCCCCTTCACCTCTTCTCACTCTCAATCCTGCCTTCTTTAGAAAACATGAATGTATGGAAAAGAAACATAACGATAGAGAAGCCCTGTTCTCTAGGAAGGGGATATTATCGCTTCCATCACTTCGGCTCCTGCCTGGGTTTCTGGGCAGGCTGCTTTTCTCCTTGGCTACTCATCCTCTTTGGAGACATGCTGTCATCGATTTTAAAGGTCTGTCTGCATCCTCCATGGTCACACCCAGCTGATGGACCCCAGGACACACTGCCAGTAATAATGCAGACTTTCTCCAGCCCCTGCTCAGCCTCTTCCCAGCGTCTCTGGCTGAGCTCTTCTCGAATATGTAGCCTAGCGCACAGGGGACATGTCGTCTTCATGGTAAAATGCTTAAGTGCTCGAACAGATCTTAAACATTAGTTTCAAGCATGAAACTCGTCTATATTTGGCCTTTTCATACTGAGGGACAATCTGCCAATAGGATTTGTGATGGGGCTGTTATTAACAGTCTCTTCACTTCAAAACAGGGCACGATGTACTTTAGGGTGAAGCTGATTTTTGGCTGTTGGGTAATTATTAGTAGCTAACAATACCTAGTCAATAAAAATGTGTTTGCTTGTTTGTTTTGTGAGATCATCAACATTTTACATAATTTTCTTTTTTTTCTTTTTTTTTTTTTTTTGAGACAGTCTTGCTTTATTGCCCAGGCTGGAGTGCAGTGGCGTGATCTTGGCCCACTACAACCTCTGCCTCCCAGGTTCAAGCAGTTCTCCCGCCTCAGTCTCCAGCTGGGATTACAGGCGCACACCACCACGCCTGGCTAATTTTCGTATTTTTAATAAATATGGGGTTTCACTATGTTGGCCAGGCTGGTCTTGCACTCCTGACCTCAGGTGATCTGACCGCCTCAGCTTCCCAAAGTGCTGGGATTACAGACATGAGCCACCTGGCCTGGCCCATAATTTTCTAATTGTAGAGGATAACAGGGTTAGCTTTCCAACCAGTTAATGAGTACCCAGCAGCAGACTTCAGGGCTTTATTGGTTGGCCTCCATATCAGGTGCAGCTTTGAGCCCTCCCTCTCTACAGGTTGCCACGTGTCCCAGTAGTGAGGAAGAATATGGTCACTTGCAGTTGCCCCTCCAACTTCTGCACCATGTTTTTCGAGGAAAAGAAATTCAAAGCCTTTCTCACAAAGTTTAGGAACCCCAAGTGTAGCTTCATTTCTTCCTTTTAGGCAAAAGTACTGTAGGCCTGTGTCTCATGTTCAAAACCTGGGAAACACTGATGTAAATGAAAAAAACAAAGATAAACAAAACAGATTTCTTAACTGTAGAAGTTCTCTGTGCTATTAATATCCTGATGTCTCTCTGAATCTTCAAGAAGGACATGTAATGTATAGTTTCCTAAACTTTCTTGACCTCAGAATACCTCGGAACCTCTTATGATATTATTGTTCCATAGACACTGCTTTATTCTGTTCGTGCTGCTATAACAAAATACCACAGACTGGGTAATTTATAAACAAAAGAAATTTATTTCTCATGGTCCTGGAGTCTGAGAAGTCCAAGATCAAGGTGCTGGCTGGTGAGGGCCCTGTCTCTTTGGTTCCAAGATGGCATCTTGTGGCTGTATCCTCAGGAGGGAAGGGATGCTGTGTCCTCACATGGCAGAGGGGATGGAAGGAAAAGAGATGGAAGACTCTCCGAAGCCTCTTTTATAAGTGCTTTAATTCATTCCCCAAAGGCCCTGTCTCTTAATACCACCTGATATGGTTTGACTGTGTCTCCACTCAAATCTCATCTTTAACTGTAGCTCCCATAATTCCCACATGTCACGGGAAGGACCTAGTGGGAGGTAATTGAATCTTGTGGACAGGTCTTTCCTGTGCTGTTCTCATGATAGTGAATAAGTCTCATGAGATCTGATGGTCTTATAAAGGGGAGTTTCCTTACACAAGCTCTCTCTTTCCTGCCACCACATAAGATGATCCTTTACTCTTCCCTCCTCTTCTGCCGTGATTGTGAGGCCTCTCCAGCCATCTGGAACAGTGAGTCCATTAAATCTCTTTCTTTTATAAATTACCCAATCTTGGGTATGTCTTTATTAGCAGTATATGAACTGCCTAATACACCACCACAATGGGGATTAAGTTTCAACAGGAATTTCGGAGAGAATATACATTTAAGACTGTAGCAAACACATTTTGGGAAATCAGGAAGTAGCCATAGTGGCTGCCATGAATTAAGAACATATGAATCTAAGTCCAATACTGGGTGTTCTGCATACATTTTTCTGATTTAATATTAACCACATCCTAAAACACGGGTCTTATGATCACAAGGCTTAGAGAACTTCAATAACTTGCTCAGGGACACATAGACTGACATGGTAATGCAAGGGCTGCTACCAAATGTTCTGACCAAATGTTTTGAATCTTCTGTTCTTCTTTTTCCTTAAGAACCTTTTTTTAAAGATACATTTTAAACACAAAAGGGAATAAAGACCCATATAACAAACATTCATCTTTCTACCATGCAAAATTAGTAAGTTTTAAGTTTAGTCAGATTTGGTTCTAGTCTTTCTTTCTTTTTTAAAATAAATAAAATATTACACATTAGTCATATTTGCTTCTTATCAAGCTGCTTCCCTGTTATAAATGAACCCCAATCCCAGGGGTGGAGGAAGGCAGCAAAGTTGTAAAGCGCAACAGCCCAGGCTCTTTCTTGGCTGTTCTTTTGCCAATTGCAAACAAACATTTTCTCCTATTTCTTGTTTCCTCACTTCTGTCTTGAGTTCCCTTCTAAATCTGAGGCACGAAGAGAAATATTTTAAAACAATGCAATATGCAAACCTGAGGTGAGTCACCAACACATTGGTCTACAATTAAGAAAGAAGACAGCATTGGGGTTCTCAAAGCAGCAAGTAGAACACAGGGGGATATTCTCAGGTGTGACTGATATTGTATGTGCTAAAGATACTGAAAATGGTCAGCACTCAGGATTTTTGCTAGCGACATCCTATGGTTTAGCCAAAGACATGCTCTACAGTGTGTGGACAGAGTGATACCATGCTAAAGTATATTAACACATGCAGTTGCTCCAGCCCACCCAGGCTAAGGTAAAACTCCATGTCATTCTTATTCGCCTTAATTGATTTATTTTTCTTACGTAGCACTCCTCACCATTTGACATTGCATTTTTGTTTATCATTTCTTGTCTGTCTTTCCTACTAGAATGTAAGCTCTATGAGGGCAGGGTCTTGCCTGTTTGTCACTATAGTACCCTCTTACCTGCCTTTCTTTGTGTTAGTTCATGAAATATTTCTGGAGAGCATGAGAGAAGTTATCCAAGCAGGAAATAGAAAAAAAAAAAAAAAAGCAGTATGTCAAGAAATCAAGGGAGAATCGAATTTGATATCAAGGATTAAATATGAGTATATGATACTGGAGGGGAAGAGAAGAAGACACTACAGCTGGTGTTGTTCACAGGAGCCTGTTTCCACAGTAGGTAAAACTGGCCACTCAGAAGAACTAAGCTCCCATGCTCTGTGGAACATTTTCCCAGTGAAGAATCCTGATGCCCATTAAGGGAGGGAGGGACAAGAAATAGAGCTCTGCACCTCCCATCTTCAAAGTACTGAGGTGGGTATGTGATGACAGGTGGTGCTAAATTAAAAGGCACATTGATTCTCTCTGCCATGGTAACAAATGATGCCCAGTGCTCTGTGGTTTGCAGCAACAAAGCTTTGCTTCTGTTGGATGTGACTTCGCTTGGGATACAGGCTGAAGGAACCCCTGTTTATAACATGCTACTCTTATGGCAAAGGGCTTCTGTTTAAATGTGGCATAAGTTATATCTATTTCCGCTTTATTGGCCAAAGCAAGTTACATGGCCAACCCCTATGTCAATAGGACAGGGCTGCATATTCTTTTTCTCATAAGAGACACTGAATATTCATGGCAACAGGTAGGATGTATACTTCTGTTGTACAAAGGGAGAGTAAAGAGTTGAGAGCAATAACACAATCTACCCCCCAAAGTTTTCCTATGGCCCTGGAGCCTAAAAACCATCAAACCCATTTCTCCTGCCTCCCTAGTTGTAGGAGAAGGAAGGATTAAGAAAGAAAAAATATAAAATGCTGCTGTGGTCACTTAAAACAGGGGTAGAAATATCAGGGACGTGGAAAATCAGGGGCACAGATGGATCAAACATCTTTCCCTCTATTTGTCACTTTGGAAGTTAAGAAGGTGTGGTGTTGAGCCAGCAAAATCGCAGCTATCAAAGAATGTGGTTTTATGCACCACAGCTTTGGCACTAGACTGAGAATGGGGTAGATTGCATTATTATTTTCCACTTTTCACTACCTCTCTATGTGAGTGGGTTATGCTTCTCTACCGTAGGGATATCAAGATATATCTATATCTATCTATATTTATTTATTTATTTTACCTCCTCCACAAGAACACCAGTGTCTCAAACAGCCTGATCATGGAAAGAAGGGGGTACCTGAAAGAGAACTGTAGTTCCCATCCAAGGTGAGCAAGGAGATAAGTTTTTTGTTGTAAGTCACTGAGATTTGGGAACTGTTTGTTACTGTAGCACAATCTAATAAAAAATGAAAGCCAGTTGAAACAAATAATAATAAAAAATTGTAAATTTATTGATTACCTACTTTTCCCAGATATTGTTCTTGGTCTTGTGCATGTATAGACAGAATGTTTGTTTCCCCCCAAATTCATGCTAATAATTAATGTCTAATGTGATAGCATTTGCAGGTGGGATCATTGGGAGGTGATTACATCATGGTGGTAAAGCCCTCATGAATGGGATTAGTGCCTTTATGAAAGAGACCTCAGAGAGCTCCCTCAGCTCTTCCACCATGTGAAGATGCAGTGAGAAGACTGCTGTTTATGATCCAGAAAGCCAGTCTTTACCAGATACTGAATCTGCTGGTGCCTTAATCTTGGACTTACAGCCTCCAGATCTATGAGAAATTTCTACTGTTTATAAGCCAGCCAGTTGATATTATTTTGTTATACCTGAACAGACTAAGATTCTCATCTAATCTCCCAACAACCTGAGAAGGAAGAAACTATTTTAATCTCCATTTTACAAATGAGAAACATGAGACACAGAGAGGTTGACGAACATTGTCAAGGTCACATATAGAAAGTGAAAGGACAGCTGAGACACAAACTCAAGCAGTGTGACTGTAGAGCACCTAGTATGAGACAAAGTGAATCTTATATTTAGTAGAAAGAGTGTGCTTCACTAGTAATCTATTCATTTTATTATGAAGATCTTCAAATAGAACCAGTGGTGTGCAGAGTGGGAAGAAGAGACTGAAATTCGTTGTGTTGGTTAGAATACAGATCATACCGATTAAAAAAAAAATCCAAAATGCAGTGTTTCAAATAAAAGAGAAGCTGGCATTTCTCCAGGGAACAGTTAGGTATGAGCATTCCAGAGCTGGGGTGACTCTAGAATGCAGGCTCATACAGGAAGTCAGTTCCTTTGAACGGGTTGCTCTGCCATCCCTTTAGATACTGTATTTGTCCACACCAGGTCAGAGCTTGTTGGTCAGCAACGCATCTGCATTCCAGCCTAAGGAAAAAAGGAAGAAAGGTGTAAGCAGGCCTTTTTCTGCATTCAGGAGACCAGGACAGAGATACAATTATAGGCCCACATGCTGTTTGTCTAAATACTTCCAAATTATTAAACAAACAAAAACACTGCCAATGAACCTACTATTTTGACAGTATGCCTTCTTAACTGCCTGGAAATCCAGGGGCAAATTTAGGATTCTCAGACCTCTTGGAATTCTGAACTGGATATGACAGCATAGGGAGAATTCACACCTGACCCTGAGCTTATGGCTGACCACGTTTTCTCTCCCACTCCAGCTCCATCCTGCACTGCCAGCATCCTTGCCTACAAGGTAAAGACACTCTTTTGTCGGTACACCTCCCCACTATACAGCTGTTTCTCAGTGAGCCTTCGTCCTAGGAGTGAATGAACTGGTGGCATGGTTTACACTCAGGAGGATAGATCCACAGAAGAAGCTCATGCAGGCTCTGGAAACAGGTTCAGAGACATTTGGACAAGGAATTCTAAGGTTCCATGGACTTAAAGCTTGGTCTAGAAGAACAATAGAAGAACAAAGGTCCCTTCGGTCCTGCAGAATTCTCATCCTATAGGGAGGGACACATCCAGGATAGGGCCTTGAAAAGTACAGGCCTCATGGAAGGCAATCCTGTTGCCTGGGTCTAAAACTGGTACCAAATGCAAATAATTACTTTATTTGAAATTTAGCATAGATGTTAGTAACGTAACTTCTGCTCACATTTAATTGGCCAGTACCCAGTCACATGACCACACCTAGCTTCATGGGAGGCTGGGAAATGTAGTCCAATTGGGCAGCCATGTGCCCAGCTGAAATCTTGGAGGACATTATGTTACTAACATTGAAAAGAGGGTAATGGATAATGGAGGCAGGGGTAATCAGTGGCATACAAGAAGAACAAGTGAAAAAGGAAGAAGTTCTCATAATTTTCAGGTGAAACTAATAAGGAAGTAGGTCAAGAATAATATTCATGGTTTTGGATACCAAGGCACAGAGCAGTTCTTCAGTGATACATCACTGTATCTTAATTTATCATAAGGTAAGTTATATTTTGTTACTAACAATACTATAATGCCCAGTGGGTTCACCTTGACCACTGCCTAGACAGAGCTCATTTATCAAGACAGGGGAATTGCAGTAGAGAAAAAGTAATTCATGCAGAGCCAATTGTGTGGGAGATCGGAGTTTTATAGTACTCAAATCAGTCTCCGTGAATATTCAGGGAGCACAGTTTTTAAGGACAACTTGGTGGATGGGGGAAAGCCTGTGAGCCAGGAGTGCTGATTGGTCAGGGATGAAATCATAGGGAGTTTAAGCTGTCTTCTGGCACTGAGTCATTTCCTGAGTGGGGTTACAAGATCAGATGAGCCAATCTGAGTGGTGCCAGCTGATCTGTCAAGTGCAGGGTCTGCAAAATATCTTAAGCACTGATCTTAGGAGCAGTTTAGTGAGGGTCAGAATCTTGTAGCCTCCAACTGCCTGCCTCCTAAACCATAAATTCTAATCTTGTGGCTAGTGTTAGTCCTACAAAGGCAATCTAGTCCCCAGGCAAGAAGGAGGCCTGCTTTGGGAAAGGGCTGTTACCGTCTTTGTTTAAACTATAAACTAAATTTCTCCCAAAGTTAGTTCAGCATACACCCAGGAATGAACAAGGACAACTTGGAGATTAGAGGCAAGATGGAGTTGATTAAGTTAAATCTTTTTCACTGTCTCAGTCATAATTTTGTGAAGGTGGTTTCAATACAAAATAAATTTTGTGAGTTTTTTTTAAGTTACATTAGTTTCAAGTTATCCATATCATGTCAATTAAGTCATTTCTGTGAGGCATAAAGAGATAGAGTTCAAGCTATTGTATAAACCCTAGGGCTGATGTTATCTATACTAGAGCCAGTTATGAGCTTCTATGTCTGAAATGTATTGCTAATAGTTATGTCAGAAGTGTTCTAACCAAAGCGACTCCATTTTGAGTGAGGGCTAGGAAAATGAGGCTGAGACTTGCTGGGCTGCATTCTCAGAAAGAAAGGTATTCCTAGCCTCTAGATGTTTACCGTTAAGGGAACAGATTAATAATGTTTACTAAACAGACCCAGACTTGGGAGCATCCTAATATCCCAATATCTGGAGAACAAAGGCATTCTTAATTTTGCTTTAAAGATAATAACATCAATTCTTGCAAAATATAGTAACTAAGAAAATTAATTTTTTATCACAAACCCTTGTAGCAGAGCACATCTCCTCATAATATACAAGCATCGTACCTAGGGTGGATGTGTTCCTCCTCTTGCTTTCAGGAGCGTCCTACTGTGTCTGTGGAGTAGCTCTCCTTTCACCACTGTACTTTCTTAATAAACTTGTTTTTGCTTTGCACTGTATACTCTCCCTGAATTCTTTCTTGAATGACATCTAAGAACCCTCTCTTGGAGTCTGGATTGGGACCCCTTTCCTGTAACATATTTCTGGAGACCACAGAAGAAACCCCCCCCAACCCAAACGAAATAGACTGCAGCACTAATTGGACGACTTTGATAAGTGGTGGGGTACCTGGGTAAAGAATGGGATGGGGTTAGAGGCCCAACTTAGGGTAGGTAGAGTCTGTCCTAAGACCGAGTGGATTGGAGGCCCCTCTTAACAAAAAGGCAAGGACACTTAACTGACCTCGGATTAGAGGCCCAACTTAGGAAGGTTAGAGTCCCTTCTAAGATTTAGGGGGTTAGAGGCTCCTCTAAGTAAAGTCCTTCTTGGCTGAAAATGGGTTTGGCACCTCAGGCTATGCTCTTCATATTAATCTGCCTTGTCATCCTTGCTGCATAAATCAATGTCTTGGTTGCTGTGTTTCAGTGTCATTTTCAGGAGACTTTATTTAACTAGTCTTAGGGATTTTACCTTACTCATTTCCTATGTGCCTCCAGATTTCTGTCCACTCGCTTGTGAAACATTGGGAACAAAAATCATTGAATGCTCCATCTCTAAAATTGCTGATTGAGATCGATATTTAACAGCTATGAGCAATAAGATCAGATAGATGTAGCTATGCTTTGTTGCTGCTATGCAGACTACGTGTGATTGAGAAGCACTGGGATGGAAATCAGGGGACTTTTCTCTGCTGTTTGTCTCATTTTGCACATGAAAAACTTCTTTCCTTTCCTGGATTCGGGCAAACCAGCTTTACTTGTCCAATCCACACTGCCACTATTGGCCAGAACCTGCTTGCTTACTCTGGTCATTACCATCTAAATCCTCTTCATTTCCTTTTCCTTATTCAACATTTTTGTCAAAGTCCTTGTGATTTATTTAAGATTCATGTCTCAGCTCACTAATATTATATGGATAATGTGGATCATGTTTGATGAGAGGAAAAGAAGAAAAAGAGCTGGACATACTAGATGATCCTTTAATGCAACACCCGCCCCGCCCCACGCACTGCCCTCCCGCCCCAGAATTGGCGAGCAGTTTCGGGTGGAGCAACACTTCCTTCTGTCAACTCTGAAGGTTCAGATGTGTTGGTCCTTTCTCCCTGTAGTCCACCTGAAAGTTGTATTGAGAACCATTCGTCCCCTCCTTTGTACCCATCTAGTCCCACTCTACACCCACCCACCACTCCCTAAGGAACTTAGCCCAGTGAGTACTACTTATAGTGGAGCCTCCTGTCAACCTCCAAAGCCAAACCTTTGTCCACTTGGAGGTGGCAAATGGGGAAGAAGGCATTGTGAGAGTACATGTTCCCTTTTCCATGTCTGATTTGGCTCTATGTAAAGAGAAATTTGGTCATTTTTTTGAAGATCCAATAAAATTCATAGGTAAGTTTGAGAAATTAACTCTGACCTATGGTTTAATTTGGCAGGATCTGCATGTTTTGTTGTCTCTGTGTTGTACAGTGGAAGGGAAACAATGCATTTTTGGTACAGCTAGGACCCATGCAGATGAGGTATTGGCTCGCAACCTGAACCATACGATATATTAAGCAGGAGGTACAGGAGTTCCAGATCAAGATCCAGAGTGGAACTATTAACGGAGCAGTGAGGACTTGGGGAGGAGAAATCATAGGGTCACTTGTTTGTTGGAAGAGATGAAGAAGTGTATGAAAAAGCCTGTTAACTAATAAAAGGTTAAGGAAATTTCTCAGGGTATAGATGAGAATCCAGCTTTGTTTCAAGGGTGTTTAGTTGAGGCCATCAGGAAATATACTAACACTGATCTTGCCTCAAGGGAAGGACAAACCCTTTTGGGAACACATTTTAGAACCTAGTCTGCCCCTGATACTCATAGGAAACTACAAAAAGCAGCTATGGTCCCCAAACTCCTATAGGACAGCTTTTGGATATGGCATTTTTAGTTTTTAATGACAGGGACAAAGCAGAGGAAGCCGAAAGAGCAAGAGGAACTTCCCACAACGTGCAGCTCTTGGCTGCAGCCTTAAGCTCACTTCCCACATGGGGTTACCCTCCTGGCTCTTGGCTTGAACAAGGGGAACTGAAAGGTGGGAAGCTCAAAGCTGGGCATCTAAGTCACTGCACCTTGAGCATAAATCAGTGTATACACTATAAAAAAACTGGCCACTGGAAGAGGGGTTGCCTGGCATCCTGAAGGGAGCCATCGACACCCAAACCAATGATGGCCGAAATAGCCAGGCAAGCACAAGAGTGACAGGGCCCAGGATGTTCCGTCACAGCTCCTGCTGGACAACATATCTCCGGATGAGCCTTGGTAACCCTTGACATAGCAGGTAAGAACATTAACTTCCTTCTGGACTGCTTACTCTGTTTTGACCCATTATAATGGGCTTCTGTCACCCCAAAACTGTATGGTCAAGGGGATAGATGGACAAGCCCATAGACGTCATTTTACCTATCCTCTAAGCTGATCTTCAGGGAGTTTGGTTTTCTCCTGAATGCCCCATTCCCTTGTTGGGAAGGGATTTGTTGACTCAACTGCAAACAGTAGTATCTTTTGGAAATCACAGGTAAACAAGAAATTCCTTCTTCTCCTTTCCTTCGAGTAAATATCAGGCTTTGTTGCTAGATGCTCCTGATATAAGACTTAAAGTATGTCAAACTTTGAATCCAGCATCTATTTGCCTGAATCCACAGGTGCCCTAGATCATTCTTGTATACAAGTTATGGAGCAAGTTTACTCCAGTCATCCATATTTAAAGGATGAGCCTCTAGGTAATCCTGAGGTAGAATGGTTTACAGATGGAAGTAGCTTTGTGCACCAGGGAAACAGGAAAGCTGGGTATGCTGTTGTCAGTGAACACCAGGTAACTGAATCTTAGGCCTTACTAGCTTCTGCCTCAGCTCAAAGGGCAGAATTAATAGCTGTTATTAGAGCCCTGCAATTGGGAAAGGACTTAAGAATTAACATTTATACTGATTCTAAGTATGCCTTTCTGGTACTTCATGCTCATGCTGCTATCTGGAAGGAACAGGGACTCTTAACTGCTAAGAATTCTCCTATAAAACATCAGTTAGAAATTCTAAATCTACTGGGTGCTGTTTTCCTGCCCAAGGAAGAAGCTGTAATCTATTGCAGGGGACATCAAAAAGGAGACTCTAGTGTGGCTAAGGGAAATTCTTTTGCAGATGCATCTGCTAAGGCAGCAGCGTTAAAGGAGCTAGTTGGGCTTGTCCGCATGCTAATGCCCCAAGCCAGGATAATGACAGAACCTAGGTATACTAAAGAGGAGCAAGAATGGGCTAAAGGCCAGGGTATAATGCAAGATCCTTCTGGCTGGTTTATCAATGACAACAAACTGTTAATACCAGGTGCTCATCAGTGAAAAATAGTTAACATTTGCATGAGTGTACTCATTTGGGAAGAGATTCTCTATTTCAATTAATGTCCCAGCTTTTTATAGGAAAAGTCTTACTTAAAACAATAAAGTGGGTAACTCAGGCTTGTGAACTGCGTGCCTGGAATAACCTAAATAATCAGTCTTTACCTCCTCCTCTAGTAAGGCCTGTTCAGCATAGGGGAACATACCCTGATGAAGACTGGTAAACAGACTATACTCAGATGCCCACATCTAAAGGGTTTAAATATTTATTAATATTTGTTGACACCTTTACGGGTTGGATCAAAGTTTTTCCTACCGAGTCTGAAAAGGCAAATGAGGTTTCTAAACTCCTACTAAAGGAAATAATTCCTAGATTTGGGCTGCCTAGGAGCTTACAGAGTGATAATGGCCTATCTTTCACAGTGATAATTAACCAAAACATATCTTCAGCCCTAGGAATTCAGTACCGCCTTCGCTTACCATGGAGGCCACAGTCTTCAGGAAAAGTAGAAAGAGCTAATCAAACTCTAAAAAGGACTTTTGCTAAACTATGCCAAGAGACATCAGAAATCAGACTGTCTTTATTGCCTGTAGCCTTTTATAGGTTTGAGTGGTCCATAAGGGAAATCTGCAGCTCAGCCCTTTCGAAATAATGTATGGAAGGCCTTTCTTAACTACAGTCCTCTTAATAGACATAGATAATTTCAAGCTGTAGAATTATGTGATTAACTTAGGACAAGTGCAAAACGCCCTCCTTGAATATGGAAATCAAAGACACCCTTTCCCCATGAAGGAAGAACTAAGCTGGTTGTGACAACCCAGTTGGGAGACTGCATCCTATTAAAAAGTTGGAGGGAAGGATCCCAGCAGGTCAGCTTTCTCCAAAATGTAAGTGACCCCAGCAAGTTCTCCTTAGCATCCCAACTGCAGTTAAACTTCTGGGAATAAACAGCTGGGTCCACTTATCTCAAATTAAACCTGTCTCTTATGAAGTCCCACAGGCCAACAGAACACAAGAGACTGATCCTGTTTATTCCTGTGAGCCAATCAGTGACCTCTGACTCCCATTCAGAAAAAATGAAAGGGATGGGTAACATAAAGATATGGATTGGCATTCTACCTTTGGATATGTAGCAGGACGAGCGGCAGACAAAACTCCTCCGACACCGAGTTAAAGAAGGAAGGGGTTTATTCGGCCTTCTTTATTCTAAAGAAGGAAGACATTGGCAAGACTCCTGTCTCAAGAGCCGAGCTCCCTGAGTGAGCAATTCCTGTCCCTTTTAAGGGCTCACAACTCTAAGGGGGTGCATGTGAGAGAGCCATCATTGATTGAGCAAGCAGGGAGTATGTGACTGGGGGCTACATGCACCGGTAATTAGATTGGAACAAAACAAGATAGGGATTTTCACAGTGCATTTCTATACAATGTCTGTAATCTATAGATAATATAACCAATCAGGTCAGGGGTCGATCTTTAACTACCAGGCCCAGAGTGTGGTGCCGGGCTATCTGCCTGTGGATTTCATTTCTGCCTTTTAGTTTTTACTTCTTTCTTTGGAGGCAGAAATTGGGCATAAGATGATATGAGGGGTGGTCTCCTCCCCTAGATATAAGTTGGAATCATGCAGACAGTTACTTATTTACTGATGGGCCTAGACTTTAGCCTCTCTACGTAATCAGACAAACTGTTAGGTATGTGGACATTTTAACAGCGGCCCAAGGGGGAACTTGTGCTTTGATCAAAACTGAATGTTGTGTGTATGCTCCAAACTATTCACATAATATTACCCAGGCTATGAAAGCTGCAGATACTCATATCTATGCCATTGATGCACTATCAGTTGACCCTATATATGCTTGGTTCCAAGAACTGCCCAGTTCTTGGAAAGCCTTTCTGTTTAGTTTCCTTGGAATGATTTCACTTATTTTGCTTTGCCATTGTGGGATATATTGCAGTTGTACTCTTTGTGTAGGAATGCAAGACACACTCACTCAACACTTTCTTAAATTGGACACTTATTAATCTTTCAGATATCGCCTTTTGTCAGAACTTGGAGTTATGAATGACCACCATACCAACACTCTCTGACTCAGCTTCTCTCTACCCTGAATACAAGAGACCCTAATAGTTAGGCAGGCATATCATTGCCCCTATTCAGCCTGAAGAAGTTACGGAAGAGGATCTTCATCCGTCTGCAACCCTTAGGATAAAGGTCCTCTGGTAAAGGGATGGGGAGATATGTCAGAGGCATTCAAACCAGAGCAACTCCATTCTGAGTGAGGGTTGGGAAAATGGGGCTGAGACTTCCTGGGCTGTGTTCTCAGAAAGAAAGGTATTCCTAGCCTCTAGATGTTTATGGTTAAGGGAGCAGATTAGTAAAGTTTACTAAACAGACTCGGACTTGGGAGTGTTCTAATATCCCAATATCTTGCGAATGAAGGCATTCCTAATTTTGCTTTAAAGATCATAATATCAATTCTTGCAAAATATAGTAATTAAGAAAATTAATTTTTTATCATAAACCCTTGTAGCAGAGCACATCTCCCTATATATACAAGCATTGTACCTGGGGTAAATTTGTTCTTCCTTTTACGTTTAGGATTGTCCTACTATGTCTAGGAAGTAGCTGTCCTTTCATCACTGTACTTTTTTCATAAACTTGCTTTTACTTTGCACTGTGGACTTGCCCTGAATTCTTTCTTGTGCAAGATCCAAGAACCTTCGCTTGGGGTCTGGATTGGGACCCCTTTCCTTTAAGAGTTACAATAATTATAAATTGTTACAGGCCTCTACTTCTCCCACAAAAGTGAGGTGTTGAGTCAGAATCTGAATATACTCCTGTTTGAGTGTATTATAAATGAGTATCATGTGCTATGTGTATCATTATATAAAACAAATTGGAAATAAATGCCATAATATAACAAAATGACATTAAAATCTTAACACAAGGAAATAAGTATAATCTGTATTAAGGACCAAAACAATAACTGTAATATGACCGTCTTTTGAAGAATGAGGTTTATACATTTGGAAAAAAGAACCTTATTTTTCAATAAGGGTTGGAGCTTACAGGGTGGCCATTCTGACAGGCTGGGTGGTGTAGCCTCTGTCCAGAAGCCAGAAACAGATACCTCAAGGGTGAGAAGAATAAGACAGAGATTTGTGCTGAATCAGGTGGGCAAACATACGTATTTAATTAGTTACACGAGGAATCATGAATATTTATGAAATGAAAAATGTGTGCATTTACAACTGAGCTGAAGCCTCTCCTTGGGACCCATGTTAAAAAAAAAAATGGTAGCGGTAGCATGATCCAAGGGAGGCGTTTTCAGCCCTCTGACATCAAAGGGTAAAGTGGAGGACACAAAAACCCTCACTGCACATCCTCCCTTAACCAGCCAGAACCACTCCTTGTCATTGGCCTATCAGGAAGGAATGCTGGTCAGTTGTTTTGTTAAAACTGCAAAAGGGAGAGGTAGCGCTAGGCAGTTGGTTGATATCAGAGATGCAGCAAGTCTTTCCAAAGGGCTAGTTTCTTTCTTTTTAACCCTTAGGGAAGACCCAAGGAGAAAATATAATGAGGTATGTCTGACCTGCCATCCCAGCATGGCTGGGAACTCAGTTTCCAAGGTTTCTCTGGGGTCCCTTTGGCCAACATGGTTTTCATTCAGTTGGTTGAGGGGCCTTAGGATTTCATTTTCATTGTCCATGGGTAGGACATTTCATTGTCCATTTTGAAGAATGGCTGAGTACATTCTTCAAAAGAAACATGTATAGTAGGAGAACGGAGGTCAGTATTGCATGCCGATAAGATGTATATCTGGATGTAAATCCATGAATATGAAATTGTAAGTTCAATGATCATTATTTGAGAGAGGCTATGAGGGGAGAGCAAACCCAATGCTTCAATTGTGGAATTTTACTGCGATCTCCAGCTAAATAGCAGAATAAGTGAGATATTACAATGCAAATGAAGCACATACACATGCACAAACACAACTAGTGCAGTAAAAATGAGTAGTGATGAGGGCCCTCAGCTATGCAGATCTCTGCAGGAAGTCTTGGTCCGCTCAAAGAAGATTATTAGGCAAATTCTTGATTGCCATTTTGAAAATGTGAACTCTCTCAGAAGTCAGGAATAATCAGGGAAATGGTAACTGTGCACTTGGTATCAATCAAAAATTTAAAAGTGACCATGGAAGTAAAAGTGAGTCTGGAAAGAAAATGATCACATATCTTGGAATAATAATAACAATGAAGGAAATATTGATTATATACAAGTACATACAGACTCTAGAAACTCAAAGAACTAATAACTAATAACATAGTCAGTGTATTAGGCAATTCTTTGCATTGTTATAAAGAAATACCAGAGATTGGGTAATTTATAAAGAAAAGAGGTTTAATTGGCTCATTGTTCTGCATGCAGAACATGTTCTGCAGGAATCGTGGTAATGGCATCTGTGTGGCTTCTGGGGAGGCCTCAGGGAGCTTTTACTCATGTAGAAGGTGAAGAGGGACAGGAGTGAGCGAGAGAGTGGGGCAGGGGGAGGCACCACACATTTAAAATGGTTGGATCTTGTGAGAACTCAGAGAGAGCTCAATTATCACCAAGAGGATGTCCCAAACTATTCATGACAGTTCCACCCCCGTGATCCAAACACTTGCCACCAGGCCTGCTCCACCTCCAACATTGGGGATTCTATTTCAATATTAGATTTGGGCTTGGACGAATATCCAAACTATATCAGTCACATACTAAATAGAAAGGAAAAGAAAAAAAATACAGCTTAGGGAGGATGGGAGCTGATATTTTTTGACTCTGTGTTCCCATCCAAATCACATCTCAAATTATAATCCCCACATGTCAGGAGATGGGTGTGGTGGAGGTGATTGAATCGTGGGGGCATACTTCCTCTTTGCAGTTCTCCTGATAGTGAGTGAGTTCTCATGAAATCTAGTCGTTTGAAAGTGGGCAGCACTTCCCCTTTGCTTGCACTCTCTCCTGCTCCACCATGGGAAGATGTGCCTTGCTTCCCTTTCTCTTTCCACAGTGATTGTAAGTTTCCCGAGGCCTCTCAGTCATGCTTCCTGTTAAGCCTACAGAATTTTGAGTCAATTAAACCTCTCTTCTTCATAAATTACCCAGTCTCAGGTAGTTCTTTATAGCAGTGTGAAAATAGACTAATACAAAAAAATTGGTACCAGGAAAGTGGGACATTGTTATAAAGATACCTGAAAATGTGGAAACGACTTTAGAACTGGGTAATGGGCAGAGGTTGGAACAGTTTGGAGCACTCAGAAGAAGACAGGAAGATGTGGGAAAGTTTGGAACTTCCTAGAGACTTGCTGAATGGTTGTGACCAAAATGGTAACACTGATGTGGACAGTGAAATCCAGGGTGAGGTGGTCTTATAAGGAGATAAGGAACTTATTGAGAACTGTAGTAAAGGTCACTCTTGCTTTGCTTTAGCAAAGAGACTGGTGGAATTTTGCCCCTACCCTAGTGATCTGTGGAACTTTGAATTTGAGAGAGATGATTTAGGGTATCTGGCAAAATAAATTTCATGGCAGCAAGGCATTCAAGATGTGGTCTGACTGCTCCTAACAGTGTAAGTTGTGAAAGGAAGATAAATCTTGGGGCCCCAAAATTACTAAGTTAGGGAAAAGTCAAGCTGGGAACTACTTAGGGCAAACCTGACTCCCATTCTATTCAAAGTCATCCCTCTGCTCACTGAGAATAAATGCATATCTGATTGCCTCCTTTGGAAAGGCTAATCAGAAACAAAAGAATACAACAGTTTGTCTCTCATCTACCTGTGACCTGGAAGCACCCTCCCTATTTGAGTTGTTCTGCCTTTCTGTACTGAACCAATGTACATTTTACATATATTAATTGATGTCTCATGTCTCTGTAAAATGTATAAAACCAAGCTGTATCCCGACCACCTTGGGCACATGTCATCAGGACCTCCTGAAGCTGTGTCATGGGTGTGTGTTCTCAATCTTGGCAAAATAAACTTTCTAAATTAACTGAGACCTGTCTCAGGTACTCAGGGTTCACATGGTCATATGTGTTTACAAAGAGACGGTCTGAAATTAGAACTTATGTTTAAAAGGAAAGCAGAGCATAAAAGTTTGGAAAATTTGCAGCCTGACCATGTGGTAGAAAAGAAAAACCCATTTGCTGAGGAGAAATTCAGGTGGCTGCAGAAATTTGCATAACTAAAGAGAAGCTGAATGTTAATAGCCAAGACAATAAAGAAAAGGTCTCCAGGATATTTCAGAGACCTCTGCTGCAGCTCCTCCCATCACAAGCCCTGAAGCCTGGGGAAAAAATACCTTCATGGGCCAGTCCCAGAGGCCAGCTGCTCTGTAAAGCCTCAGGATATGACATCCTGTATCCTAGCTGCTCCAGCTCCCACTGTAGCTAAAAGGGGCCAAGGTACAATTTGGGTCATTGATTCAGGGGATGAAAGTCCTAAGACTTGGTGGCTTCCATGTGCTGTTGGGCGTGTGTGTGTGTGGTGTGTATGTGTGCAGAAAGCTAGAGTTGAGGTTGGGGAATCTCCACCTGGATTTCAGAGGATGTATGGAAATACCTGTTGTAGGGGCAGAGACCTCATGAAAAACCTCTACTAGGGCAGCGTGGAGGGGAAATGTGGGGTTGGATACCCCACACAGAGTCCCCCCTGGAGCACTGCCTAGTGGAGCTGTGAGAAGAGGGCCACTGCTTTCTGGGTCCCAGAAAGGTAGATCCACTGACAGCTTGCACCGTGTGCCTGCAGGCAATCAATGTCATCCTATACAAACAGTTGCAGGGACTGTACCCTGAAGAGCCATAGGGGTAGAACAGCCCAAGGCCTTGGGAGCCCCCCACTTACATGAGTGGGGCCTGGATGTGAGACATGGAGTCAAAGGAGATTATTTCAGAGCTTTAAGATTTAATGACTGCCCTGTTGAGTCTCACACCCACATGGGGCCTAAAGCCCCTTTGTTTTGGCTAATTTCTCCCATTTGGAATGGGAGCATTTACTCAATGCCTGTGTCCCTATTGTATCTTGGAAGTCACTAACTTGTTTTTTTTTATTTTACAGGCTCATAGGAAGAAAAGACTTGCCTTACCTCAGATGAAAATTTGGACTTGAGATTTTGGGTTAACTCTGGAATGAGTTAAGACTTTGGGGGACTGTTGGGAAGGCATGATAGTGTTTTGAAATGTGAGAAGGACATGAGATTTGGGAGGGGCTGGGGCAGAATGATATGGTTTGTCTTTGTGTCCCCACTCAAGTCTCATCTCAAATTGTAATCCCCACATGTCAGGGCAGGGACCTGGTGAGAGGGATTGAATCACTGGGGCAGACTTCCCCCTTTTTTCTCTCATGATAGTGAGCTCTCATGAGATCTGGTTGTTGGAAAGTGTGTGAAACTTCCCCACTTTGTGCTATGTCTCTTTCCTTCCTGCTCTGCCATGGTAAGATGTGCTTGTGCCATGGTTAGATGTGCTTGCTTCCCCTTCTTCTTCCACCATGATTGTAAGTTTCCTGATGCCTTCCTGTTAAACCTGCAGAATTGTGAGTCAATTAAACCTCTTTTCTTCATAAATTACCCAGTCTCAAGTAGTTCTTTATAGCAGTGTGAAAATGGACTAATTCAGACACTTTCCCTATCACAAGATAGCCATGAAGAACCTTGATGAAGAAGACATCAAGATTGAGGATGTAGCAGGAGTGAAGTAAAGAAAGCCTTTCTGGCTCCATGAGGAAGTCTCTGGACTTAATTTTTAAATAAATGTGTAAAAGATGATATGTGGGTCATATAAGCACAAATACAAAAAGTGGGGCATGTTTTTATCAAAATAATGTTGAGAGGGCTAACTTCTGAAATGTGGCAAGTTTTGTTTAAAATAATTTAATTGGCAGAATGACAAGTGACAGCAAAGATAAGGAGTGAAGGAGAGAATAGCTGGGATCATGTACAAGGAGGGATTTTTAAATAATGGTGGAAATTAACGTGATTCTAGGCAAAAGAAACATCAGTGAGAAGGTGAAAGACATATTGGTTCAGAATATGTCTTTGTCTATTCAGCCTTCTATTAAAAAAAAACAACCATAGACTGGGTGGCTTAAACAAGAAACACTTATTTCATACAGTTTTGGAGGCTTAAGAAATCCAAGATCAAGTTGCCATCAGATCAGATGTCCAATGAAGGCCCCCCTTCTTGGTTTGCAGATGGTCACTTTCTTATTGTGGTCACACATGGTGAAGAGGAGAGAGGGAAAAAGCAATCTCTCTCTGCCTTTTCTTATATGGTCACTGATCCCATCAAGAGGGCTCCATACTTCTAATTTTTCCTGTCTTAATTCATTTTGTGCTGCTCTAACAGAATACCATAGAATGGGTGATTTATAAAGAATAAAAATTTGTTTCTTATAGTTTTTGAGGCTGAGAAGTCCAAGATTAAGATGCAGCATTCTCACGTGGCAGAAGACAAAAGAGCAAGAGAGAGCCAACTCCCTCCATCAAGCTCCTTTATCAGGGAACCTAATCCCATTCACAACAGAGGAGCCCTCGTGGCCCAATCACCTCTTAAAGTCCCACTTCTTAATACTATCACACTGGCAAAACCTGAATTTTGGAGAAGACTCATTTAAGTAATAGCATTCTATCCCTGATCCCCCAAAATTCATGTTCTTCACATATACAGAATACATTCATTTCATCCCAATAGCTCCCAAAATTCTTAATTCATTCCAGAATCAACTTTAAAGTCTAGTTCAAAGTTTCATCTAAACATCATGTGGGTGAGACTCAAGGTATGATTCATCCTGAGGCAAATTTCCCTCCAACTGTGAGCCTGTGCAATCAAACAAGTTATGTATTTCCAAAATACTGTGATGGGATAGGCACAGGAAAGACGTTTCCATTCCAAAATGGAGAATGGAAAAGAAGAAAGGAATAACACGTTCCAAGTAAGTCCAAAACACAACAGAGCAGGCAACATTAAATTTTAAAGCTTAGAATAATCTTCTTCGACTTCATATCCTACCTTCCAGACACACTGGGGCAGGAGTTGGGCCCCAAGTCCCCAGAGTAGCCCCGCCCCATCCCCATAGCTTTGCTAATGCTTCAGATCTCATACACTGAAATTACATGCCTACGGCTTTCCCAGGTTGTTGCTGCATGCTGGTATCTCTACAGGTCTGGGGTCTCAGGGACAATCTTGCTCATAACTCTACTAGCATTACCCTAATGGGGACTTTCTGTGGCAGCTCTGACATGATGTTATGTCTCAGCCTAGGCCCCAGAACTGTTCAAGGTATCCTTTGAAATCTAAGTGGAGGAAGCCATGACTCCACAGCTCTTTTGCTCTTTGGGGCTACAGAATTTGCACCACGTAGATGCCTCCAAGGTTCACAACTTGCACACGCCAGAGAAGTGACCCGAGCAGCATCTAGGTCTGCTTGAGCCACAGGTGGTGCAGCTAAGGAGCACTGCACCAGAATTCAGGGAGCATAGACTGAGGTGGCCCTGGGCAGTGAGCCCTGAGGCCCCAGTTGTTCTTGGGCCCCTCCCCTTAAGCCATTCTGCCCTCAAGGACCCAGCACTCTGGGCCTGTGATGGGAGCAGCAGTCTTGAAGCTCTCTAAAATGGCTTCAGGGTCATTCTCCCATTGTTTTGATGAATATCACATGACTTCCTTATATCTATACTGCTTTTTTTAATAAAATGGTCACTTGGGCCACATCCTTGGCCCAAACACAGTTTTTATTCTTTACATGGCCAGGATAATTTTCCAAAGGTTTACATTCTGCTTCCCTTTAGATTATACATTTTGTCTTTAAATTGTTTCTTTCTTCTCACATTTTACTATAAGTGGTTAAAAGAAGCCACACAGCATCCTGAACACTTGATTGCTTAACGTTTTCTTTAACCAAATATCCTAGTTTATTGCTAAGTTTTGCCTTCCATAAAGTCCTAGAACAGACAAATTCAGCCAATTTCTTAGCCACTTTATAACAAGAATGAGTTTTCTTGCAGTTTCCAATACCTTGTTCCTCATTTCTGAGACCGCATCAGAATGGCCTTTACTGTCCATATTTCTACGAACATTGTGTTTATAATAGTTTAACTCATCTCTAAAAAGAATGAGGCTTTCCTTAGAGGTTTCTTCTTCTGAGCCTTCACCAGAATCACTCTTAATGCTGTCTTCACAGCAAGACACTTTTCCTGATGTTCACTTCAAAATTCTTCCTGCCTCTAGTTATTACCCAATTCCTAAGCTGCTAACACAGTTTTAGGTATGTGTTATAGCAACACTCTACATACCAATTTCTGCCTTAATCTGTTTTGTGCTACTATAACAGGATACCACAAATTGGGTGATTTACAATTAACAGAAATTTATTTCTTATAGTTCTTGAGGCTAAGTCCAAGACCAAGATGCCAACATCCTCACCTGGCAGATGACAAACGAGCAAGAGAGGGCCAACTCCCTCCATCAAGCTCTTTTATAAGGTAATCTAATCCCATTCACAACAGAGGAGCCCTCATGGCCTAATGACTTTTCACTTAATAGTATCACGTTGGCACTACCTAAATTTTCGAGGGGACACATTCAAACCTTTCCACCTCCCATAGTCACCATCTCTAAATATCATCACATTGGGGATTAGAGTTTCACGTATGAATTTTGGAGGAACACATTCAGTCTGTAGCAAAGTGGTAATGGAGCTTTTATACCTTTTCCTGAAATTATAAGATTCTTCTTATATGCACACATATATAGATACAAACACACATACAGTTACATGTGTAAAGAAAACTAGACTATATCACTAAATGCTAAGACTCTGTGCAGTGGTCTATGGACATTTTGATTTTTTTGATAATTTTCTACATTTTAAATAATAAACATATATATTTCCTTAAAAATTATACAATATAGAATACATGCATGGTTGTAAAAAATCAAGCAATAAATACATATACAGGCTCCCTTCACCAAAACCTGAGATCTTAGTTTTTTCCTCAGAGCTAATATTCCTTATCAGTTTGGCATGAATCTTTCCAGATCCTTGTTTAAGCCATTTATCTACACATAGGTTAATTGTGGTCATTTGTAGATACAGTACCACACTAAACACTATTCTGCATTTCATTTTTTTCAGTAATGATATTTCTTAGCAGCCTTTCCATTTCACTATATATAGAATTACTTTTTAATGTAATCATTCATTCATTCAACAAATGTTAAGCACTTTGATGACAGGTTTCAATGTTTGCTGTATATTTTGTAACTTTAGGCCTTTGCTACATTTTAAAAAGTTTCAACTGCTGTAAAGAATTGCAAAGTATGTAATTGTATCAGATTATGTTTGCCCTTTCTGTGCTGATGAACATTTTGTTAGAAAATTTTTCTTTATTACAAACAAAAATTCTTAAACATATATTTTCAAGCAACTGTGTGACTACAACTCTAGACAAGTAGAATTGCTGGTTGGAAGGGAATATAGTAAGTCCTCCGTGTCATTGATAGGTTCTTAGAAACTTCAACTTTAAGTGAAACAGCATATAACAAAACCAATTTTTTTCTCATCAGTATTATAATGAAACATCATTGAAGGAAATTTTATTCAACTACCTGCTATACGTTGTTTCACTTAAGTCACCTTTTCCAGGAGTTTGCCGATGATGTTAAGTGAGGGTTTACTGTATACTATTTACTAGTATAATAAAAGAGTCTCTCAAATAATAGCCAAAAATACTTCACAAATTCATGTTCTTAACCAGCAATGTATGTTACTTTTCTATGCCTTGGATAACAATGATATTTTGAAGTAATTATTGAGCACTTACTATGTCTCAGGCACTAAGTGCTCTGCATATATCAACTTACTTATTCATCAAAACACTGCTGTGTGGTAGGTACTATTTTTATCTTTTGTTTACAGGTGAGGAAATAGAGGCCAGGGAAATTAAGCAAATGCTCAAAGTAACACAGTTAGGAAATGGTGAAGCTGGAATACTAACTCAGGCAACTTGATCCCAGAGCTTACATTCTGCCAGTCAAATGGAAGAAAAATGAAATGCTGTTTCTATTTGAATTCTCTGGACAATCTGAGCTCCTCCACAGTGTTTTAAGTTTGCTGAGCTTTCATTTCCCTCTTCTATGAATCTCCCATTTGTAACCATTGCTTATTGTGTCAGGCTGCTTCCTAAAATAGAACTTAGCGATCCTTTCCTCCCAGTACCCACACCCTAGTATAATCACCTCCCCTTTAATCCGGGATGAAACTAATGATTTACCTCTAACAAACAGAATATTTACAAAATGATGGGATTTCATTTCTGAGATTAGATTACAAAAATGTTACATCTTGCTGGAGCTCTCTCTGGCTTTCTCTCATTTGCCCACTATGATGAGGCCTGCTGGCATGCTGTGAGCTCCCTTTTGGAGAGACCCAAGTGTCAAAAACAGCTAATAAGGAACTGAGGACCTCATCCCAGCAGTCCACAGGAAGCCACATCCTACTCTAAATGATGTGAGTGATCTTGAATGTGGGTTTTTCTCCAATTGATCCTTGAAGTGACTGCGGCCACACTTAGTTACCATGATTGTTTAATTATCTGTAATTTACTTCTGTAAGTGGGATGGACTAAGGACCTACTTTCCTTTTGCTCCAAGAGGATAGCCAATTGTTGCAACACCATATGATGAAGAGTCTAATTTTTGGTCATTGATTAGGTATATCACTTTCATGTGCATGGAAATATGTTTTTCTTACTTTTTGTCTGTCCAATAATCTATTTGTGTACTTGTGTCTTAATTTTGTCTTGAATTTGATGAGCTGATAGTATATTTTGATATCTGGTAGTCCAGGTTTTGTCACATTACTGTTTTCCAAAACTCTATTACGAAATTGAGAATTGGCTTGTAACTTCCATTAAAAAATCCTGTTAATATTTTCAATGGAAATGCATTACATTTATAAATTAATTCAGAGTATGTAAATACTTATATATTTTATTATAATATAAATATACAATATTTATAATATTGTATGTTCCATTCTAGAAACATGATACATTACTTCACTTATCCAGGTTTTCACTGAAGTGAAGTTAATGGTTTCCTTCATGTACATCTTGCACATGTATTGTTGTTGCTGTTATTATTGGGATCATTTTCCTTTTAACTGGTTACTGCTGCTACATAGGAAAATCATTGATTTGTATATTTCATATTTTGTCGCAGGATTTTCTGTTATTTTTCAGTGGTTGCTGCTGCTCTTAGTCTGTGCTTTGTTGTATGTGTCTGTGTTAGTTTAAAATGAGGAATGAGTGCTGAATTTTAGTAAATAGTTTTAGCAGTGATTAAGATAATCACGGGAACTTTATTCATTATTATCACAACTGGTAGTTTTAAAAAACATTTTGAACCATATTTTTGCAATTTTAGACTAAATTCTACATAACTATGATGTAATATTCCTTCAAAACACTACTGAATTTGATTTGCTAACACTTTATTTATGATAGGGATTTGCTGATATTTTATTTAGAACTTTTGCATCTGTATTTAAAAGTAAGATTAACTTGCTATTTTCTTTCTTTGTACCAACTGTGTCTGGTTTTTAAATTAGTATTAGGCTAGTTTTAACACTGAGGTAATATGTTTTACTTCTTTTTAATATTCTGAGTAAGTCTTTGTAAAATAAGACTTACCCATTCTTTGAACTTTTTAAAAAATATCACCTGTAGAACCATCTGGTTCTGGTGACTTTTAAGGATGTATTGTATTACTTTTAGAATTAAAAATGTTTTCCAGACATTAGACTAAAACAGTTTGGTTTATTTTGATTCCGTTTTCTACATTTCTAAACTTATTTTTCTCTCAAAAACTTTCTAATAGACTTATTGTTTTTATTTGGATTAATTTAGTTTCTTAGTAACTTTATTTATTTATTCGTTTTTATTTTTTTAGACAGAGTTTCACTCTTGTTGCCCAGGCTGGAGTGGAATGGTGCGATCTTGGCTCACTGCAACCTCCGCCTACCGGATTCAAACAATTCTCCTGCCTCATCCTCCCACGTAGCTGGGATTACAGGCATGTGCCACAATGTCTGGCTAATTTTGTATTTTTAGTAGAGATGGAGCTTCTCCATGTTGGTCAGGCTGGTCTTGAACGCCAAACCTCAGGTCATCTGCTCACCTCAACCTCCCAGAGTGCTAGGATTACAGGTGTAAGCCACTGTGCCTGGCCTATTTTTTTTTTTTTATTATAAACTCCTTTGCAAAGTTATTGGTTTTGTATATCACTGTAATATTTCATATTTGGGCTGAATCCATTCACTATTGAAGAAAGACTACTTAAGGTTGATATTTTTGGCTTTAGTTTTCTAAATTAACATAATAATTAATTCTGGAAAATCTGCATACCTATTTTAGTATTAAAATTCTATATGTAAGTAGAGAAGTGGCCAGGCGTGGTAGCTCATGCCTGTAATCCTAGCACTTTGGAAGGCTGAGGCAGGCAGATCACCTGAGGTCAGGAGTTCAAGACCAGCCCGGCCAACATGGAAAAACCCCGTCTCTACTGAAAGTACAAAATTAGCCGGTTGTGGTGGCAGGCATCTGTAATCCCTGCTACTCGGGAGGCTGGGGCAGGAGAATCACTTGAACCCAGGAGGCGGAGGTTGCAATGAGCCGAGGTCGTTCCACTGCACTCCATCCTGGGTGACAGAGTAAGACCCCGTTTCAGGAAAAAAAAAAAAAAAGTAAAGAAGTTATTTTCCCTGTAGCTCGAACAGATATGTTCTTGATTTATATGATAATATAGTTGGGGGAAAACATCAGATTAAAACAAAGTGTGTATATATTCACACACACACACACACACACACAATATTCATTAAGACTTAAAACCATTGGAAACAGAAAGTATGTGTTACTTTCAATTATAAAACACAAGACTCGTAGCAATGTTTCCCTTCCCTGGGAGGCTGAGGAAAGTTGATTTGGGCCCTGCTGATCTGTAATAAGGATCATAGATTATTGTCTTCAGTGTTTAGATTCTTTCAGAAGGTGTAGTGATTTTACGCTTTACCTGATACAATTTCATACACTCTGAGCCAGTAATAGGACTTGAACCTCACACAAAGAAAAACAGATGAGGCAGCAAACCTGAGATGAGGGAAAAGGCAATGGTAGTGTTCCATCAGATATTAACTTAACACATGAAAATCACTTCCATTTATTTTTCTTTTTTAAAAAATTTACTTTTATTTTTATTTTGAGATGAAGTCTCACTCTGTTACCCAGGCTGGAGTGCAATAGAATGAGCTCGGCTCACTGCAGCCTCTGCCTCCCAGGTTCAAGTGATTCTCCTGCCTCAGCCTTCCAAGTAGCTGGAATTACAAGCATACACCACAGTGCCTGGCTAGTTTTTGTATTTTTAGTATAGACAGGGTTTTGCCCCATTGGCCAGGCTGGTCTTGAACTCCTGACTGCAAGTGATCCACCTGCTTCAGCCTCCTAAGGTGCTAGGATTACAGATGTGAGTCACTGCACCTGGCTCCATCTGCTTTTTAAAAAGAATAAATACAAGTTTAAACCATTTTTTTACATTTATTTGTTTACAATATTGGCATTTATGGTGATAAAACCTTATAGAATGCATTAGAAGTGATTTGAAGGCTTCGGTAACTTTTTCCCTTTGTGTTTTAGTCTCACCTGTGCTTCCAATCCCTAACTCCCCAGCCTTGCTCACGCAATTCTCCTGAGCATCTTTGAACTACAATTTCAGCCTCTTCCAGAGTCTGACAGTCCCTATGAAAGCCAGCATCAAGAACTATTACTACATAGTGTTGAAATTAATCTTACTGTCTTTAGCTTTGTGTGCCTTCTAAATTCAATTGTTCTGAACTATATTACTCTGATTATATTGGTCTTACTTTTCCAGAACTTGTGTATGATCTGGCTTCTGCCTTGATTTGCTAATAGTACACCAGTTTCCCACACTGGAGTTAAAATTTTTCCCTGGGGACTAACCTTAGTGCAGTTCATTTGGCTATACCTCTGATCTCTTGCCTGCTTCTCTCAGATCTCCTTCTTTCCTCACATCCTCATTGCTAGAGATGTGGGTCCTACATGCAAAAGTTGTATACATGGTTTCATATACCCGATTGACCAGAACACAGTCATATGGCCTAGCTTTGAAAGGCCTGTGAATTGTAGTCTTTAGATGGGTAGACATATGCTCTGTTAAAACTTGGGTTGGGCTATAGTGACATTGGCAAGATGGCAGAATAGAATATAACGTGCTCATATCCCTCAACAACAACAAGAAGTCTACACCCATTTACAGACAACAGTCTGTCTGTGAGAGCCTCAGAATTCAAGTGGGAGGTTTTGAGATCCTGGTGGAGCCTAAAACCTAGGAAGGCTGATTTGAGATTGCAGACCAATAACCAGGTAGCAGACCTGCCAATTGTGCTCCTAGATTCAAACCCATTCCCCTTTGGGTATGGCTACAACCCTGTTTGTCCTTGATCCTGTGACTAAAACCATCTGCCAAAGGTTTAGAAGGAATCATGCACACTACTGCCTCAGCAGAAAAGCTTTTCTGCCTGCCATCGTTTTCAAGACTGGATCTGATAGTTACCCTATAACTTGGCTGAGCTCCCTCAGCATGGTTCCTACTTATTACTGCACATACAAGGATCTTGAGCAAGACTCACTCATATTTCATATCCATCTAAGCCTCCAAAATGTACCTTCTGTTCTCCATCCAAAAGTAGAGACTGAGGGGGCCAGTCTCAGCTTGCTGTACTCAGGGAGCTCACCCACCCTTGTGGGGAACTGCTGGGGAATGCATACTTGCCTGGGCTACTGGAAAAGCCTCACAGTTGTCTGTCCCACAGCAGCTCTTAAGGGGCCAGTTTCCACTCTCTTATCATAATCAAGGAGATCTTGCCTGAGCAGAAGAATGCTCACAAGCATACACCTCAGGGCCACTAGGGTAAGCCCACTGATTCCCATTCCACAGTTTATCATGAGGGTACAGTCAGAGAACTGTCTCACCTGTTCAGAGACCTGCTATGAAACGCATGCCTGTCTGGGCCAATAGTAGAGACTTTCACACTTGGCCCCTTCGGTGTTATCCTACACAGCCTGGGTATACTCTTTGGGTATTCCCCAGGTCCATCTAGGCCAAGGTGCTGTATCAACCTTAGAGCCTTTGCAAGACTCACAGCAAACACAGGTTCAGGATATCCACTAGTGCTGAAATGACTTCAGTGATTATGGGCTCTGATAATAGTCAGTCTGCTTAGATTTCTGGACAGACCCACTGAAGAAAGATCAACACAAAGGCAAACTTCAAAAACTGGAATAAATACCCAATTCTTCAGTGCACAGACATTGACATATGTCACACAAAATAAGTCCAGAAAAATAACATATGTCCACAAAAATAAGAACAATCAGGGAATTAGGATTTCACCAAATGAGCAAAACAAGGTGCCAGTGACAGACCTTAAAGAGATGGAGACATGTGATCTGACAGACAAAAAATTCAAAATCTCTACTTTAAGAAAATTCTGTGAACCTCAAGAAAAGAGAAAATAATTCAGAACTTTATTTTAAAAATTTAACAGAGAGACTAAAATGTTAAAAAATGAAACAAAAATGTGGAAGCTGAAAAATACAATTAATGAAATTAAAAAATGCAATAGAGAGCATCAAAAGCAGAATTAATCAAGCAGAATAATCAGTAAGCTTGAAGATAGACTATTTGAAAATACACAGTGAGATTAAAAAAAGACCAAATAATAAAAAGGGACAAAGAAAGCTTACAGTACCTATGGAATTGCATTAACAGAGAAAACATTTGGGTCACTGGAATTCAAGTGGGAGCAGGAAAAGAATAAAGGGTAGAAGTCTTACTCAAAGAAATAACGGAAAACTTTCCAAACCTAAAAAAGGATATAAATATCCAGGTAGAGAAGGTCAGAGATCACCAATCAGAGTCATTCCAATTAAAACTACCCCAATACATGTTATAATCAAAATTGTAAAGGTCAAAGACCAAGAAAAGATGCTATATTGGTGAGAGAAAAGAAGTAAATAACAAATAAGGAAATTCCAATATGTCTGGCAATAGACTTCCCAGCAGAAACCTTGCAGGCCAAGAGGAAATTGGAATAATATAATTAGAGTACTGAAAAAATACAAACTGGCAACCAAGAATACTGTACTCAGCAAAGCTGTCATTCAGAAATTAAGGTGAGGCAAAGACTTTCCCAAACAAAAGGTAAGAGAATTTGTCATGACCAGACCTGTCTTATAAGATATGCCAAAGCTAGTTCTTCATACTGAATGAAAAAGATACTGATGTATAACAAGAAAACATTTGAAAGTATAAAACTCACTGGTGAAAGTGTGTATACAGAAAAATTCAGAATACTGTAACACCATAATTTTTGGTGAGCAAATCACTTATATCTTTAGTATGAAGATTGAAATATAAAATTATTAAAGATATAATAGGTAAGACAATTTGTTAAGAGATAGGCAATACTAAAAGATGCAAACTGTAATGCCAAACACTCAAAATGTGGAGGGAGAATGAAGGCAAACTGTACAGGGTTTTATGTTTCTTTTGTTTGTTACCAAAGTGAAGTTCTAATCAGTTTAAAACAATTTGTTATAAGTATAAGATGTTCTTAGTAAGCCGGTGGTAACCACAAAACAAAAATCTTTAATAAATACACTAAAAATAAAAAGAAAGGAATCAAAACATCAAAACATCCTATTAGAGAAAATCACTTAACTACAAAGAAAAAGAGTTAGAAAAGAAGAAAGGAAGAAAGAATCTATAAAACAGCTAGAAAACAAGTAACAAAATGGCAGGAGGAAGCCCTTGCCTAACAATACTAACCTTCAATGTAAATTGATTAAATTCTCCAATTAAAAGACATTGAGTGGGTAAATGGATTTTTTTCAAAAGGCCCCAATTATATGCTGCCTACAAGAGATTCACCTCATCTGTAAGGATACTCACGACTGAAAGTAAAGGGATGGAAAAAGATATTCCATACAAATGGAAACCTAAAAAATAGCAGGTGTCACTATATTTACATAAGATAAAATATACTTTAAGCCAAAACTGTAAAAAGAGACAAAGAAGAATGTCATATAATGATACAGGGGTGAATCAACAAGAGCATACAACAATTATAAGTATATATACAGTCAACATTGGAGCACCTAAATGTAAAAGCCAATTTTAGTAGATCTAAAGGGAGAGAGACACTGCAATACAATAATAGTAGGGGACTTCACCATCCCACTTTCACCAATGAACAGATTATCCAGACAGAAAATTAACAAAGAAACATGCCAAATAAACCAGACTGTAGACCAAACGGACCAAAGATATTTACAGAACATTCCATCCAACAGTGTAGAATATACATTCTTCTCAACAGCACATGAGACATTCTCCAGGATAGAGCACATATTAGGTGACAAAACAATACTCAACAATTTTTTAAAAAATCAAAATAATATCAAATGTCTTTCATGACCACAGTAGAATAAACCTAGAAATCAATAACAGGAGAAACTTTCAAAACTGTACAAATAAATGAAAATGAAACAACATTTTCCTGAATAACCAATGGGTCAATAAAGAAATTAAGAAAGAAATTTTTTAAATTCTTGAAACAAATGAAAATGGAAACATAGCAAACCAGAACCTAGAGAATACAGCAAAAGCAATTCTAGGAGGGAATTTTATAGCAATAAATGCCAACATCAAAAAAGTAGAAATATCTCAAATAAATAAAGTTGTACCTCAGGGATCTAGAAAAACAAGGAAAAATAATCAAAAGTTAGTAGTCAGAAAGAAATGCTAAAGATCAGAGCAGAAATAAACAATATAAAGACTAAAAAATTACAAAAAATAAACAAATAAAATGTTGGATTTTTGAAAAGATAAACAAAATTAACAAAATTTTAGCTAGACTAACTAAAAATAAGAGAGATAATTCAAATAAGAGATAAAAAGGAGACATTACAATGGACACCACAGAAATACAAAAGATCATAAAAGACTATTATGAAAAATTATATACTGACAAATT
The DNA here is from genome assembly GCF_000951045.1 of Mandrillus leucophaeus. Lineage (NCBI taxonomy): Eukaryota > Metazoa > Chordata > Mammalia > Primates > Cercopithecidae > Mandrillus > Mandrillus leucophaeus. The sequence goes on along the minus strand of NW_012101344.1, from coordinate 36,342 downwards.
AGAAAATCTAGAGGAAATGAATAATAAATTTCTGGACACATACAACCTACCAAGATTGAAGTATGAAGATATAGAAAATCTGAATAGATCAATTATGAGTTACAAGATCGAATCAGTAATAAAAAGTCTCCTATCAAAGAAGAGTCCAGGACCTGACAGCTTTACTGCTGAATTCTACCTCACATTTAAAGAAGAACTAACACAAATTCTTCTCAAATTATTCAACAAAATTGAAAGGGAAAGAATTCTTCCAAACTCATTGTTTGAGGACAGCATATTGCCCTGATGACAAAACCAGATAAAGACACAACAAAAAAAAGTACATCAGAAGCCAATATCGTTGATGAATACAAATGCAAAAATGTTCAACAAAATACAGGCAAACCAAACTCAACAGCACATTAAAAAGAGCATTCACCACATCCAAATGGGATTCATCCCAGGGAGGCAAGGATAGCTCAACATGCATACATCAATAAACATGATACATTACATTAACAGAATGAAGAGAAACACCAAAAGATCTTTTTATTAGATGCAGAAAAGGCATTTGATAATTCAACAGCCTTTAATAATTAAAAATCCTCAATAAACTAGGTATAGAAGAAATGTACTTAACAATAAAGTCTATGTATGACAAACCCACAGCTAACATCATACTGAATGGATAAAAGCTGAAAGGTTTCTGTAAGATATAAATCTAGAAAAGGATGCCAACTTTTAATACCTAGTCAACATTGTACTGGCACTCCTAGCCAGAGCCATCAGGCAAGAAAAAAACAATAAGGAACATCCAAATTGGAAAGGAGGAAGTCAAATTAGCCCTGTTTTGGAACAACATAATCTTATATATAAAAAACCCTAGAGACTTTACCAAAAAAACTAATGGAACTAATAAATTTGGTAAACTTGCAGGATATAAAATCTACATGCAAAAATCAGTAGCATTTCTATATGCCAACAGTGAACTATCTAAAAAGGCAATCAAGATAGTAATCCCATTCACAACAGCTACCAAAACAAGTAGGAATAAATTTAATTAAGAAGGTGAAAATCTCTACAAAGAAAACTATAAAATATTGATGAAAGAAATTGACAAGGACACAAATGGAAAGATATTTTATGTTCATGGATTGGAATAATTAATATTAAAATGTATATATTAATACTATCCAAAGTGATCTACCAAATCAGTGCAATCCCTATCAAAATACCAATGGCATTCTTCACAGGAATAGATAAAGCTATTCTAAAATTCATGTGAAACAACAAAATAACCCAAATAGCAAAAACAAACTTGAGCAAAAAGGACAAAGCTATAGGCATCACACTAGCTGACTTCAAAATATACTACAAAGCTATAGTAACCAAAAGAGATGGTCCTGGCACAAAAACAGACACACAGACGAATAGAAGAGATAGAGAACCCAGAAATAAATCCAGGTATTTACAGACAATTTATTTTTGAGAAAGGTACCAAAACATTGGAGAAACAGCAGTCTCTTCAATAAAGCATGCTAGAAAAAGTGGATATCAACATGCAGAAGAATAAGACTAGACCCCTGTTTCTCACCAGGTACAAAATCAACTCAAAATAGATTAAAGACAAATCTAAAACCCCCAAACTATGAAACTACTGAAAAAAAAAAAAAAACCGGAGGAAATGTCACTTTATGACACTGGTCTGAGTGAGGAATTTTTGGATAGCACCCCAAAAGCACTGGCAAGAAAAGCAAATCTTGACAAATGGGATTATGTCACACAAAAATCTGCATGACAATCAACAGAATACACAACCTGTAGAACAGGAGAAAATATTTGCAAACTATGCATCTGATGAGAGGTTAGTATCCAGAATTTATAAGAAACTCAAGTCTATTGCAACAAAGAAATAATCCAATTTGAAAAACAGGCAAAAAACCTAAATAGACAGTTCTCAAAAGAGGACATGAGAAGGGCCAACAGATATAATGGAAAAATGCTGAACATCACTAATCATCAGGGAATTGCAAACCAAAACCACAATGAGATATCACCTCACCCCAGATAGAATGAGTATTATCAGAAAGGCAAAAACATTAAAAATACTGGGAAGGATGTAGAGAAAGGGGGAATTCTTATACACTATAGGTAGGCATGTCAATTAGTACAGCCCTTATGACAACAGTATGCACATTCCTCAAAAAATTAAAAATAGAACTACCATATGACCTAATAATTCCGTTACTGAGTGTATATCCAAGGGAAAGGAAATCAATGTGTTGAAGGGATATCTGGCCTCCCATGTTTATTGTGGCACTATTCACAATAACCAAGATATGGAATCAACCTAAGTGCCCATCAACAGAAAAATAGATAAAGAAAATGTGGTATATATACACAATGAAATACTATTAAGCCATAAAAAAGAACAAAATCCAGCAATTTGCAAAAACATGGATGAACCTAGAGGACATTATGTTAAGTGAAATAAGCCAAGCAGAAGGACAAATATCACATGATCTCACTTATATGTGGAATCTGCAAAAATTGATCTCATAGAAGTAGAGAGTAGAATAGTGGTTACCACAGACTGGACAGAGGAGGAAGGAGTAAAGATAGGAAAAGCTAGTCAGCAAGTACAAAATTACAGTTAGGAGGAATAAGTTATGGTGTTCTATTGCATAGTGGGATGTCTATAGTTAACAATAATGTATTGCATGTTTCAACATAGTGAAAAGAGGATTTTGAATGCTCTCATCACAAATAAATGATAAATGTTTGAGGTGATGGATATTCTAATTACTCTGATTTGATCATTACACAATGTATTCATGTATTGAAACATCACACTTTACCCCATAAAAATGTACATTGATTATTCGGCAATTTAAAACAAAATAAAACAATAAACATATGAAAAATACTTGAGTTGGAGATTCTATTACTAAAAGAAAGAAGGAAAGAATAGATACTGAGGGCTAATACATACTGTGGCTCTGCCACAAATAGAATGCTGAAAAATTAGGCAAAATTAGAGAACCTTTAATTTCAACTATCTGAGCCAGTTCCAGTAGCTTAATGGGGCATCAACAGCTTTTGGCAGCAGTGTTCTAGGGTGCATCAGCTGCTTCCAATTGCAAGGCAGGATTACAAAGACAGCAAATTTCATCCTTGGCACTCTCTCCTGATCGTTTCTGAATCCCACACCCACCTACTTTGCCTCTTCTTTCTCATATGCTAGTATAATATGTTGAGTGGTGGCACCCAAAAAAAATGTCCACCTGGAGTCTATGAAGTTGTCCCTATTTCCCAAAGAATTGTTGCATTCTCTATCTTAAAGTAGGGGAGTGGAGGGTTGAGCTTTTCTACCCATCTTATTTGCTAAGTTTATTCATCAGCTAAGCTGCATTCGCATTTTTCATGAAAAAGTCTGATAAGTAAAATGTTGTTAATGTGTGAGAGATGTCAATAAAAGCCAACTCGAGGTAGGATAAGTAAAGTTAGGAGGCTACACTGACTTGTCCCCTTGTGTGAAGCCTTGCGGGCTTGTCTCACATCCTCACACCCTTCTGCCTCAACACCTAACTCTTTTGCATGATAAGCAATCCTACAGGATGTCAACCGACTGACTGCCAGATGGTTTCAAGCTCCTGACACCCAAAATAGCCTGGGAAAGAAAACAAGAACCCCTTATTCATGATGTGGCTTCCCTAATTTCCAGCCAATCAGCACCAAAAGCCCAAGAAGCTATTAGCTACAAATTCCTGCCTTGGGGAGGCAGGGACTTTTCTGGGTCCCATCTGTGCAGCTAGGCTCAAGATTTAACTTATAGTGAACTTTTCCTCATTTTAATAGAAAAAACACACCACTAGATAGAGATTTTAGATGCCAATGATGTATGTGATGCATATTAGAGCATCTAGATGCTGAGTACATGCATCAGCTTCAGGTCCACCTTTGCATGCTTGACCTCACCAGTATTTTATGAATATGTATGTACAGTTCGCATAAAGGGAGTTTCCCTTAAGACACTAGGGGCTGTCTCACCCTTTGAGCAGCCTGCTTTGCCTCTGCAGGTGTACTTTTGCTTTGCAATAAACTTCTTGTGCTACCCTTATCTTGGACTCACTCTCAAATTATTTTGTGCAGCAAACTCAAAAACCCGAACTGCCTCACCGACAACAAATGTACAAGTGGCCACAACAATATGGTTCAGGATCTTTAGTGGTCTGGCTTCCTCCAAATACAATAATTCAAAGCAACTAAAAGAATGATTCCTGAGAGAGTGTTTTATGAATATAATCCCTAGTAATTGAGTGTTATGGGTTGAATTGTGTCCTTACAAAAAATATATGTTGGAATCCTAACATCCAGCACATCAGAATGTGACCTTATTTGGAGCTAAAACCTTTCCAAAAGTAATCATGTTAAAATGAGGTCATTAGGGTGAGCTCTCACCCAATATGACTCATGTCCTTATAAAAGGGAAAAATGTGGACACTTTCACAGACGTGTTCAAAGGGAAGACAATGTGAAGATACGAGGAGAAGATGGCCATCTATAAGCCAAGAAGAGAGGTAATCAACAGATCACTCCCTCCTAGCCCTCAGAAGGAACCAACCCTACCAATATCTTGGTCTCAGACTTCTAGTCTCCATAACTATGAGGCAATACATCTCTCTGGTTTAAGCCACCCAGTTGTGGTACTTTCTTATTGCAGCCCTAGCGAAGGAATACTTCCAGCATTTAGGAGCTGCCTTGGGAGCAACTCTTTCTGAATTGAAGAGGAAGAATTGTGGAGTACACACACACACACACACACACACACACACACACACACACGATGTTTATGGTTGGCTAAAAGCCTAAGTGGTTCTGGTACGGCCTTTTAAATGGGGGTTGAACACCTTAAGTTAGACAACTTTCTTAGAATTTGGCATATCACTCCACTTAGAATGAGAAAGTTTCATGTAATGAGTGAAGAAAGAATGAATGTAGATTACAAGTAAATGTACTGCTTTTGACATTATTTAAGCAGTAATTTAGATCAATCCAGTAGAGGGTGAGTTACATTTCACATTGTAGGCCATCTAGTCAGAGAAAACTATCTGAAAGGTCACATATCAAATTCACAGCTGCAATTACTTCTGGGGAAGAGAGTGAAATTGCAGGGTTAGTGAAAAACAGCTTTCACTGTTGCTTTACATACATTTTAATTGACTTTTTTGCAAGTATCAATTTGTATACTATTGACAAGTAAAAATTTTGAACTATGTTTATATACCTATATGAACATATGTATTGTGTATCTATATAATTGTTTTCATTCATATATTTCATTATTCTTTGTATAATTGTATCATATGCCAGATATTAGGAAAATAACAATGAACAAAACAGATAATTTGGGTCTTCATAAAACTTAGTCTTCCCTTCTCCAAAACCTTGATGAATTCCCACTCCTGACTTTCTAAGTATTCATTCTTTAGAATTTTCCTCCCTTATCTACTCTTTTTCACCATTTGAGTGAAAAAGAATCCTTTTATTCTGACTCTCCCCATCTCCCAAAACCATCATCCTTTTCCTCTTCTTGTTTAAAGTCTAGCTAAATTTTGTAGTCATCAAAGTTTAGTTCCATTCTTAGTACTGTGCACTGGAGATCGTCCCATTCTGATGTGAAGGTGGACATCAAGCTTCTCTCTGGGAACAAATCTCCCCATGACCCAAGCTTAGGCAACACTGTCGAGCACATAGGCATGGAAACCGAGGCTCTGTGAAAACTGAACTGTGTTTCAGGGCAGCATAAGCTAAGTACAATGAAGCCAGATTTACTTTCCTTCAGTCCCCACATTGGATCCTTCCTGATGTCTGCTTTGACTGTGCTTTGAGAGGAAAGCTTGATTGAGCTGAGCTCTGGCATGTTTGTAGGAGACATGTGTTACTTTATATGCACACAGTGGTGATTTCTAAAGTGCTTATTTTCTATCTATAGAAATAATTTGAGACCAGAGCTACAGGTGATTATATAGATAACAAAAAAAAGGACTCGCTTTCCAAACAGAAGAGAGTGAGCTTCTCACCTTCTCTCTGAAACCTCCCTTCAGCCTGGAATATCCAAATCCTACCCATTCCCCACAATTCCAGATAAATCCCAACTTTTCCAAAAAGTCTTCTTGGATGTCCTCTCCCTGCTAAAATTAACGTGTCTCCATTTCACTTTATGTGTATCTCACAGTCTGCCTGGCAGAGGAGCTGCTTCTGAAGAAGTCCTAGAAAAGTCACCCCAAAATATAGCAACCTGGTATGCTGACAATTTAAAATTAAAGGCACATGGGGATCAGTAGATGCTACATGAGGCTTTTCTCTTATCAACCTAAAGATCAAATCTGCTAAAAAGGCACAGAATTGCCTTCAACCTTCTTACTGCAATTTCATTAACCAGGGAAGATTAAACACAAATCACGGAAGAAGAGACTAAAAACCAAACACTATACCTAGAGCCAAGACAAACTTTTTCTGAGACTACTGTCTGTTTTTTGGGGCCCATATCTACCGTAAAGTCACTTTTTACACCTCTAAAATTGATTGTTTCCTACACTTCCCATTTCCCTCTCGCCTATGAAGAAGGGTCTCTAAGCTTCTGAACTTCATTGGGTTACTGGGTGCTCACCTCCCTGTGATGTCCTCATTCATGGTAATAAATTTGTATGCTTTTCCTCCTGCTTTTTTCAGCAGACTTAAAGACTCAAATCTTCTAGGGGTGAAAGGAAATCCCCTTTGCCCCTACACTTGCTATGCACATTTAACTTTTATTTGTTGCAAAGAGAAACTAACACTGTTTACAACTCAAGCAGAAAAGTAACTTATGGGAAAGTAGCTTGCTTTATGAATAAGAAGGCTAGAGACTAAACTCTGAAATGTGAAATGAAATAAATTCCAGTGATGGACTGACTCCACCCTCCTTTGTGTCTATACTGTTTGCTATGTGATTTTACAGTTCCAATCACTAAAGATGCAGAACTTATCTCCCCATCACTTGATTTTGGTCTTTGTCAGGTGACTTCCTTCAGTCATAGCCAGTGTGAGGTAAGCAAGGTCTTTTTTTTCTTTTTTTTGAGATGGAGTCGTGCCCAGGCTGAAGTGCAGTGGTGCGATCCTGGCTCACTGCAACTTCCTGCCTCAGCCTCCCGAGTAGCTGGGATTATAGGTGCCCGCCACCATACCTGGCTAAGTTTTGCATTTTTGGTAGAGACAGGGTTTCACCAGGCTGGTCTCAAACTCCTGACCTCATGATCCACCCGCCTTGTCCACCCAAAGTGCTGGGATTGCAGGCATGAGCCACTGCACCCAACCAAGCAAAATCTTAAAAGGCGCTTGTGTGAAATGTCTTGGGATTTTGTTGACTGTTTTTGTTTTGTTTTGTTTTGTTTTGTTTTTGACATGGTCTCACTCTGTTGCCCAAGCTGGAGTGCAGTGGCATGACCTCGGCTCACTGAAACCTCCGTCTCCTGGGTTCAAGCAATCCTCATGCCTCAGCCTCCTGAGTAGCTGGGACTTCAGGCAACCACCACCACGCCCAGCTAATTTTGTATCTTTAGTAGAGATGGGGTTAGCCAGGCTGGTCTGGAACTCCTGACCTCAAGTGATCCTCCCCACCTTAACCTCTCAAAGTGCTGGGATTATAGGCGTGAGCCACTGTGCCCGGTCAGGCTTGGGATTTTGAGTCTCTGTAATTGCCATGGAAAAAACATGTCCAGGATAGCTCAATAGTATTACAGGGAGAATGGAGAAACTGTGGAGCAAAGCTGAACTGTCCCAGCCAAGCCCAGGCAAGAGAGCTGACATTCAACTGACCAACAGTTCCATGAGAATAAACGATTGTTATATTAAGCCACTGAGATTTGGAGTTGTTTCTTATGCAGAAAAATCAAGCAGATGCACTGTATGATTTTACACTCCAACCTCCATTCCCAGCTAGGTCCTCAATAATCATCTCATTGGTGGGCAAGTTTGAATGTTCACACAAAGCACCTGCCCTTTGTTTATGTTCCTTATATTTCAACTCCATTGATTCTTAAAAATTTAAAGGACGTAAGAATTATTGCACAGACTTATATTTATGACCCGTATATGTAACACTTTATGGACAAGTTAATGAAACCTTCAAGGGTAATTTTGAATAAATGAGATTTTCTATTTATTCTCTGATTTTAGAACCCAACCCCAATTAAAAGGGAACTCTGCTATATTTATCAATGCTTAGGTTGTAAACTTCTGTTTTTGCATTTTGTTTGTTTGGTTGTGTGTTTTACCATCCAGCTCCACCTCTCAGGATAGGTTGTAATCTTCTAGAGGGTGGGGACTGTATTATATTTATCTCTTTGTCCACCTACTCCCAAATCTGCTCCCAGGCTAATTCAATGTTTGTTCGATTGAATGGTTTTGTAGTTATTAACCATCTGTTGCATAGGGCAGCACTTCTAGAGAGCTCTGAGAACAGTTTGTTGCTGCCAAAGGCTTGCATGCTAAGATGTGTAGCACTCATTCAAAACATATTTTTAAATTGAAAAATAAAATATTTATGCAATATATAAATATATATTTATATATAAATATTTATATAATATACATTTATATATATTTTCCTTGCAAGGAAACCCCAGCAAGTGCCTTGGGTGCACATTTCCCTTGCCAATTAAATCAGCACAATTTTCTCTGACTGCCAGTCAAGCACAAATTGGAAACCAGACATTTCAGAAAAGCTTTCCCTCCCTCATATTTTATCACACAGCTGCTCTCAGTTCACATACACTGACAATTGCAAAATGCCCCACACATTGTTGCACTTGAAGGAAGCATAGTGAACATTTTGGCCAACTGGGAATCTTCCTAGGGAGGTCAGACCAAGTTCTCACCCTGGTTTCAGGAGGCTACAACCCATTTCTCTTCCTAAACCTGCTCCCTGTGTGATCTAAGTCAATGCAGCCAACCTTCTCTGTTTGTCTAGCTGGACATCAGGGATAATGATACCTAACTACCTCAGCAGGGTGTTGAGGAGTTCAACAATTAATCACTTTGTGGCCCTTAGTTGAAAAACATCATGAAACTCAGTCAGGACAAAGAACCCCCCTTGGCAGAAAAGGCAGAGCAATATGATGGGAAAATCCCTCTAGCAAACCAGATATTCCTCTCCTACCCCACAGATTCCTCAGTCATTAGTCAGAAACCAGTGCGTCTTGTCCCCCAGCTGTGGGGACTCGTATTAACCTACTTTAGAGTCCCTCTGTGTTGATTTTCAGTAAAAAAGGAAGATTCCCTTTCCATTCCCATAAAAGAGGGTGGGACACACAGCCCACCAGTTATTCTCTTGGACACTCTTTCTCACACCTCCAAATCTTTCCTCAGCCTTGAAGGCTGAAGATTGGCAATCAGCTATGGAAAATTCCAGTTTCCCACAACCTTCTATTGCAAGTCCTGCCTGATGGTTTCAAGTCTCACTTTAAAATGTGGTATCCGTATCTTGAAACTTCAAACTGGAAACAAGAAAAGTTTAAACACCCTATCAGTTTTCTGGTAAACTCGTAGATTCGTAGTAGGCACTTGATAAATTTTGCTGAATGAATGAATATTGCTATCTCTTTCTGCAGTTTGTTTTGTTTTGTTACTGTGTTTTGACTCTCTGACTAAATTTTAAGCTCCTCCAGTACAGATTCTGCCTTGCATAGAGCAGAAACACAATGGGTCCAAGTTTCTAAAGGTGTGGTCCTGGTTCTACCAGAATAAAAAAATATAGATACTTATTTAAAATGCAGAATCCGGGATCTATACCATATTAACAGCATAGAAGCAAGAATGTGCATTGTAAATAAGTTCTTCCAGGGATGTATGTTAACACTAGGGTCAGTCCTGGGCACAGGTGAAGAAAATATTTGCGGATTAGGGAAGAAGCCAATAAGGACTAGGGCATACAGCCTTGTCAGAAGTTGTAATGCTGGTTATTTTCGCAATGTGTTTCAAAAGAAGTTTCACTGTCAGTTGTCATAGCAAAGTTACAACTAGTTTACTTGTGTTTTTATTCTGTTTCCAAGAACAATTTGTATTTTTCACGTTGTTGAAGAAACAAATAAAACAAGTCCTTATTTATCACAGCATTCATAGATTTAATATACTTTTGACAGTTCTAGGATGCTTCCATGGGTTACAAACTTTTTCCCTTTCTGCAGTTGAAGAGAAGCACATGTTGAATCTATCCTCCAGTACACCATCTCCCCAAAACACGACATTTATTGTTGCAGTGTTTGATTTATTTAAGGTCTCATTTATTGTGCCTAATCCAATATCCTATATGCATACAGTAAATGCTCAATAAATGTTCCAGTCTCCTGACAAAATTTGAGAGTTTTAATTAACTATTCAGGAATTAGAATAGGAGAGCAAGCCAAAAGCTGTAGGTGAAAGTATGATAGCATTTTGTCATAAAAATTCTTATGAACTCTGCAGAGAGACAGTCTGTGAATGGGTAAGATAATTAAAAACACCTGCTATGCAAAAAAGTGTGACCATGCTAATATTTGTTCAAGGGTAATCACAGTTTCAGTTATTTTCACAGCACCACAGATTTTGTGTATTGGCTCCTACTGTTAAAATATGCACCTGATAATCTTAAATTAAAACTTTGTCTCATGTTAAATTTATCTTAAATGTTTGATGGGACTACATTTTTATTAGAGGGAGCTTTATAGTCATTGTCTGGAGAAATGATTACTTTGAAGTGAACAAGGATTCCCATTGGAAATATTTAACTGTTACAAACTGGGAGCATTCAAGATGCATGGAATGAAGTTAGGAATGGAAATCCATTTCTCCCATTGACTTCTAAAAATCTTTTTTGACCTCTGAGCAGATCAAAACAAATTCTTTCGATCTGACCTCATATACAAGCTGTGAGGAATAACCATAAAAGATTGATTGCTAAGTCTCTAGTGCTATATACATCGCGATGCTGTATATTTGGATCTCTCCTGAAGGGCAAAGTTTGGAGTCTCTGAGCTTCTCCCAATGAGAATACAAAAACAATAGGAAAAAAAAAAATCTAACAAACCAAAAGTTAGCTTTTTGAAAAGATCTACAAAATCGAAAAACTTTAGCTAGATTGGCAAGAACAAAAGAGTGAAGATTCAAATTACTAAAGTCAGGAATGAAAGAGAGAGCATTCATACTGACCTTACAGAAAAAAAGAGGATTACAAAGAAATATTGTGAATAACTGATTATCTATGGATTATCTATATAAACTGGAGAAATTTCTACAAAATACAAACTACCTAAACTGACTGAATAACAATTGGAACATGTATTAATACATAGACTTATAACAAGAAAAAAAGATTGACTTAGTAATTTTGAAATGTTACATAAAAAGAAACCTCAGGCCCAGATGACATGCCTCACCATCAAATTCTAGTCATTTTAAAAAGATTAATTCCAACACTTCATAAGCTCTTCCAAAAAGTAGAAGAGAAGGAAATACTCTCTAACATATTCTATGAAGCCAATATTATCCTGTGACCAAAGCCACACAGAGAAATCACAAAAAAACTATGGATTAATCTCCCTATAAACATACATGCAACAATTGCCAAGAAAACTGTAGTCAAGTGAATTCAAGAACATATTTAAACAAGGATTACACAACTTGACCAAGTAGGATTTAATAACAACAAAAAAACTCCACAAGTTTGATTTTTTAATATCAGAAAAATAAATTGATGTAATATACTATATTAATAGGATAAAGGACAATAATCACATGACCATCTCAAAAGATGAAGAAAAAGTATCTGATGAAATCCAAGACCCTTTCATAATAAACACATGTATCAAACTAGAAATAGAAGGGGACTTCCTCAAACTGATAAGGTAGTTACAAAAAATTGACAGCTAAATCGTACTTAATGGTAAAAAATTGAATAATATTCTGCTAAGATCTGGAACAAGGCAAGGATGTCTGCTATCACCACTAATTCAACATAATGTTGAAAGTGCTAGCTATTCTCAGATGGCATTATCTTATATGTGGAAAATTCTAATAAATCCACAAAAGAACTTATGAGCTCAGCAAGGTTGCAGGATGTAAGACTGGCATACAAAGATAAATTTTATTCCTATGCACTAACAAAGAAAAGTCCAAAAATAAAATTAAGAAAACAATCCCATTTATAATAGTGTCAAAAATTTAAAAAATAATTAGAAATAAGCTTAATAAAACAAATGTGAGACTTTTACCATGAAAACTATAAAATATTGTGGAAATCAACTAAAGAAGACCTAAGTAATTAGAAAACATCTAATGTTCATGGATTAGACCACTAAATATTGTTAAGATAGTAATATTACCCAAATCAACATAAGATTCAAGGTTAATATTAATATATGAGATTTTGTTTCTGTCATAGTGCTGTTAGCTGGTTGTCTTGAAGTCTCAATTGTGTAACTGCTTTACAGGATCTGTGAGCTTTCTACTCATGTGTGCTTCTGTGTTGGTGAGTATTGTCCTTTTGTTTTCATGTTTAGAACAACTTTGAGCATTTCTTGTAGGGCTTGTCTCATGATGATGATTTCTCTTAATATTTTCTGGCCTTGCAAAGACTTTATTTCTCCTTCATTTATAAAGTTTAGTTTGGCAGAATATAAAATTCTTGCCTGGTTGGCTTTTTTTTTTTTTTCTTTTGGTAGAAATGGGGATCTTTGTTGCCCAGACTGGTCTTGAGCTCCTGAGCTCAAGCCATACTCCTGTCTCAGCCTTGCAAGGTGCTGTGATTATAGTTGCGAGCCACTGCACCCAGCCCGTTTATTTTCCTTAAGGAGGCTAAACATAGGCCTTCCTTGGAGCCATCTTAAAGGCTGGCTACTACAAAAAGCCATTAGGTTTATAAGCAAGAGAGTGACATGATCTGATTTGTGTCTTTAAAAGTTCACTTGCTGCTGTGGAGAGAATTGATTGTAGAGGGGCAAGAGTAGAAGGCAGAAGACTAGACAATAAACCAGTACACAACCAAAAAAAGGACATGACCGAAAAAAAATATACGGGCAAATATCCCTGATGAACATAGATGCAAAAATTCACATCAAAATGCTAGCAAACCAAATCCAACAGCACATTGAAAAGACAGTACATCACAGTAAACTGAGGTTAATTCTAAGGGTGCAAGGATGGTTCAACATATACAAATCAATAAATGTGGTTCACCATATAAACTGAATAAAGACAAAAACCATATGATCATCTCAATACATGCAGAAAAAGTATTCTATAAAATCAAACATCCTTTTATGATAAAAACCCTCACCAAACTAGGCATTCAAGGAACATATCTCAAAATAATAAGAGCCATATATGACAATCCTATAGCCAACATCATACTGAATGAGCAAAAGTTGAAAGCATTTCTCCTAAGAGTTGGAATGATAGATACAAGGACGTCCACTCTCACCACTTCTATTCAACATAGTAATGAAAGTGTTAGCCAGAACAATCAGGCAAGAGAAAGAAATAAAAGGTTTCCATATTGGAAAGGAAAAAGTCAAATTATCTCTGCTCACTGATGATATAATTTAATACCTAAAAAATCCTAAAGACTCTTTCAAAAGACTCCTAGACTTGATAAACAACCTCAGTCAAGTTTCAGGATAAGAAATCAATGTATAAAAATCAGTAGCATTTCTATATACTAATAACATTCAAGCTGAGAACCAAATCAAGAACTCAATTCTTCTGGTCACAGTGACCCTTGCCTGTAATCTCAGCACTTTGGGAGGTTAAGGTGGAGGATTGCTTGAACCCAGGAGTTTGAGACCAGCCTGGGCAATATAGTGAGACTCCCATCTCTACAAAAAGTAAGAAAATTCATTGGGTGTTGTGGCGAGTGCCTGTAGGCCCAGCTACTCAGGGGGCTGAGATGGGAAGATCACTTGTGTCTGGGAGGTTGAGGCTACAGTGAGCCATTATTTCACCACTGCACTCTAGCCTGGGTCACAGAGTGAAACTTTGCTTTAAAAAAAAATCCAAAAAACAAAAAACCTCAATCCCGTTTGCAATACACACACACGCGTGCGTGCGTGCACACACACACACCCCCAGGAATGCACTTAACCAAGGAGATGAAAGATCTCTACAAGGAGAACTGCAAAATACTGATGAAGGAAATTATGAATGACACAAACAAATGGAAAAACATTCCATGCTCATGGATTGGAAGAACTGATACTGTTAAAATGATCATACTGCACAAAGAAATCTACAGATTCAATATAATTTATATCCAATTGTCAATGTCATCCTTCCCAGAATTAGAAAAACAATCCCAAAGTTCATATGGAACCAAAAAAGAACCTGAATAGCCAAAGCAATCCTAAACAAAAAGAATGAAGCTGGAGGCATCACATTCTCTTCAAATTATACTACAAGGCTATAATAACTAAAACAGCATGGTACTGGTACAAAAAACAAACACATAGATCAATGGAACAGAATAGAGAACCTCAAAATAAAGCCACATACCTAGAACCAGCTGGTCTTCAACAAAGTCAACAAAAACTAAGGGGAAAGGACACCCTTTTCAATATACCATGCTGGGAAAATTGGCTAGCCATATGCAGAAACTGAACTTACATTTCTCAACATATACAAAAATTACTTCAAGGAGGATTAGAGATTTAAATAAGACCTGAAACTATAGAAGTCCTAGAAAAAAAACTCAGAAAAAAACTCTTCTGGACATTGGCTCAGGCAAAGCATTTATGACTAATATCCCAAAGCAAATGAAACAAAAACAAAAATAGACAAATGGGACTTAAACTAAAAAGCTTCTGCACAGCAAAATAAATAATCAACAGAGTGAACAGATAACCTGCAGAATGGGAGAAAATATTTATAAATTATGCCTCTGACAAGAGACTAATATCCAGAATCTACAAAGAATTCAAAATTTCAACAAGAAAGAAACAAACAGCCTCATTAAAAGGTAGGCTAAGGACATAAACATTTCTCAAAAGAAAATCTGTAAGTGACCAACAAACATATGAAAACAATGCTCAACTTCACTAATCATCAGAGAAATACAAATTAAAACCACAATGAGATATCATCTTACATCAATCAGAATGGATTATTGAAGAGTAAAAAAAAATAACAGATGTTGGCATGGATGCAGGGAAAAGAAAATGCATATACACTGTTGATGGGAGTGTAAATTAGTACAATGTCTGTGGAAAACAGTGTGAAGATTTCTTAAAGGACTAAAAATAGAACTATCATTCAATCCAGAAATCCCACTACTGGGTATATGCCAAAAGAAAAGAAATCATTTTTTAAAGAAGATACCTGCACTTGTATGTTTATCGTAGCAATATTCATAATAGCAAAGTGATGAAATCAACCTAAGTGTCTAATCAATGGTTTACTGGATAAAGAAAATGTGGGATATATAAACCATGGAATGCTATGCAGCCATAAAAAGAATGAAATCATGTCATTTGCAGCAACATGGATGGAGTTAGAGCTCATTATCTTAAGTGAAATAACTCGGAAACAGAAAATCAAATACTGCATGTTCTCACTTAATAGGCAGGAGTTAAACAATAGGTACACACAGGCATAAAGATGGAAATAATAGGCACAGGGACTCCAAAAGGGAACAGAAAGGAAGTGGGTGAAGGTTGGAAAATTATCTATTGGGAACAATGTTTACTATTTAAGTGATGGGTACACTAGAAACCCAAACCTCACCATTATGTAATATATTCATGTAACAAACCTCCACACGAAACCCTTGAATCTTAAAAAAAAAAAAGATGGTCCCAATATCTGCCTCCTTGTATTCATGCCCTTGTGTATTCCCATCTTGCCCTAAATGGGTTAGAACTGTACAAACACTAGGATATCGTAGAACTGATTATTTGAAATTTTCAGTGCTCAAACATTAAAGACATTGTGGCTTTAATCTTGTTCTTCCCATGTCACCCACTCTGAAAGAAGCTAGCTGTCATGTCATGACACTCAAGCAGCCCCATGGAGAGGACTGCATGACAAGCAGTCACGGCCAACCAGCAACACAGACTTGCCAGCTATTTACATGAAGCATCTTGGAATTGGATACTTTGGTCTCAGTCAAGACTTCAGATGACCACACCCTACTAGCTAACACCTTGATTAAAATCTCATGAGTTACTCAGGGTAAGACCACCCAGCTAAACTATTCCCAGGATCCTGACTCTCAGAAATTAAAAATATCTGTTGCTTTTTGCACTAAGTTTTGGGGCAATTTGTTACATGGCAGTTGGTAACTAACATAGATGTTAGTACATGAACACTGGGTGCTACCATAACAAAAACTGTGGGAGTAGCTTTGGAATCCAGCAGTGGGTGGAAGTAGAAAGAACTTTTAAGAACATGTGTTAGTGAAAGCATAAGGTGTTTTGACTATGTGTTAGCAGAAGCCCAATGGCTTTCAAAGAGGTACTGGTGAAGACTCAAAAAGAAAATGGTATTGGAAATTAGAGGATAGAGGATCATCCTTCCCATATAGGGGCAGAAAGTTTAGCAACACTAAACTGTGTTAATGTGTCTATCACCCAGGCTGGAGTACAGTGGTGGAATCATAGCTCACTGTAACCTCGGACTCCTAAGCTCAAGTGACCTTCCTGCCTTGGCCTCCCAAAGTGCTAGGACTATAGCTGTGAGCCATCGTGCCTGGCTGATAATGTAGAAAGCAGAAAATGTGCCTAACAGGCTACGTTTCCTAGGTAAGAGAGATTTGCAAGCAAAGTGTTAAAGGTGACTCCTGGTTTCTTCTTCCTGCTTACATTAAAAAGCAAGAGGAAAGAGATAAGATTAAAGAAGTACTTCTAAACAGAAGCAGCCTGGACTTGGAGGTTCTGAAAATTCTCAGCTGCTTCTAATGGCAAAGGATGATAAGATTAAGAAATGGCTTTGCGACAAACTTCAAATCTTTTGCAGCAACCTTTAATTTGTTACACAGCAATAGATAAACTTTCCATCACATTCAGAATAAAACCTCTAATGGTTTTATTTTTTAAATTAATTTATTTACTTAATCATAGCCTTTCAAATTCTCCTTTACCTACCTATCCAGCGAGCCAACTCTGGCACCACCCTCTTCCCTTTTCATCAGGCTCCAGCCAGGCAGAATTTTTCTTTCATTCTTGAACACACCAAGCTCTCCTCCATCGAAGTGGCTTTGTAGTTTTCATTCTCTCCATTTCAAATGCTCTTCCCCTAACATTTTCATGGCTTGCTTTTTCTTGTCATTCAATCCTTCTATTTGTATTGGATCAAATGTAGTTAGATTACATACAAAGGGAACGACTGAATGGACAGGGAGTTCTTCTAAGGGGGTGATATTTTAGCTGTGATCTGGATGCCAGAAAGAGCTATTACTATTATTCGGTAGCAGGTATTATTTTTGATTTATTGAATTTTCAATATTCTAATTGTCTTTCTTTCCCATTAGAAATGTCAACTCCATTGAGAGCAAGGAACTTGTCTTTCTTGAAAGACTGTATCATCAGTACTCAGTATATCCTCAGTACTCAGTACTCACTGAGGATACTCAAGATAGTACTCAGCACACAGTAGGAACCCAATCAATACCTCTTGAATGAACAAATAAATGAATAAATGAATGCTTAGTTCAGGTAACTGGGGCTAAGAGAGGTTAAGTAACTTACTCAAGGCCACATAATCTGATTTTTTCTGAAATACATATACCGCAAACTTGATCTGCATATCTCTGGAATGAATTTGTCATGTATCTGAATGATAATAATAAAATAAGCATAACTTTCTTATTTTTAATAGGTATTAAGAAATTTAAAATGTAATTTATAGTATTTTCTATCAATGGAATTAGATTTCTTATCTCCTGAAATGACATAACTATAGCTTTTCTGTCTTAACAAATATTTTGTTAGAATTCCCTGAGTAATTTGATAAATATATAGAACAAATCAAAGTTTAGGTCATATTTTAAGACATTTAAAATGTAGGCATGCATTGTGGATTCTTGGTATGTATAGCCTTACTAGAATTATTAGTTAGAGATATATATATAGTTTAACTACTATTATTGATTAGATAATTGTCAAACATTTTATACTTAACACTCAGGAACAATAATATTTTATTCTATTTTATTTTATTATTATTATTTAATTATACTTTAAGTTCTAGGGTACATGTGCACAATGTGCAGGTTTGCTACATATGTATACATGTGCCATGTTGGTGTGCTGCACCCATTAACTTGTCATTTACATTAGGTATATCTCCTAATGTTATCCCTCCCCCCTCTCCCCACCCCATGACAGGCCCCAGTGTGTGACGTTCCCCTTTCTGTGTCCAAGTGTTCTCATTGCTCAATTCCCACCTATGAGGGAGAACATGCAGTGTTTGGTTTTTTGGCCTTGAGATAGTTTGCTGAGAATAATGGTTTCCAGCTTCATCCACGTCCCTACAAAGGACATGAACTCATCCTTTTTTATTGCTGCATAGTATTTTCTGGTGTATATGTGCCACATTTTCTTAGTCCAGTCTATCACTGATGGACATTGGGGTTGGTTCCAAGTCTTTGCTATTGTGAATGGTGCTGCAATAAACATACGTGTGCATATATCTTTATCGCAGCATGATGTATAATCCTTTGGATATATACCCAGTAATGGGATGGCTGGGTCAAATGGTATTTCTAGTCCTAGATCCTTGAGGAATCGCCACACTATCTTCCACAATGGTTGAACAAGTTTACACTCCCACCAACAGTGTAAAAGTGTTCCTATTTCTCCACATCCTCTTC
>NW_012101344.1:0-17159 GCF_000951045.1 Mandrillus leucophaeus | reverse complement strand
TAATCCATCTTGAATTAATTTTTGTATAAGGTGTAAGGAAGGGATCCAGTTTCAGCTTTCTACATATGGCTAGCCAGTTTTCCCAGCACCATTTATTAAATGGGGAATCTTTTCCCCATTTCTTGTTTTTGTCAGATTTGTCAAAGATCAGATGGTTGGAGATGTGTGGTTTTATTCTGTTCCATTGGTCTATATCTCATATCTCTGTTTTTGTAGCAGTACCATGCTATTTTGGTTGCTGTAGCCTTGTAGTATAGTTTGAAGTCAGATAGCATGATGCCTCCAGCTTTGTTTTTTGCCTCAGGATTGTCTTGGCAATGAGGGCTCTTTTTTGGTTCCATATGAACTTTAAAGTAGTTTTTTTTCCAATTCTGTAAAGAAAGTCATTGGTAGCTTGAAGGAGACGGCATTAAATCTGTAAATTACCTTGGGCAGTATGGCCATTTTCACGATATTGATTCTTCCTCTCCACGAGCATGGAATGTTCTTCCATTTGTTTGTGTCCTCTTGTATTTCATTGTGCAGTTTTGTAATTCTCCTTGAAGAGGTCCTTCACATCCCTTGTAAGTTGGATTCCTAGGTATTTTATTCATTTTGAAGCAATTGTGAATGGGAGTTCACTCATGATTTGGCTCTCTGTTTGTCTGTTATTGGTGTATAAGACTGCTTATGATTTTTGCACATTGATTTTGTATCCTGAGACTTTGCTGAAGTTGCTTATCAGCTTAAGGAGATTTTGGGCTGAGATGATGGGGTTTTCTAAATATACAATCATGTCATCTGCAAACAGGGACAATTTGACTTCCTCTTTTCCTAATTGAATACCCTTTATTTCTCCTGCCTGATTGCCCTGGCCAGAACTTCCAACACTATGTTGAATAGGAGTGGTGAGAGAAGGCATCCCTGTCTTGTGCCAGTTTTCAAAGGTCTCCCTCTGTTGCCAGGCTGTAGTGCAGTGGCACAATCTCGGTTCACTGCTACCTGTGCTTCCTGGGTTCAAGTGATTCTCCTACCTCAGCCTCCTGAGTAACTGGGACTACAGGCACGCACCACCACGCCCAGCTAATTTTTGTATTTTTAGTAGATATGGGGTTTCACCATGTTGGCCAGGATGATCTCGATCTCTTGACCTCGTGATTCACCCACCTCAGCTTCCCAAAGTGCTAAGATTACAGGCATAAGCCACCACGCCCGGCCAACAACATTTTAAAGAGAGGCTGTGAGACATTTTAAAAGAAGAAGTTGCCACATAATTGTAGAAACAGGAACTATTAGTGACTATGGGAAGTTGTTGTCCAGCAATGCCTCTGGGCAGGTGCACTCTTAAGCCATCAACAAGATGATATGAATTCATCTTTAATTGGAAGGATGAAGAACAAGCGTCAGCTTCCATCTTTATCTCAGTCAGGACTACTTATGAAATACACCTTTCCTCAGGCCTGTGGACACTAATGGGGTCATGTTAAAATGGTTTCCTAAATTTTGTTATTTCAGAGCCCTATCTATAAACCTTCAGAACTTCAACACCACCCTTAAAGTTGTCCCAAATATTTCAGGTAACGCAGGGCTGTGTCCCATGTACCCTACTGTGGCCTGTGGCCTGTGAGCCCTCCATAACGTGCCACTGTGGTTCTACCGTCCATGGGAACATCACTTTCCCACTTTAGGGTGTGACTCCCAGTGCTCCCCAAACTGTAAATCCCACCCCTCTCTGCCACATCCTCCTCCAGGCTCTGGTGCTTCCTGAGCTGGGGCCCTACAGAATTCCTCAAAGCAATGGCAGCATGCCCCTTCCCTCATTTCCCATTAAGCTATGATATGTGGATCCCAAAACGGCCCAGAAATTACTCGAGAGAAATATCTTCTAGATTTTTTTGTCTTCTCTGTTCCCAGGGTACAGGCCTGGGGCGTACATACTAAGCTGGTTTCTCACCCCAGGTACCCGCAGAAACTGCACACAGGGCGAGTGTTAGAGGGGTGAAGGTTTAGAGTCCCCATATACTCTGGCTCAGCTTAGGACTACTGGTCATCAGAGAAATGCAAATGAAAACCACAATGAGATGCCATCTCACACCAGTTAGAATGGCAATCATTAAAAAGTGAGGAAACAACAGGTGCTGAAGAGGATGTGGAGAAATAGGAACACTTTTACACTGTTGATGGGAGCGTAAACTAGTCCAACCATTGTGGAAGACAGTGTGGTGATTCCTGAAAGATCTAGAACCAGAAATACCATTTGACCTAGCAATCTCATTACTGGGTATATACCCAAAGGATTATAAATCATGCTACTATAAAGACACATGCACATGTATGTTTATTGCGTCACTATTCACGATAGCAAAGACTTGGAACCAACCCAAATGTCCATCAGTGATAGATCTGGATTAAGAAAATGTGGCACATATACACCATGGAATATTATGCAGCCATAAAAAAGGATGAGTTCATGTCCTTTGTAGGGACATGGATGAAGCTGGAAACCATCATTCTGAGCAAACTACCACAAGGACAGGAAACCAAACACTGCATGTTCTCACTCATAGGTGGGAATTGAACAATCAGAACACCTGGACACAGGGTGGGGAACATCACACAGTGGGGCCTGTTGTGGGGTGGGGGATGGGGGAGGCATAGTATTAGGAGAAATATCTAATGTAAATGACGAGTTAATGAGTACAGCACACCAACATGGCACAAGCATACATATGTAACAAATCTGCACATTGTGCACGTGTACCCTAGAACTTAAAGTATAATAAAAAAATTAAAAAGATAAATTTTGCTGAAAATAGGAGGTAGTAATAATAATAGCTGACATTTATTGATACTTGCCAATGGCATAGGGAGAGGCAATGTTCTAAGAGCTTCCAGGTATTAAATATATTTAATTCTCATGAAAACTCTATTAGGTAGTCAATATTATTTTCATTTTACAGAAAAGAAAAGTGTTTCTAAAAGTCTAAATAGCTTGTACAGAAAGACACAAGGGGCTAAGTTTTGAAGCTATGCAGCCTAGTTCCAGATCACATCCTCCTACTCATATACTGTAATACACCTGTACTATTACATTAGATAATAAACACTTTGTCTTATTTTAAGACTAAGTATTTAAAGGATAATTGGAAGACTAAGTTTAAAGGATAATTGGAAAAGTTTCTCTTGCTTAGAGTAAAAGACAATTTTTTAAGATAATGTTTCATAACTATGTGTATTATGTTTACTGAAATAGTTATATTTGTACTTCTCTGAATCAATGTTTATTAAATATGCTTCAAAATAGAGCTGAAGAAATATGTCTCATTAGACATCAAATGATAGGCAATAACTGGATGTATATCTGATGAAAGTATTTTCCCTCATATTTGATTAATATTTTAAATTATGTGCTATGGTTAATTATAACACACGAAAAATAGTTGAAAAGTTTTCTTATATTGTATAATTAATAAAATATTAGACTTGTAAAAAAAGAAACTGTATGTTAATTTTTTTCACAGTATTATTTTGATTTAAACCTTTTTGTATTTTTGATTCTTATTAATTTTATGATGCTTTAGTTTTTGTTAAATAGAAGCATATGTTTGCATGTGGAAGTAGATCCAAGAATACAGAAGAGACTATGATAAAAAGTAATAGCCTTGCATACAACACTCACTCATCCCTGCCCCACATCCCAGAATCAACCTTTAACATCGCTGTCCTTTGCTTTTATGGTGGTTTACACTAAATTTAGTTAATATTTATATACTTCCATTTTTAAATCTATCACCTACAAATGACATTTTGTTAATTTTTCAATAAAAAGATGAGGCTTAAGTTCTCACACACTATACCTCTTCCTCCTGCCCTCCTAAAACTTGATATTTATATTAACAATTTTAGTTTCTAATATTTACCTTTATAACTCTACATTCCCTACTTTTTTCACCAACTTTTGATAACATGCTTTAGTTTTCCCTTTACATATAGAATTTTCATAAAACTCAACAAGACCATCATTTGTATGGCTAGTTTAAAGATGAGAAAAATGAAGTGGAGCTGTTAAGTAATTTGCCCAAACTTCCACAGCTAGAAGGTAATAAACTGATAACCCAATACGCATGCTTTTAACTTTCTATTCAATTATTTGAATATTTTTGGTAAATTGATATTGTTAATTACTTCAAATCTCTATAGATGTTGACACAACTGTCTTCAAGAGTATTAACAGAAACACACAATATACCCAGAACAAATAGCATCATAAAATTTTAGTTCAAGAAGTTCTTATTTTATTTTATTGAAGATGTGGTCAAAGACTGAAGAGGTGCTACAGTTTCATTTGGTCTTTTCTTTCCATGTATTTTCCATGGAATTTCCTTTTCTTCAGACAAACTCAGGTAAGTAAGGGTTTTGTGTTTCATTATTATTCCCTTTCTTCCTCTTAATAAATTTCACAGCAAGAAATAAGACCAAAGGAAATCCCACCGCAGGGAATAGAACATCGAGAGGCCATATGGAGCCAGTGGGAGCCATTAGAGTAACTTCATCTTGTTTGGATGGTGAAATCACTCGGGCATGTGCAGTCATGACACGAATTCATTGCCACTTGGTAGTGAACATTCTGGCTGGGCGATTATTTTTGTAACTCCATCTGCCTGGCATCACCAGAGCCTCCAACAGCATGCTGGAACATTGAGACAATCTCACACAGAGAGGGAGGCTGGGATCAGGAGAATCCAAGCTTTCATTATTAGTTTACTTTAGGGCTTATTTAGGTGGTTCTTTCCAGCTGAGAGCTCTGTTTTGATCTCACTAGGAGTGAAGTCCATTGCCCTCTCTGGGATAGCCCTGCTGGCTCACTCAGCAACCCTCAACCATGTTAAATTCATATTGAAAGTTTTTTTTTTTTGAGCCTAAGAGGCAGAAGACAAAAATGACAATCAGCTTTGAAAACCAGACAAATTGTGTGTCGTTTATTAGTCTTCTCACTAGTAAGACCCTGATAATGGTCACGCACACACACACCCTTACTAGGGATGCTTTCAAATTAGCATAAAAACCTAAAGGCTATGGGTTGTTTCCCATACTTACATTTTACTGGGCTATCTTCTTAATTTCCTGGATTTGTTCTTGTCTGTAATTTCTTGGCATGTTGTATGCTCAAACTGAAGTGAATATTGCTTTCTCTTTAGGACAGTAAACAAGAAAATTAGAAAGGCAGGGAGGCCAAATTAAAGTAATAGGAAAAATATTTCACATAAATACATGTAGCCTGTGAGGGTTTGTCTTTGCCCAACCACTCATTCCAACAAACCAGAGTCATACACTGCAGTGCAAGCTGGTAGATATGATGGGAGGTGGAAATAGCGTGCATGTAGAGATGCCTTAACCCTGAATTTCTAGCATTTATTGAACTCTGTGTGGATTGATGTTTCACTATGAGCTTTGGCTTCAGATCCTCTCTGGAATAAATTCAGGGTGACAGTGAGGGGGGGAGAGAGAGAGAGAGAGAGAGAGAGAGATTGTTACATAGGTGACTTAGGCCTGGACGTTATCCACTGAAAATATTATTTGACATATTAGAAAGAGTAGAGGTAACTTGGATAAATCTGAGGCAAGGTGTCCTTGCTCTGCTTATGGCTACAGGGCCTAGACTAGCCATCAGAAGAATCTCATTGGCTTGATCAGGTACATTTCCAAGGGAACTTTAAGTTTACCTAATCCTATATAATAAGAAGCCTCCGTAGCTATCGACTTGTCCTTAGGAGGAGCTTATAGAACTAAGTCATAGGTTGGGCATGGTGGCTCATGCCTGTAATCCCAGCACTTTGGGAGACCGAGGCAGGCAGATCACCTGAGGTCAGGAGTTCGAGACCAGCCTGGCCAACGTGGTGAAACCCCTTCTCTACTAAAAATAAAACAATTAGCAGGGCGTGGTAGTGGGTGCCTGTAATCCCAGCTACTCAGGAGGCTGAGGCAGGAGAATCACTTGAACCCAGGAGACGGAGGTTGCTGTGAACCAGGATCTCGCCACTTTGCTCCAGCCTGGACAACAGAGTGAGACTGTCTCAAAACAACAACAACAACAACAACAACTAACCTGTAATGCATAGATTTCATTGGCCTGGTCGGGATTTTCAAAGGCCACCATCTGTACAAACCAATGTTTTCATGTCTTTTCTGGCTTTTTGACCACCAAAAACTATGAAAATCTGTTACCTAGTGCTATTTATGAAATGTTTATAGAATGAATGCAGATTGCATCATGTGATGGACAATTCATCGGCCTAGAAATTAGAGGGCATGTATTCTGGTCATTTTCTGAGATTTATTATCTGTGTAAACTTGGGCAAATCTGAAACCTCTTTGAGACTTTCTGAGTTTCAGAGAGACAACAGAGCACCTGGCTAGCTCGCTCAGTCAGCAGAGTATGAGATTCTTAAAATGGGGAAGATGGTACTATTTGCGTACCAATCACACAGGTCAGGAATCAGAGGAACTTGAGTAAGTGAAATAGCCCTAAAAATATGTGCACGAAAGGAAAGGCATCATTATGATTTATGTCAACTTACAGTTTGCTCTAAGGGACTGCATAGAGCCCAGCTGGAGAAATCTTGAATGCTGTCCCCTAGAACACACTCATGCTGCAGAAGCATGTTCTCACACATATTAGCGGTTCTCAGCTGGAGGCGATTTTGCTCCCCCTACTCCCCAAGTGACATTTGGCAATGTCTAGAGATAGTTTTGATTGTCACAGCTGGCCATGGGTAGGGGGACAGGATACTACTGGCATCTAAAAGGGAGAGGCCAGAGATGCTTCTAAACATTCTACAGTGCACAGGACACCACTCACATCAAATAATTATCTGGTCCAAAATTAGAACCTCTGGTGTGTACACAAACTTATATGCTGTGTCTTAAAGCCAGTGATCAGTTGCTGGATGACTTGATACGCTGCTTATCCTTTGATAGCAACCTTGAAGGCTTCTCCCTGATAGCTGAGCCAGGTAGAGGGTGTGGAATCCCTTGCAGTAATCATGTGGAGAAGATAGAGAAGTCTCTAAAACCAGTAGGTTCCAAGATGTGGTCCTCAGACAAGCATCATCATCATCCTCTGGGAGCATGTTAAACATGCAGAGTCTGAAATCCCACCCCAGACCTGCTGAAGTCATGGGTCCCAGCAATCGGCATCATAAGAAACCCTTCCAGGGACTCGAACGCATGCTGTTGTTTGAGAACCATTGCCAATGATAGCCACAACTCAGATGTTGCTGCTCTGCACTTGGAAAAAGCATTAGTTTGGGTCCAACTGTGGGAACTCCTGGCAAGATTTTTATCCCAGGGCTCTCCCTGTTAGCTCTGCTATGCTTCAAGGAGCTTAGGCAACTCCTAGCTGCAGAAAGAAAATGTCATTATAAGACTCCTTACTGAGAACCACCTGGAGGGAGCAATGCTGCTGGCTGGCACACACTCAGTTTTGATTAGGCTTTTTGGCTGATGAGTTTCTCATAGCAGAGAAGACTGTGGGCTTCACTCTCTCTGAGTGAGAGGCTGGCTCCATGTTCCCCTTATTCTGATACCAGCACCTGATCCAGTTTTGGGTAACCAGGCGTCTTCCCATTGGACCCAGTCTTGGTGGAAGTATCAATCAAGTCACCCATCTCCTCCCTGGACAAGGGGGTGGACCCATGAGCCATGCTCATTATGTCCCTGGAATCACATTTTTGAACTATTGAAGCAATGGCTGAAAAACATTTGAATCCCACTTATCCTAAGGGGGAAAATCTGAAAAGCGTATTGATGTGTTTTTGCTTCCTGGATCTAAGAGCTGCTTTCAGAGAAATGGTTTTTCAGCTCTTCCTTCTGTTCTTGGGACTGATATGTTTCCAGTAAATGCATTCCTGCTGACCCAGAGTTGTTTCTGTTTCACACAACCAGGTAACTCTATCTAATGCAGGGATTGTGAGGATCAAATGGGCAGAGGTAGATTGACTGTGAAGCTCTCTGAGATTGGATATTGAGACTTATACGTGCCTAAGTCCCTTACACGACCCTGGGAGGAGTTCAGGCAATGTGTTCACACGGTCATATCTTTAAATTACATTGCAAAAGTAAGATTTTAACAGCTATTGTTTAAGATTGCTGTTTCTTTCCAGTTTGTATTCCCCTTTATTGCATTTCCCCTTGTGATGGTTGTTAATGGACTGGCTAAAGGCATTTTGAGAATCCAGCTTAGAGAAAGCTGAGTTGGAGATACATTTAGTTTGGGTGTGATGGAATCATTAGATTTGTCAGTCATTTTCAGATACGGGAAAGTTATTGCTAGTCGTTCCAGTTTAAAAAAGGCTTCCAGGGATCATTCTACTACCTCATAGTAGTCACTGTGTTGACTCCTGTGGTGTTGTGACCCAAAGGTGTGAGACAGAAGCCACACTGTGATATGAGGTCTCCTACAGCCCCAACACTGGAAATACGTAGATAGAAGAGGAAAAACAAGGTTTGGAGCCAGAAGGTGGTTTGTGGAAAATTCTTTTTTTTTTTAATTTTTATTTTTATTATACTTTATGTTCTAGGGTACATGTGCACAACGGGCAGGTTTGTTACATATGTATACATGTGTCATGTTGGTGTGCTGCACCCATTAACTCATCATTTACATTAGGTATATCTCCTAATGCTATCCCTCCCCGCACGCCCCACCCCACAATAGGACCCTGTGTGTGATGTTCACCTTCCTGTGTCCAAGTGATCTCATTGTTCAATTCCCACCTATGAGTGAGAACATGCAGTGTTTGGTTTTCTGTTCTTGCGATAGTTTGCTGAGAATGATGGTTTCCAGTTGCATCCATGTCCCTACAAAGGACACAAACTCATCTGCTGTATAATGTTGTGATCGGATAATTCAGTTCATCAACATCTAGTTAAGAAAGATTATGCTAGGATTATACTTGATAATGGAGAATACACAAATACACAAATACACATTATCCACACATAGTTTTAGGGCAGTTACAAGAAATATGATTTTTAAGATTTCTGTGTTTGTAGAACACACACTAGTAGAAATACTACAAATAGTGTGTAAAAACTACAGATTTTAAGGGAAACAAAATGTGATGAACTATGTTAGAGAAATGACTCAATGTCATTATTTCACTATTGAAAATTTTGCTATCAATAACATAATAAAATCATTAATACATAGATGATAAAATAGTATTTCCTCCCTTTCCAAAAAAAAAAAAAAAAGGGTAAAAAGTACTACAGAGGCATATCAGGCAATTAGTTAGTAAAGGTAGTAAGTAGTTTTTATAATGCAGCATTTGTCATTTTTTTCAGTTTGCAATTTGTTGTGATTTTTTTCATTTTAAATAAATATTAATGTTCACTTCTAATTTTATATTTCTTTTTTAAGGAGGCCCCTCAGATTGACTAAGGGTTGGGTTCCACAAAACCTGATCCACCCCTGCAGGTAAGATTTTATATATAAGCAAACCCTTTGGAGATTATGACTTGCTGTGTCAATGGAAAGGCTGATGTGTTCAATCAGCAAACATTTTATTTGGATCCTACTACATGCCAGGCACTGGTGGGTACCACAGATACAAAGAGGGAAAATCCACTGGTTTCCAAACCTGACTAGGTGGCGGAATCTATGAGGTGCTTTTTAAAAAAATCTGGATTTCTGGGTCCAAATGGAACCCACTGAACCAGACTATCTGGAGGTTGGAGCCTATGAATTGATATCATTAACAAATTCCCCAGATGCCAAACCATTAAGCAGCCAAACCAGCATTAGGTCTCCAGCAATAAGAAAACACTGAGTGAGATGCTGCCCTTGCTGCCTTCAAACTACTGAAATTCCTATGCAGGAGACAGAGAAATAAGTTAATAATTATAGTATCGCTATGGGCTGAATGTTGTGTCTCCCTAAAATGTGTATGTTGAAATCTTAACCCCCAAGGCAATGGTATTAGGTAGTGAGGGCTTTGGAGAGGTAATTAGAACATAAGGACAGAGCCCTCATGAATGGAATTAGCAACCTTTTAAAAGAGTCCCCAGAGAGCCACCTCTTTTCTTCCACCTTATGAGGACACAGTGAGAAGGCTCCACCTGTGAGCCAGGAAATGGGCTGCCACCAGACACCAAATCTGCCAGCATCTTGATCTTGGACATCTCAGCCCCCAGAACTATAAGAAGCAAATATATGTGATTTATAAGTCACTTAGTTTCTAATAATCTGTTATAGCACCCCAAATGGACTAAAACTGGTCATTTGTGATAAAGGCTATGCTGGAGATACACACATCTGAGAAGAGGGGATGCATCCACAGTCATGCACATAACTATGTTTCAGTGAATGACGGACTGCATATATAATAGTGGTCCCATAAGGTTATAACGAGGCTGAAAAATCCCTGTCAGCTAGTGCTATCATAGGTCTCACAACATTATAGCACAACCCATTACTCATGTGTTTGTGGTGATGCTGGTGTAAAAAAACCTACCACTTTACCAGTTGCGTAATATTTCATAAGGATAACAAATGACTATCTTACTGGTTTATGTATTTACTAGACTGTGTTTTTTATCATTATTTTGGATGATACTCTTTTTACTTATTTTTTTTAAGTTAACTGTCAAACAGCCTTAGGCAGGTGTCCTTCAGAGGAAGGCACTGTTGTCCTAGGAGATGACAGCTCCATTCGTGTCATTGTCCCTGAAGACCTTCCAGTGGGACCTGATGTGGAACGGGAAGACAGTGGTACTGATGATCCTGCCCCTATGTAGGCCTAGACTAATGTGTTTGAGTTTTGACGAAAAAGTTTTAAAAGTTAAAAAACGGTTTAAAAGTGGAAAAAAGTTTACAGAACAAGGATATAAAGAGACAATATTTTTGGACAGCTGTAAAATGCGTTTGTGTTTTATGCTAAGCATTATTACAAAA
Source organism: Mandrillus leucophaeus (assembly GCF_000951045.1). NCBI lineage: Eukaryota > Metazoa > Chordata > Mammalia > Primates > Cercopithecidae > Mandrillus > Mandrillus leucophaeus. The sequence goes on along the minus strand of NW_012101344.1, from coordinate 6,226 downwards.
CAGTCAAAAAGTTTTTAAAAGTTAAACAGTTTATAAAGTAAAAAACTTACAGTAAGCTACAGTTAATTTATTATTGAAGAAAGAAAAAAATCTTCTTCTACATTTAGTGTAGCCTAAGTGTACAGTGTTTATAAGGTCTGCACTAGTGTGCGGTACTGTCCCGGCCTTCACATACACTCACCACTCACTCACTGCCTGACCCAGAGCAACTTTCAGTGTTGCAAGCTCCATTCACGGTAGGTGCCCTACACAGTTCTATCATATTTTATCTTTTATATCATGTTTTTGTTTTACCTTTTCTATGTTTAAACATGTTTAGATGCACAAATACTTATTGAGTTACAATTGCCTATAGTATTCAGTACACTCACATGCTGTGCAGGTTTATTGCCTAACAACAATAAAGCTTAGGTGTGTAATAGGCTGTACCATCTAGGTTTAGTAAGCACATCCTATGATATCTGCACAACGACAAAATTGCCTAATGACACATTTATCAGAATATATCCCCACTATTAAACAATGCATGACTGTACATCTACTTCAAACTAGATGGTTAGGGAAGGCTTCCTTAAGGAAACGATTAAGCTAGACACATTTCTGTTTAAATCAAGAAAATGTAATTCCTTCCTTTTCTCAATGTCTGAATTAGGCTGAATTGAATGTCATAAAGCTAAAATGTCTGAGCTTTGCTGATCATTTCTTATGTGCTAGCACCACCCAATGTGTTAGCCCTACTATTGCCTCCATTTTAATAGAAAAGGAGACTGAGGCCTAGAGAGATTGAGTAGCTTACCCAGCTCACAGCTAGCACATGGTGGACTGAAGCTTATGCCCTGGTGGTGTGAGTACAAGTTCACATTCTTCCCACCATGACATCCACTGCCTCCATTGGATCAGATGTGCACAGCTTTGGAGAGCATCAGTATCCAGCACCTCGCTATTCAAAGTGGGATTCAAGGATCAGCAGGAGCAGAGTCACTAGGGAGCTTATTAGAAGGGCACAATTGGAGAGGAATGAGGAGGGGAGACTCTAGATCTATTGAATCAGCACCAGAGGATCTGTGTGCACAGGGAGTGGGAATAGCAATGCTCTGAAGAAGAGGGGCAGGTAAAGAAGGAAACTTTCTTGGTATAGATACAGGTGAGCCTTATCCCAGAGGAAGTGTTCTTCAGCAGCTATGCTGCACTCATCAGACAGAAGAAAATTCCCCAAAAATGTGAAAGAGAATGTGATTTCCATGGAGATTTCTCACTCAGAGGTTCTCTTTCTGCCACTCACTTTGTTTTTGAGCCTCTAAACCTATGTAGTCCCATATGGTAGCCACTGGTCATATGTGGCAAGTGAGTCCTTGAAATGGTACCAGTTCAAATTGAGATGTGCTGTAAATACAAAATGCACAGTAGGCTTTGAAGATTTACTGTAAAAAGATAACTTAATTTTTTATTAATAATTTTTATATTGATTACATGTTGAAATGATAGAATTGGGATATATTGGGTTAAATACAATTTATTATTATAATTCTTTTTTTTAAATGTGGCTACTAGCATATCTTAAATTGCATATATCTGAAGACGGCAAGTATTTGTGGTTTGTATTATATTTCTGTTGGACAGCATGAACCTTACTCTTGAGCTCAGCAGGGAAGGAGGACTAATAGTTCTCTACTTTTCCATCAAGTGATAAAAAGTGACAGCAGATTCTCACTCTAAGCAAATTCATGGTATCAGCATTTCCCTAGCAGGGTGCCTTTCACATGGGCTGAGCCAGGAGAGAAACTGCCTTGTTTCTGTGGGGTCTGATGCGGTCACAGAGCTGACCTCTTTATGCATAAAAGCTTTGAATTTGGGGCTGAAGGAGGAGTCTGTGTGCAGCTTTCTAGGGAAGCAGAGGGTAGAGCTGGGGAATGAAGGAGGACTTGGTGTTTCAAAGGCCTCTAGAGTGCACAGGAAAATGGATGTTATGGACTGAATGTGTCCTCCCCAAATTCATATGTTGAAATTCTAACCCTCAAGGTGATGATATGGGAAGTGCAGCCTTGAGAGGAAATTGCATCACGGCAGTGGAAGCCTCATGAATGGGATTAGTGCCCTTATCCAAGAGACTCCAGAGAGCTCACTAGCCCTCTTTCTGCCATGCGAGGACAGAGGAACAAGTCAGCTGTCTGCAACCTGGAAGAGAGAGCCCTCACCACAACCCAACCATGCTCCACCTTGATCTCAGACTGCCAGCCTCTCGAACTGTGAGAAATACATGTCTATTGTTAATAAGCTGCCCAGTCTATAGTAGTTTGTTATAGCAGCCCAAACTGACTAAGACAGTATACATATTTTTCACACCTTAGCCCCTTGAGGGTAACAACTTCATTTGCTTCCTTGAGTCTTTCTTGGTTCAAGTCATGTTTAATTGTTGTACAACTTAGATGAACAGAGAATACATATATGAAATAAATATTAAATTACAGCTCAGTGGATTATTCACATAAAAGTTAATAGGGGAAAAAATTCAGAGTGAGGCATCTTTTCTATATAATTGCCTTTCAAACACACATGCTGGGATTATAAACAATGCAAACCAAGGGGGGAGAATGATCTGGGGGCTTCCTAGAGGCCAGAGCTGCCACCATATGGAGTGTCGGAGGCCTGCCAAGGCCGGCTTCATGGTGAAATAACTTTCAGCTGCTCCTCCGAATGGCTGCTTTCAGTTGGGTTCTGCAGCTTCATTTCTCAGCTCTAGCAGAAGGGAGATCCCTCCAGGCTGCATTTTAAAAATCCTAAACAAAACCTTACTAAATGTGTCCCAGCTTTTCCTGTCTTGATACAGACAGCTGTTTTGTGGAGTTCATGGAAGTCAGTGCTATAGAACGTTTCAAATAGGAAGGGGGTTCCCATGATTTCTCAGAGAGGAGGGCTCGCTTTGTTGGGGGGTTGATGAATTACAAAGCATTGATTTTACAGAAGAAACATATAATGTTTGTCATTAAGTGATAGGAGTTTCAAGTAGGGACAAAGCGATAGTGTCAATAGATGAACCCCAGACATGGCCTTTGTTTTGTGGGTTGCAGAGTAATTATACCCAAGCAATATGAGAAGCAGTCGCTTAAAACAGAGAGTGAGGGAGAGCCTGTGCTCTGGGGAAAGAAACAGAAATAAAGCTGTGACCAAGCTCATTATATGATGTGACTTTGCTGCATAATTTAGTGCTGCTTTGTAAAAAAAAAAAAAAAAAAGGCCTTTAAGAATTGAAGAAGGTTTTGAGATTTTGTATTGTTTTTTAGAAGGCAGTATTATCTTGTAGAAGGTAGAAGCGTAGAAGCATAGAAGCATAATACTAATAGTTACTTTTGTGGGGAACACACTGCAAACCAGACACTTCCCCAGACACTCACACATACTTACTCTGATTTTTGGAGTAAGCCTGCCAGATAGTTGTTACCCAGGTCTGTTTTGTGTTCATTCTCTTTCCAAAGACAAGCTTAAGGGTTAAACTGCAGTAAAGGGTAGAGGGAATGCCAAAAGCAGAGAGCAAATGTAGTAAGATATGCTTGTAATGTGTTTGCATGATTATTAGGGTATTGTAGGAAATTACATCGATGCTGTATATTACAAGGCAAGCTATCCCAGAGGTCATGGAGCAGAAGGTCTCACAGATAAAACTAAAATGTTTGAACCAACTTAAAACATACAGCAAGAAGTTAGGGGACAGGGATGGGACAGAATAACACACAAAGGATGGGTGCAAGTAGGGTGGAAGGACCACACTACCACCGGAATCCTGGGTTAAGCCAAGTGCACATGCTCTGTTTCTCTCTCTGCCACCTCAGCCTTTCACATGGATGGTATGGTTACAAGACCAGAGTTGAGATTTGACTAAGGGCCCCTCAAAGTGGAAGATACCTGGAACCCCAGCCGCATACATGCTCTATGAAAGATGCAGGAACAAGTACCTTTGGCCAACTAGCATGATGAGCACCTTTGGGTTTTACTTGTGTTTCTTGGGCAGAGGACACATGGGGCCAGAGTCTCACCAAGGGTGGCTAAGTTAACACTGTATATTAAATGCCTCAGATGCCTCATGTATATTTAGTGTTTCACAAATATTTGGTGCCTCAGGAATATCAGATTTCTCTTAATGTGCTCTACTTATTTATATTTACTTATCTTATGAATCCTGACTGTCTCACAAGATGCTTGCTTACTCGTTATCTATAGTTAACACATCACAACAGTTTCACATCTACCGTAATAGAGTAGAACATTCTCAAATAACACTGGAAATGCACATCACAATTGGATTAATGCTGACCATTCCCACTGGGTTAGAGGTTTCCCCAAGTTAGACCTTATCTATCCTAGTTATTGCTCCGTGTTTATTGTCTAGTGTATTCTGGGTGCTCTTTAAATTGCTGGATGAGCGAATGAACAGCTCCTAAATAGGGATAGAAGGAGAGAATGACTAGGCTAAAGAAAGGAAAGAAATTCATGAATCAAACGTTTCTTCTGCTAAGAGCCTTAGGTCCACAGCCACAGGGACCCTCCTTTCCCTGGTTTTAAACAGAACTCTGATTCTGCCTGAGCATTGGCTCTCAAAGTGTGGCCCCCAGACCAGCAACATCAGCGTTATTTGGGAACTTGGCAGAAAGGTAAATTTTCATCTTCCCAGCCCTGTTTTCCATATACAGAATCAGAATCTCTGAGGTTGGGACCCAGCTAGATGTTTTCACAAGCCCTCCACGCTATTCTAACCCACACTCAAGAGTTTGAGAACCACTGTGTTAGAACGATATGTTATACTGGTTTATTTCAAGACATTTTCCTTTCGGGATACCGTGTTCCTCCCCTTTGGAAACAAGAGTCAAGCTTCATTTGATGGCATTACACAAGTGTCTGCAGCCTCCGAGGATGTTGTTTTCTCACTGACAAATGCTACAGTGAGCAAGAACTGCCCAGGTGCTCACAGGTTGGGCGCTACTTGCATGATGGCTCTTTCTAGAGTAAAAATCCAGCAAGGGAACCGGGAAGAAAGGTGGAAAAGAGAAGTATCAGGACAAAGCCAGCCACACAAGGGGATTTCTGTCCAAGGTTCATCCTGGCAGCTCAGACATGCACTATATGTGTAGAGGGCATTCTCTGTTATCATCTTCCCAGTGTTTACCAGTGGGCTTAGAACCTTTGGGTGAAAGCGCAACCAACACGCAACTTGTGGTAGCTCTTCCAGACAGAGAAAGAAGGGTCTGGAAAGAAACTCAGCATCAGATAACTAAAAGAGCCAAGCATTATGTTTAACTTCCCATAAATATTTTTTAAATTACAAATAAATTTAAAATAATACTCTACTTAATTCTAATTATAAAAGTTGTATGTTCATTGCTGAGAATGTGGAAAACAGAAAAGTATAAAGAAGAAAATTTAAATTGTCCATTTCCCCACTGCTCAACAATGGTCACTTGTAATATTTTGAGCACTGCATTTGAGATAGAAAAATAGGAGATAGTTAATATATATATTACAGGGTAGAAAAGCCTGTTTTCATATTTTTTAATTTAATACGGTATAACTCCTTATAAGCATCATTTTAATGGTTCCAAAATATTCTATCACATGGATTTTATTTAGCCATGTTCCCATTATTAGAAATCTAGAGCCTTTACAGTTTAATGCTAATATAAACAACATCTTTGGATTTTTCTTTCTGTCTGCAATCATTTCTTTAGGATTGGTACCTAGGAGTGGAATTGCTGAGTCGATTTCTATTTTGTGAGTCTTGTGTGAGGTGGGAGAGCTGTATTTAGCCAGGAAAGAGCCCAGAACTGGCAGTCAGGAGGCCTGATGAGATTTGCCAGTGATTTGCTGTGTGATCCTGAAAAAGTCACTTTCTCTCTGTGGATGTTAGTTTTCCCACTGTTAAATGGAGGAGTTGGAATAGGCTTTGCATCTCAAACAGAAGCACTGTGCCAGTCAACTAATACATGTAAAATATTATTTTTATGTTTAAACTCAGGAATATTATGGAACAATTATAGAACTGATTTTTTTTTAATTTATTTATTATTATTATACTTTAAGTTGTAGGGTACATGTATAACGTGCAGGTTTGTTACATATGTATACTTGTGCCATGTTGGTGTGCTGCACCCATCAACTCGTCATTTACATCAGGTATAACTCCCAATGCAATCCCTCCCCCCTCCCCCCTCCCCATCATAGGCCCCAGTGTGTGATG
>NW_012101343.1:6257676-6257934 GCF_000951045.1 Mandrillus leucophaeus | reverse complement strand
TTTGTTGGTAGATCTTACTCCATTCCTTTACTTTGTGCCTATATGTGTCTCTGCACATGAGATGGGTCTCCTGAATACAGCACATTCCCCCCCTTTTTTTTTTTGAGACAAGGTCTTATTACTGTCACCCAGGATGGAGTGCAGTGGTGTCATCACAGCTCATTCCAGCCTCAACCTCCTGGGCTCAAGTAATCCTCCTACCTCAGCCTTGTGAGTAGCTGGGATCACAGATGCATGCCACCATGCCCACCTAATTAA
>NW_012101343.1:6251580-6254246 GCF_000951045.1 Mandrillus leucophaeus | reverse complement strand
ATCTTTAGTTTTCAGCAGTTAGATCATAGCATGTCTGGGTATAGATTTCTTTGAGTTTATCCTGTTAGGGTTCTCTGAGCTGTTTGAATCTGTAGATTTTTGTCTTTTGCTATACACGTTCAGCTATTAGTTCTTCAAATATTTTTAAAGTACTGTACGTTTCCTCCTTTCTTTATGGGGATCTAATGACAACAATGTTAAATCTGTTTTTATTGTCCCACAAGTCCCTGAGGCTCTGTGAGTTTTTATTTTTTTTATATTTTTTGGGGTGGGCGAGGGTTTCACTCCCCATCACCCAGGCTAGAGTGCAGTGATGCAGTCATGGTTCACTGCAGCCTCAACTTCCTGAGCTCCAGTGAACCTCCCTCCTCAGCCTCCTGAGGAGCTGGGACCACAGGCATGCAGCACTATGCCTGGCTTTTTTTTTTTTTTTCCGTAATTTTTGTAGAGGTGGGCTTTGATATGTTGCCCAGGTTGGTTTTAAACTCCTGAGCTCAAGTGATGCATCCACCTCAGCCTCCCGAAGTGCTGGGATTACAGGCGTGAGCCACCACACCAGAACTCTGTTCATTTTTTATCACTCCTTTTTCTTTTCCTTGTTCATATTGGACAGTTTCTATTAATCTGTCGTCAAGTTCACTTACACTTTCATCTGTCATCTCCAGTCTGCTTTCAAGCCTATATAGTGTTTTTTTTTTTTTTTTTAGTTGTTTAAATTTCAGTTACTGTGTCTTTCTATTCTGAAATTTCTTTTTGGTTTTCTTTATATCTTCTCTTTCTTTGCTGAGACTTTCTGTTTTTCCATTTGTTTTGAGAGTGTGTGTGATTGCTTATTAGAGTATTTATGTAATAGCTGCTATAAAATCTTCATCGTATAACTTCAACATCTGTGTCGTCTTGGCATTTCTTTGTTGATTGTCTTAACCCAAATGAATTGAGATTTTCTTGGTTCTAAATATGACAAGTAATTTTGGATTATATTCTGGATATTTTGATTATTATGTATGACACTGTGGGTCTTACTTGAAGCCTGGGGGAGTGCTTATATATGTGTTTTAGTAGGTAAATGACCTAGGCAGGTTAGGCCACAGGTTTCTACCAGCCCTTTGTGGGCTATGGTTACAACCATTTTCACGCTGTTTTTGCAGTGCTATTTGGATGTGTCCTGCCTGTGCCCTTACCAGTAGTTTGTGAGTTCAGTCTTTGATGTGCTGATTAGGACCAGGTCCATGTGCATGCAGCTTGGGGGGATCATCCCAGGAGTTCATAAACAGTTTTATGGGTTAGCTTTTCTGAGCTCCTCTCTCTTCTTAGTGTCTCTGGTTCTTTCCAGTTTCCTGGGGCTCCAAAAGGGAGAAAATACGGTAAACTCACCACCGTTTTGGTGATAGTTTAAATTTTGGTCTTATTCTCCATTTGACCTGCTCCAAATTACCCTTTGCAGCTACTGCATGCATTCTCTTCAGGTTTTTAGGTGATATTCAGTGGGAAAGCCGGAGTCAGATGTGATGACTGCATCTGACCCGGAGCAGGAACTTCCATAAGCCAGTTTCAGCAGCACAAAAAGACAGTCTTCTGATGCGGTGCCAAGGAATACACATCACCAGTATGAGATCGTGCTGCCAAAAACATCCCACCTGAATCTGATCGAGTCTCTAAATCTAACCATTAGTTTACTGGAGATTCAGGGACAGGGGAATATGTTAATGACCCCACGAAGGGGCATACTTTTAGATACAGAATGTGGGAAATTCTTCAAGACCCAGTTTCATTCATAAATAAACTCTAAGAAAAAACAGAGGAAAAGGAAACTTATAGATTGAAAGAAAGTAAAAGACAAATTCACGAAATGTGATATGTGGATCGTATCTGAATGCTGATCATACAAATCAACTGTTTAAAAAATTGAGATAGAGAAATTTAAATCGTGGTTTGATACTTGATATTAAGGCATTATTATTTATTTTTAATGTGTAAGAATAGTATTTTGTCTATTTTTTAAAGTCCTTATCTTTTAGAAATATATACTGAAGTATATAAAGAGATTATGTGCTATCTGGGATGCACTTCAAGCCAATTCCATCAGGGATTGAAACAAAATGTTCAGTGAATTGATAATTGTTAAACCCATGAAATTCAATAAACCAGTCTCTATTTTTGTATATGTTTGAAATTTTCCATAATGAAATGGTGAGAAGAAATAAATAAAAGTTAAAGAAGTGGTTCTGTTTGGCGATGTCTTGACTTTAACAAAAATAACTAGAGAGTTATGTTTTTAAAGAACTTTGGTTTGCAGACATGTGTTTTCCAGGTGTAGCATTCATTTTGCACTCAGGAGTGAGGATAAGCAAAAACCCAGTATATATAATTCTTTTTTTTTTTCCAAAAGGGGTCTTGCTCTCATTGTCTAGGCTGGAGGGCAGTAGTACGAACACAGCTCACTGCAGCCTTGACTTCCGAGGCCCAGGTAATTCTTCCACCTCAGCCGCCCAAGAGTATCTGGGACTTCAGGCGCACACTACCACACCAGCCTAAATTTTTTTTGTATTTTTAACAGTGTCAGAGTTTTACCTTGTTACCCAGGCTGGTGTCGAATTCCTAGCCTCAAGAAATCCACCCTGCTTGGCCTCCCAAAGGGCTGAGATTACAGACATGAGCCACTGCAC
>NW_012101343.1:6247457-6249726 GCF_000951045.1 Mandrillus leucophaeus | reverse complement strand
TCCAGCCTCAACCTCCTGGGCTCAAGTAATCCTCCTACCTCAGCCTTGTGAGTAGCTGGGATCACAGATGCATGCCACCATGCCCACCTAATTAAAAAAAAAATTTTTTTTGTAGAGATGGCATTTCACCCTGTTGCCCAGGCTGGGCTCGAGCTCCTGGGCTCAAACAATCCTCCTACTTGGGTTCCCAAAGTACTGGGATTCTAGGCACGAGCCACCATGCCTGGTCTCGTCTTTAATTTTCTAAATGAGTAAATTATACCCATTCCAAACTACGCCAATGAGGATTAAGTCAGCATCTTCCTCTGACATAGCTACCATTTAAAAATAGTGGTTCTGAAGCTGGGTGAGGTGGCACACATCTTAGCCCTAGCTACTCCAGAGTATGAGATGGGAGGATTGCTTAAGCCCAGGAGTTTGAGGTCAGCCTGGGTAACCTAGCAAGACCCCATCTCTATAAAAATAAATAAGTAAATACAATTTTTTTAAAATTAGTAAAAATAGTGATTCTAGCTCACTGTTTTGGAAAGTGGTAAATAAAAGTATGAGTCAAACTTTATCCCCTTGCTCCTATGTGAATTATATTTCAGAGTAATCAAATATCTGACTTTAAAAGGTAATTTTTTATTGAAGAATACCAGTGAATAGAAGAATAAACAAATTAGAGTATCTTCATTTTGTAACTCCTAATGAAGAATGGGTTTAGGTAATGATCATCAATGACTGCTTGAAACAATTAGGTAAAAAATTGATGGGGCCTTCATAATGGAGAGATCAGGCTAAAAACTCCTGAACCTACCAGTCAGTCTTTTCACAGACAGCTCTGAATTAGTGTGGATTCACTTCAAGTAGAATGTATTAATAGAAACCTTGCCACTCTCTAGGTCACTTTAGAGTATAGTTGTCTTATATAGTATGTCTGTGTACATTAGCCACCCCACAAGGCAGTGTTTTAATTTTTGCTTTAAATATTCAAATGTATTTTGAAAAGTTCCAGAGGTATTGTATTTACCCAGATATTCACCATTCACTCTTCCTTCATTCCTGATATTGCCAAGTCTTCTTCTAGTATCATTTTCCCCCTCTGTGAAGAACTTCCTTTAGCAATTCTTCTAAAGCTGGCAACAAATTATCTTAGCTTGCCTTCATCTGAGAATGTCTATTTCACCTTCATTCCTAAAGGGTGTTTTTACTGCATATAGAATTCTGAGCTGACAGTTCTTTTCTCTGAGCACTTTAAGTATGCCACTTCCATCTGGCTTTTACGATTTCTGAAGAGAAATTTACAGTCATTCAAGTTGTTTCCCCATAGATTATACATCATTTTTCTTTAGCTGCTTTGAAGTTTGTTTTTTTTTTTTATCTTTAGTTTTCAGCAGTTAGATCATAGCATGTCTGGGTATAGATTTCTTTGAGTTTATCCTGTTAGGGTTCTCTGAGCTGTTTGAATCTGTAGATTTTTGTCTTTTGCTATACACGTTCAGCTATTAGTTCTTCAAATATTTTTAAAGTACTGTACGTTTCCTCCTTTCTTTATGGGGATCTAATGACAACAATGTTAAATCTGTTTTTATTGTCCCACAAGTCCCTGAGGCTCTGTGAGTTTTTATTTTTTTTATATTTTTTGGGGTGGGCGAGGGTTTCACTCCCCATCACCCAGGCTAGAGTGCAGTGATGCAGTCATGGTTCACTGCAGCCTCAACTTCCTGAGCTCCAGTGAACCTCCCTCCTCAGCCTCCTGAGGAGCTGGGACCACAGGCATGCAGCACTATGCCTGGCTTTTTTTTTTTTTTTCCGTAATTTTTGTAGAGGTGGGCTTTGATATGTTGCCCAGGTTGGTTTTAAACTCCTGAGCTCAAGTGATGCATCCACCTCAGCCTCCCGAAGTGCTGGGATTACAGGCGTGAGCCACCACACCAGAACTCTGTTCATTTTTTATCACTCCTTTTTCTTTTCCTTGTTCATATTGGACAGTTTCTATTAATCTGTCGTCAAGTTCACTTACACTTTCATCTGTCATCTCCAGTCTGCTTTCAAGCCTATATAGTGTTTTTTTTTTTTTTTTTAGTTGTTTAAATTTCAGTTACTGTGTCTTTCTATTCTGAAATTTCTTTTTGGTTTTCTTTATATCTTCTCTTTCTTTGCTGAGACTTTCTGTTTTTCCATTTGTTTTGAGAGTGTGTGTGATTGCTTATTAGAGTATTTATGTAATAGCTGCTATAAAATCTTCATCGTATAACTTCAACATCTGTGTCGTCTTGGCATTTCT
>NW_012101343.1:6241516-6243327 GCF_000951045.1 Mandrillus leucophaeus | reverse complement strand
TCTCAGACTCCGAGTAGCTGGGATCATAGGCGCGTGCCACCACGCCCAGCTAATTTTTGCCCAATACATATTTTTTAGAAACAGGGTTTTGCTCTGTTGCCCAGGCTAGAATGCAGTGGTACAATCATAGCGCACTGTACCTTAAACACCTGTGTTCAATTGATACTCCTATCTCAGCCTCGTAAGTAGATAGAAATACAGGTGCATGCTACCTTGCCTGGCTAATCTTTAAACTTTTTTTTTTTTTTTTTTTAAGAGAAGGGGTCTTGCTATGCTGCCTTGAATGGTCTCGAACTCCTAGCCCCAAGCTATCCTCTCACTTCAGCAACCTGAAGTGCTGGGACTACAGGCTTGAGTTATCATGCCTGGCTAATAATTATTATAATAAACATTTATTGAGCACCTACTGTGGCCCACATGCTATTTTCCATGCTTTGCTCGTTTAATTTTTATAAAAGTTTATGACAGGACATTATTTTTATCCTCACTTTACAGATGAGGACATTGAGGCTTGGAGAAGTTGAATAATTTTTCCAACATCATATAGCTGGTGAAGTGGTAGGCTGAAATTTGAGCCCAGGTGGACTTCACACCTTCACTTCTAACCCCTACAGCAAAATGTGTGCTTGGAATTGTCAGCTGGCGCAGATCATAAAAAGTTGAGATTATAAAAGGTTATATATTATACTCCGTGAGAAGCAGTTGATACTGAGCTGATGCAGGATGAGGAGAGGTAGAAGGTCACATGACTGGAGACTGGGGAACTGCGACATGGTGGCACTTTCATAGCAGTAAGACCAAGGAAGAGGGAGAGGTTAGGAGCAGAGGGGAGAATGTCAGTTTCAGATCTGCAGAGTTTGAGGTGAGAGGGTATTCAGGCAGAGGAACCCATGAGGCAGCAGGAGAAAGATGTTTGTTTCTAGGGGAAGGTTTAGGGAGCTATCCACAGAAAGGTGGTAATTGAGGCAGTGATACTGGACTTGTTCCCTGGAAAAGGCAGGGTTGGGTGTTGGACAGGAGATAACCATTTCCAGGAAGACTTTACCAATGAGGAAGAAACAGACTGCCATTAGCAATGACTCTGAGTTCTGCCAGTGGCCCCTTGCACTGACTCTAGAAGGGTTTTGAAAATTAAAATCCTCTGAGTCCTTGGAGCCTGAGGAAAAGGGAAGCAAGACTGAAATATTTTTGCCTCTTGCCTGCTTGCCCAGCATGGCGGCCCTTTCCTCTCCTGCAGACACAGAAGAAGTTCCATGTGCAGAATGCGGCTGCACATAGGCTGTGTTCTGTCTTGGAGGGGGAAAGGCTGCTGAGGCTGGGGGACCTGGTAGCCTTGGGGCTGGGAGAGGCCCACAGGACCTGTTGAGCAGACTTTGGAAGGAGGAACTCACAGGTATCCATAGGCAAGCCGAGGTCAAGGCAGCAAGCATTTTCCAAGTCACAAAGGGTGCAGGACTTGTTGCTGGGATAATTTGCAGGGAGACTGCTTCAGCGGGCTCTGGTTTCCTGGAGCCAGGCGCCCTCTATCCTGGAGAAGAGAAGGTCTCAGTGCAGCTCCCTCTCCGTCAATTGCCTGGTTTCCAGGGACATTGGGGCTGGTAATACAAGGACCGTGTGGAGGCTGTGAGGTTGGGAAGTGAGTGGTGACCACCGCAGGCTGGAGGAGCTGATGGGAATTGTGGGGGCTAATGACAAGGAGTTTCTCATTTATGTGTTTTGTCAAGACCCTTTGAGGTAGGAGGGGAGCCGACTTCACAGACTTTAAATGAGTTAAAGAGTACATTTACTAAGTCCTCCTGTAGACAGATTGC
>NW_012101343.1:6238545-6239981 GCF_000951045.1 Mandrillus leucophaeus | reverse complement strand
AAAAAAAAAAAAAAAAAATTGTAGAGATGGGGTTTTGCCATGTTGCCCAGGCTGGTCTTGAACTCCTGAGCTCAAGCCAACTGCTTGCCTTGGCCTCCCAAAGTGCTGGGATTACAGGTGTGAGCCACCGCACCCAGCCCCTCAAAACCAGTATTTTCTTTTAGAGCTTCACAATGCTGAGATTTTTGCCCTTTGACTGTTTTTCCTTTCTGCTTTTTGCCGTTTGGCCTCTTTCTTCCGCTGTCCTCACACATTCTGGGCTGGAGGTGAAACCCTGGGTTGGCTGGCAGCACGGCTCTCACCCCAGTCCTCATTCAGTACGGATGAGGACTCCAGCCAAGAACTGAAATGGCAGGGTGTCTGGGGACCACGACTGAAAATTGAGTCAAGCTGATGATCTTCTGCTACAGCTTTTAGTGTAGTTGTGCCCAGAAAAACCGCTGTGTCCTGGACTGTATCTCTCCACTGATGACAAATTTTTGCCTGAATTCTGAGCACCACTGAATCATTTAGCTACTATGTCTGTGTTTTTGTGCACAGAGCTCCACACTGCTGGCATATTTCTGTAGCTCTATTCATGTCAATCCAGATGAGAGTCCCCGTTTCCTCTTCACCCCTCAGCCAATTCATCAGTTGTAGCCTCAGAAAGCTGTGTCTTTTATTGGGTAGACTAGCCGAGCTAAAAGTGTCAACAGGAGAATTTTTCCTCCCAGTACTCCAAAGCTACATCATCAAGGTCTCCTTGAAGACTCTTATATGACTGGTTTCCTTTGGAAATCTTTCTGGTTTGCCAAGGCTGGGCTGGGTCATCCTCTGGTGTGTTCTCAGACCATACAGGACCTTCTTCAAACAAATGTCACCTCATCAGAGAGGCCTTCCGTAACCACCCTATGAAAAATGACCCCTCTCATCCCCAGTCTCCCACTCTGTTTCTGTCCCCTGCTTCATCCTTCTCCAACACTTACTGTCTTCCCTATTACATTGTGACAGCCATGAGATGGTATTATAGTGTGGCTCACAGCTATATTCCCAGTGCCACGTATATTGTCAGGCTCAGCCTTAGCAAGCGACAAACATATACTGAATAAATGGTATTTCTCATGCTTTCTCGTAACGGCGTATTGACTTGCCTGTATAGTATACAAACTTTCAGGGCACATGAACTGCTTGGCTGACAGTTACTGAGCCAAGCAGTATATGGCCTGTTTCTACATGCTTTATGTGGATGATCTCATTTTAGGTAGCTAGTATTATTACCTCCTTTTCATAGATAAGGGAACAGAGACATAGAAAGGATAAGTAACTTGCCCATACTCACACACTTAGTAAGTGGCATAGTTGAGGTATCAACCTAGGCAGTATAAATACGGAGCCTGAACTTTTAACTGTTATATGAATGTGTGTTCCCAATAAATTTTTTTTTTTTTTTTTTTTTT
>NW_012101343.1:6227451-6236871 GCF_000951045.1 Mandrillus leucophaeus | reverse complement strand
AATACAAGGACCGTGTGGAGGCTGTGAGGTTGGGAAGTGAGTGGTGACCACCGCAGGCTGGAGGAGCTGATGGGAATTGTGGGGGCTAATGACAAGGAGTTTCTCATTTATGTGTTTTGTCAAGACCCTTTGAGGTAGGAGGGGAGCCGACTTCACAGACTTTAAATGAGTTAAAGAGTACATTTACTAAGTCCTCCTGTAGACAGATTGCTTCATTTCCTGTCTTGAAGCCAGTCAGTTGCTTTTGGGAGACCACAGTGGTCCCTCGGTCCTATCTTTTAGATGTGGTTGAAGTAAACCCTGCCAGTTTAATTAACCACTAAGCGGTTCCCTTCACTCCTGCCTCCCTCCCCTCCCTCTGCCAGAGAGAGACAAGTTCTTTTTCCTGAGTATTGTGGCTTGGGAAATAGAGCTTTAGAACCCTGTGTTTTTTGGGGGTAATAATAACCAAGGAGCTTTTGAGCCTGTGATTCAGTTTTTGAAGTTGACTCTGCAGACAATTTTCTCCACCCCTAGTGAAATAAATATTGTAAAATACAATGTTCCTCTCTCCAGTTAACTGAGTAACATAATACATTTCTCAGTGACTGGTAAGCCGCAACAAGGACGAAGAAAACAAACATTTAGAGCACATTAAATATGGCTAAACGATACTGAAACATAACATCCCAGAGGATGAAATGTTTCCTGGTCCATTTATGATCTGTTCATTGAGCATTTACTATTTCCAGGGTCCTGGACCAGGCCCCATGGGACCACAGAAACCCCTAAGACTTGTCCACCATAGTTCCAAATACAATCATTCTGAAATCTGGCTGAGCCAAGTAAATAGCTGCAGAGGCTTTGGAAGAAATGTAGTGAAATCTGAGCTGTCTGGGGTCTTCGGAGAGATCTGCCACTCTGGTTAAGTCAGTCTGCTTAATAACTGAATATTTATGCCTTTCAACACCAGCAACAGGAATCTCTCTGAGATGTATCGAATCTTGGCTTTGTCAAAATGTACCTTTTTTGGTAGTAGCACAGGGTCATTCTTAGGAACATTAATTTTTAGACCAGGCTATAATACAGGGCTGCCTTTGGCTCCTTTTTAGAACTTTTTTATTAGTCTCTTTTGGAACTATCCTAGGCTGTTGTGCTTTTGGAATTCTTTTAAAAACACCTTTATTTTTATTTTTTAAATGTATGCATATATATGGAGTACAGGAGAAATTTTGTACATACATATAACGCATGATGTGATCAATTCAGGGTATTTAGGTGCCCATTACTCAAGTGCAGTACACTTTTGTTAAGTATATTCACCCGACTCTGGTTTCCTTGTATCTCACTGTATGTTTGTATTCTTTAATCCACTTCTCTTCATCTCTTTATCTTCCTCCCTTCCCCCTACTCACCCTTCCCAGTCTCTGTTATCTATTTTACCACTCTCTACCGCCACGTGATTAAATTTTTAGCTTTTGGAATTCTTGAGGTTGCTTTTTAGAGCTTTTCTGTCCCCTTCTCTGGTTGTCAGTTTTTATTTCTTGCTGCCAGTTTGTCTACAAGGCAGCAAATGACATCCCCTCTCCCTTTTTATTTGCTTTGTCCTTGGGAGCCGGTATGCAGAACTTGTTGGAATTTACATAAATGGAGAAGGCATAGACCCTGAGAGAGGTGATGGCTGGAGCCCTTTTCCTTGAGGAAGCTCCTGGCACTTTCAAGGCATGAACATTGTGATGTATATTTTGATGGTTGGGAGGTGTTTTTCTCTGGCTTGCTGCTGAGTTTGGGCTGTGTTCCTCTACCATCCTCTACTTCTGTTTTTCTGCCCTGCAAAGGATGGGGGAGATTACACTGTGTTTTATGAGGAGTCATTGACGAGGAGGAATTCTAGGTGTGGTTGTATACAAGGATATAGCTATGTCTCTTGAGCAACTATGCCCCTG
Source organism: Mandrillus leucophaeus (assembly GCF_000951045.1). Taxonomy (NCBI): domain Eukaryota; kingdom Metazoa; phylum Chordata; class Mammalia; order Primates; family Cercopithecidae; genus Mandrillus; species Mandrillus leucophaeus. Next base: position 6,234,946 of record NW_012101343.1, on the reverse strand, counting down.
AGTGTGAAAGATACTAAATATTAAGAGGTGTTTGTGGACCAGGGAGAACTTTATGATGGGAGAGTAAAAGGGAAGGAAAGTGAATGCTCACTGAAACATTTCTGCTAGACTAGACGTTGAAAAATGTTTAGTGAGGTTTCTCAAACATACTGAAAAGGAAAAGTAAAGTAAAATGAACACCTGCATTCCCAACATCCAGTTTCAAAAATGTATCACCATGTTGCTATATTTGCTTCAGAATTTTAAAATAATAAAATATTACCAAATATAATTAGAAATCTCCAGCCGTATCCCTTTGGGATCTTCTCTTTTCTCCAGAGTCATCCATTGCCCCGGACGTGGGGTTGTTTATTCCCATTCAATTTTTTTTTTTTTTCTTTCCGTATGTGTATTTTTTAATCCTGCTATGACAAGTAGCATTCTCTTGCGTGGGTAACTTGTTATGAATGGTATGTAGTACAGGACATAACCTACTACTGACACAGGATTTTTGTGGGCCACTTTGCCAGTTGGGTACCTCCACAGGCAGTGACGCTCCCCGCCCCGCCTGGGCCCTACTCCACCCCAGGTTTGCTGCTGGAGGCACCCTGCCCATTCAGCCCGCCCGTGTTATAGGTTGTACCCGTGTTCAGTAGTTCCTGAGCTCTTGTCCCATGTCCAAGAAGAATGAGGGTATGCTGAGAATTCAAAGGGTGAGTGGGGGTGGAGAATAATTTTATTGAGTGATAGAACAGCTCTTAGTTGAGAGGGAATGCGGGGGTGGTTTTCTCTCCCAGTGTGCCTGGGTCCAGGGCTTTTTATGGACTCAGAATGGGGAGTCCATGCTAATTGGTTTGTGACTATGCAAAAAAGGTTCAAGTGAAGACACCGCTCAAAGGTGGTCATGACAGTGTAGGAAACCAATTAGGAAAGGGTAGGTGTATGTAAAATAAGTGATGGTGGGGATCTATCAGAGGAAAGTGCACCAAACAGGAAGGCAGTTTCTCAGTCTGGTCCATGGATTTGACTTGTAGCTTGGCTTTCAGGCTTTAAACTGTCTTTGGCTTGGAGGTGGGGTTTCACTGGGGACCCACCCCTGTCTGCCCAGGCATTTGTCTGCTTCCTGGTACCATCACTGCTTGCTTTTCTCCCTCACCATTGTATTTGTAGGATTTATCCATCTTGACACCAGTTCATTCATTTTTCACTACAATACAGCATCAGTTGAGGCACTATGGCCCTATTTTGCCTAACACCAGCTTTTGTACATAAAGTTGTATTAGAATGTAGTATGCCCTTCATTTACAAATTGCCTATGGCTGCTTTGCAACACAATAGCCAAGTTGAGTCATTACAACAGAGACAAAAGACCAAACAGCTGCCAAAACCTACAATATTTACTATCTGGCCCTTGATAGGACCAGTTAACCAGTCCTAGCATTGTAACAGTATAACACATTGTATCTGTTCTCTTGTAAGTAAACATTTGAGCCATTTCCTTTTCTTTCTTTCTTTCTTTCTCTTTCTTTCTTTCTTTTCTTTCTTTCTTTCTTTTCTTTCTCCTTCCTTCCTTCCTTCCTTCTTTTGTTTCTTTCTTTCCTTTTTTTTTTTGAGACAGGGTCTCATTCTGTCACCCAGACTGGAGTGCAGTGGCACAGACTCAGCTGACTTCAACCTCTGCCTCTCAGGCTCAAGCGATACTCCTGTCTCAGCCTCCCAAGTAGCTGGGATTATAGGTGTGCGCCATTACCACCTAGCTAATTTTTGTATTTTTAGTAGAGACAGGGTTTCACTATGTTGGCCAGGCTGGTCTTGAACTCCTGACCTCAAATGATCCACCCACCTCAGCCTCTCAAAGTGCTGGGGTTACAGGCGTGAGCCACCGTGTCTGGCCCGTTTGAGTCCTTTCTGATTTTTTAATTTTACAAATAATGATTTCAGTAAACATTTTTGTTTCTTCAAGAGTCTTGCAATGGCTCACACCTGTAATCGGAACACTGTGGGAGGATTGCTTGAGGCCAGGAGATTTGAGACCAACCTGAGCTACATAGTAAGAACCCTGTCTCTCCAAAACGTTAAATAGTTAGCCAGGCATAGTGGTATATGCCTGCAGTCCTGGCTACTCAGGAGGCTGAGGTGGGAGGATCGTTTGAGCTCAGGAGTTTAAGGCTACAGTGAGGTGTGATTACACCACTCCACTGCAGTCAGTGACTGAGACCCCGTTTCTTAAAAAGGAAGAAAACAGAGTCTTTCTAGAGCAGAGTATATAGCTGCAAGTGAAATTACTGGGCCATGCTATGTACACCATAGGCTTTACTCTTACTGAGTGGGCCTCCCAGGTGGACGTACCAATTTACACCCCCGCTTATAGTTTATGAGACTTCCTCTCCCTCCACATTCTTGCCAATGACCTGGTACTTTAAGACCTTGAGTGTGGTAAGTCTCAGGCATAGTGGCACGTCATCACTAGTGACAGTATACATTATTTCACGTTTTTACTGACCATTTGCTGTTCCTCCTATGTCAGTTGCCTGATTACATCCTTGGCCCTTTTTTTCTATTGAGTTGTCTTTTCCTTTTTGATTTTCGAGAGTTCTTTACATATTCTGGCTACTAGTATTTTGGGTTATATTCATTAAAACCAATCTGTGACTGTGACTTGGTTTTTAAACATACATACACATACTTTTAATAGACATGTAATATGTATGTAGACATATACACGTATGTGACTTTTTTCCTTGGAAACTTTGAGAGGTTGAAAGGGTCTGAGACTGAAGGAAAAGTAAGTAGATGACATTGGTTTCAGCAAGGATGACTCTGCACAGCTTTCCCCGTCAGGAGGTTTATATAAGCTTGTGAACACTGCATCTTGGAGCACTTAGAATGCCTTTCCCAGGCTGTCTGAGTGAGCTGATGGTTACTGATGTTTTGGTTGCATAGATGTGACCCACAAGGTCCGAGAGAAGCCGAAGGTCACCATGGTGGGATGTTGATGGACACAAGGGTTTGGAGAGCTGCCTTGGACAAAAACCAAACGTGATTTGTGGTTTTGGATTTCTCCATCTTGGTTTTGGCTGAAGTCAGACCTTGGTTTTGGCTTGATCCAGTTGAGCCATTCTCTGGCCCACAGCGATGTCAATAATTAAAACTTCAATTTTCAGGCCAGACCACTTTTGTTTGACTTTACATCATTGGTCCATCATCCTCAACACTGAAAGCACTGGCTTCCTCCATTCCCCCCACCTCTTCTGACCTTTCGGATCAAACTTTTGGAATTGAATAGTTAAAATAAGAAAGTCTTCAGTTCCTCAGATTTAGATAGTGCTATGAAGTTAACCAAGTCCTTGCAGCTATGATCTCTGTGTGTTCACAATAGCTCAGTGAAGTGTAGGGAGAAGACAGATCACAACTGCCATCTTGCTGTTGAGGACCGCAGAGAGACGCTGGAGCTGGTGTGGCTCTGATCCTGTAGCAACGTAGCAATCTTCTGTGCTGGGCCTGGCGTCCATTCTGGTGCTGTACCCACCACATGCAATGCGGGTGCCGACTCAGTTCATTCCCCAAGGTCCGGGATGACCCCTCTTCATCATTACAGATACTGCTCCTCGTGGGAGGACCACACTCTGCAGGACCGAGATTTACATAATGAGGGGAATGAGTATAACATTCCCTGAGCCTGTGCTACATGTCAGACTGGGCACTGTACATTTTCCCACGGGTACCATTTAATGCTCAGATTAATGCTTGAAGTAGCAGGATCAGCTTCTTGGCTGTGGCTGGCGTAGCCATACAGGGCCAGTGCTTAGCTGAGAAGGGGACCATGCTTGGTTTTATGTTCTGCTCTTGCCATCTTGAGTTTTTAAAATAATTTTTGACAGCAGATCCCACATTTTCAGTAGGCACTGGACCTCACAAATCATGTAGAGGGTCCTGTCCACAGATAAAGCAGCTGAGACTCAGAGAGGTGAAGTCATTTGCCCAAGATTAATAAGTGGCAGAGCTGGGATTGGAGTCATTTCTACTTGGCTGATTCAGTTACTGAAAACAGAGCCCTGGAATGAAACTTGTTTGAATTTTACTGCAAGTAAATTGTACCATAGAAATACGGGTTTTCTGTGGAGATTTGCTGTTGTGTTGTTAAATAGTTTTGTGCTGACCTTGTACTGGCTGGTTGTCACACTTCTTCTTAAGGGGAGGGCGCAGATCTGTCATTTCTTTTGAGGTCTCAGAAGGTGCCCAGAATAGGAGCCTCATGGAGGAGCTGCTCAGAAAGTGGTCACTGACCAGCTAGGTTCATGGGCTTTTTTGTTTGCAAAGAAGAATTTGAGGCTCAGTTTATCTTAGTGAGTCATAAGGAATAAGTGAGGAATTAAAAGGCTGCTGCGTAGTTAGAGAACTGGAAGCATCCTATACAGCTGTGGGATCAGATCCTGTCATTACTTCCCCAGTGGCAGAGAGGTGTCAATCCCTGCCTCAGCTACTCCTTCTGTCCTGGCTTTGCTCCCTGTGTCTCTTATGCTACCAGCCGTTCACTCTTGACTCCTCCAGGATATGTGCATGAGGTTCAGGTTTTGCCCAGACCCCTCAGTGTCTGCTGGCCAGCCTTCAAGTTGACCATTTCAGGTGAGGCATTGAGAGCGTGGGGGTGGAGAGTGGCAAAATAGGTAACAGAGACCAGAGACTTGGAAGGGTGAGTGCGGGGAAGGGAGGACAATAAAGAGATGAAGAGAAGTGGGTTAAAGGATACAAACACAGTGAGATAAAAAGAAACCAGAGTAGGGTGAATATACTTAACAAAAAAGTACCGCACTTGGGTAATGGGCACCTGAATACCCTGACTTGATCTCATCATGCTTTATGTATATGTAACAGAATTGATCACATCATGCCTTATATATATGTAACAAAATTTGCATAAATAAAAAAAACAAAAATAGAAAAAAAAATTTAAAAGAATTCCAAAAGCACAACAGCCTAGGATAGTTTAAAAAGAGACTAGAAAGTTCTAAAAAGGAGCCAAAGGCAGCCCTGTATTATAGCCTGGTCTAAAAATTAATGTTCCTAAGAATGACCCTGTGCTGTCACCAAAAAAGGTAAATGTTGACGAACCCAAGATTCAGTGCCTCTCAGAGAGATTCCTGTTGCAGGTGTTGAAAGGCATAAATATTCAGTTATTAAGCAGACTGACTTAACCGGAGTGGCAGAGCTCTCCAAAGACCCCCAAGAAGTTTTAGAATGAGGCAGAGTAAGTCTTGTGTCCAGGTTTGGCTGGCCAGTCTTCCAGGATGGGCTTTGAGTGTGTCAACTTAGAAGATGAGCTTACTGCTTCCTGAGCGGGACACACCCCAGGCTGGAAGAAGTTCCATGGTCCCCAAGGGGGACTTGCTGGCCTCCCTGGTCATGTGCTATGTTTTCCCTCCGCAGCAGCAAACCCTCTGCTTTGCTCCACCGCCCGCTACCACTGCAAGAACGGCCTCTGTATTGACAAGAGCTTCATCTGCGATGGACAGAATAACTGTCAAGACAACAGTGATGAGGAAAGCTGTGAAAGTTCTCAAGGTAGGAACCTCTCAAGCTCTAAAAAGATCATTGCCACACCAGACTGCAGTGACGGAACACACTAACACACTGAAAGGCAGAAAGCAACATCCGTCCCCACTTCCAAACACAATAGCTATGTTTTTGCACTGGGCCTTGCGGTCCTTGTACAGGTAGGTACCCGTGTTTACATGGCTTTAACTGCAACACACCTACCACTTTGTATTTTGTATTGTTCCTGAATTAAATATCATGTATACATTTCTCTTCGAAACTGTAAGGTGCCCCAACTGTGTTACATACTGTCACGTTGCCCTACTGTGGTTTTCTGAGGCACTGCCTTGTTGGGGCAGTCCAGGTTGTTTCTTTCCCTTGAATGACTTCTTTGGGATAAACTCCCCAGAGTGGGATGTCTGCACAGGTGTGCGTTACACCTCAGCATGCAGCTGTTTGTTTGTTTTTTAGTTTACATTGCTGACATCATTGTCTGTGCGTGTCGGTTTTACAGTTTTACTGTACTATCACAGACATTCACAGGCATCACAACTGCTGCCCTATTTTTTTTCCTCCATTTTTGCTAATTTGGTAGTCATAGAATGACAGCCTTCCAAAATGCTTTCATTTGCATTTCTCTGATTGTGAGCAGAGTTCACGTTTTTCCCCCCCATGTTTGTTTACTGCTTCGTTTCCTTTTTTGGGAATTGCCTCCTTGTGTCTGGGCTCTTGATTTGGGGCTGTTTCATGGAAGCTGAAGGATGCAGCTGGAGGACGAGCTTTGTTAGGGAGTCTGAGGAGGACACAATGGGGTAAGGTCATGTCCTCCCTTGTTAAAACTGACCGGGTACATTTCTTTACTCGTGGACTCTTTTTTTTAGTATTTCTTCAGTGATTAGAAACACTAAGATTTAAAATGCACATCTGTTTTAAGGCATCCGAAAGAATATATATTTCTAATGTTCTAAACTGATATCATCTGTATGTAATCTTTCCTTTTTTCACTTAGTATTATGTTGCTGTGATTCACCTGTATTCTTGTTTGTTGTTGGAAATTGTTTGTCTTGACTGATGTTCAGTGTTCCACTGTATGATTGTACCATAGTTTCTATATCTAATAAAAGTGTAAAAAGAAAAGTAAGACAAAGATGGTTAACTACTTAGCTGGTGAACTCATATATTGGGAGGTAGGATAGATGATGGATAAGTTCCATGTGGTTAGGTGTAGGTTATTTTCAAGGTCCTAGCTTTTATTTTGATTGGTGTTATTAAAAATGAATGACTGAACGAACAGATGGTCATACGTAACCACTGGTAAGAGTGGGCCAGAAACCAAGGATTATGGTCAATCCAAATCTATATGCCTGAGGTCCACAGGAAAGAAAAGACAAAAATGTGTATTGGCAAAGACTTTGCTAAGATTTGTGCAGAGAACAGCTGTGGGAAGCGAGTCTTGGAGAGAATTAGCTGCTGATTGTCTCTGCCTGGAAAATGCCCTTCTTGGGTCAACCCTTCACAGGGGTTCTCAAAGTATAATCCTCAGTCCAGGAACATCCGCATCACATGAGAACTCAGGAAATGCAGTTGTTCAGTTCCCATTCCAGATCTGCTAAATCAACTGGCGAGGGTGGGCCCAGCCATCTGTGTTTTACTTAACAAGCCCTCAAGGTGATTCTAATGCACACTGAAGGCTGAGCTCCACCATTCTCCGCTCACCTTAGAGAGGTTTATAATCCTGCCATTTGCCTAGAAATTTCCAAACTTCTGACTGAATGCAATGTATTGGTGGCCTGTATACCAGATCAAATTTTTATAAAACCAAACATGCCAATGTCTTGCCAGTGATGGACACGAAATAGGGAACAAGAATACAAAATCAAGTAAGTATTAGCATAGATAGGAAGGATTGGGGAACATTTTCTATGGAGATTATTTCTTACATAGTTTCTTTTTTTGGTTGAGGGCAGGATGGAGGCTTGCT
>NW_012101343.1:6226557-6227401 GCF_000951045.1 Mandrillus leucophaeus | reverse complement strand
GTCAGCATGAGACCAGCATGGCCTCTTGCATCTCAGGGATCTTCCTGGAAAAAAATATACCCTGGGAGCTGCTGGTCCAAAGAGAATGCAGAGGCACATGGAGCCGACCCGGACCCATCCCACAGCTCAGGATCTATCCCAGCTGAAGCCAGCAGAGCCACAGCCAACCTGCAGATCCAGGAGAAGCCAGTAAATCTTTGCCGTTGTAAACCACTGAGATTTTAAGATGTGTTTGCTACACAGCAAAACTGATTGATATTGGATCCTCAGGAAATGTCTGTTTTTTTTTTTTTTCCTGAGACAATTTTGCTCTTGTCACCCAGGCTGGAGTGCAATCGCGTGATCTCAGCTCACTGCAACCCCTGCCTTCCAGGGTCAAGCAATTCTCCTGCCACAGCCTCCCAAGTAGCTGAGAGGCGCCCGCTACCATGCCCCACTGATTTTTGTATTTTTATTAGAGACTGGGTTTCACCATGTTGGCCAGGCTGGTCTCGAACTCCTGACCTCAGGTGATTTGCCCAACCTCAGCCTCCCAAAGTGCTGAGATTACAGGTGTGAACCTCCGCACCCGGCCTCTGCCTGTAATTTAACAGATTAGTCATGTGCTGCATAATGACATTGCAGTCAACCTACGTGTATGACTGTTGTCCCATGAAATTATAATACAATATTTTTACTGTATTTTTTCTGTGTTTACACAAATACTTGCCATTGTGTTACAGTTGCCTACAGTGTTCAGTACAGTAACATGCTGTACAGGTTTATAACCTAGGAGCAGCAGGCTGTACCATAGAGCCTAGGTGTGTAGTAGGCTGTTCCATCCAGCTTTGTGTCAGTTCATTCT
>NW_012101343.1:6224403-6226507 GCF_000951045.1 Mandrillus leucophaeus | reverse complement strand
ATATATTGGGAGGTAGGATAGATGATGGATAAGTTCCATGTGGTTAGGTGTAGGTTATTTTCAAGGTCCTAGCTTTTATTTTGATTGGTGTTATTAAAAATGAATGACTGAACGAACAGATGGTCATACGTAACCACTGGTAAGAGTGGGCCAGAAACCAAGGATTATGGTCAATCCAAATCTATATGCCTGAGGTCCACAGGAAAGAAAAGACAAAAATGTGTATTGGCAAAGACTTTGCTAAGATTTGTGCAGAGAACAGCTGTGGGAAGCGAGTCTTGGAGAGAATTAGCTGCTGATTGTCTCTGCCTGGAAAATGCCCTTCTTGGGTCAACCCTTCACAGGGGTTCTCAAAGTATAATCCTCAGTCCAGGAACATCCGCATCACATGAGAACTCAGGAAATGCAGTTGTTCAGTTCCCATTCCAGATCTGCTAAATCAACTGGCGAGGGTGGGCCCAGCCATCTGTGTTTTACTTAACAAGCCCTCAAGGTGATTCTAATGCACACTGAAGGCTGAGCTCCACCATTCTCCGCTCACCTTAGAGAGGTTTATAATCCTGCCATTTGCCTAGAAATTTCCAAACTTCTGACTGAATGCAATGTATTGGTGGCCTGTATACCAGATCAAATTTTTATAAAACCAAACATGCCAATGTCTTGCCAGTGATGGACACGAAATAGGGAACAAGAATACAAAATCAAGTAAGTATTAGCATAGATAGGAAGGATTGGGGAACATTTTCTATGGAGATTATTTCTTACATAGTTTCTTTTTTTGGTTGAGGGCAGGATGGAGGCTTGCTCTGTCGCCCAGGCTGGAGTGCAGTGGTGTGATCTTGGCTCATTGCAACCTCTGCCTCAGCCTCCTGAGTAGCTGGGACTACAGGCGTGCACCACCACGCCCAGCTAATTTTTGTATTTTTAAGAGATGGCATTTCACCATGTTGGCCAGGATGGTCTTGATCTCTTGACCTTGTCATCTGCCCACCTCGGCCTCCCAAAATGCTGGGATTACAGGCGTGAGCCACTACGCCCAGCCTATACAGTTTCTTAAGTGTATATGTATCCTGGACTCACTTACTCATGGCGCCCTAAGATGTTCAGTGAAAAGGCTCCCAAGTGTAAGATGTGGAGGTTAGGCCTGTCAGTGGTTTGGGCAACACCCCCTTCTGTGCCCTTCCCAGTGTTTTACTGAAGTGGATTTTTGCTTGCCCTTAAGAAGAATGGTGGGTCTCTCTATAGGCTCTTTAAAGCTCCTATTTTTTTAAGTTCTGCTTTTCTCTCTCTCCATATTCCACGTCTCATAAATATGAGGTTTATGGAGAAAGTTAGTGGTGGACACATACACATGAAGCCCAACTCTTGACAGATACCTTCTTTAGAATCGCAGCTTTGTGCCTTCCTTAGCCAGAGGGCATCCCCTTAGAAAATAAGCTACATATGCACATGCTCCCAGAAAATAAGGCCCACTAGGTGATTGGTGATACCTGTCAGTTTCATGGTATAACAGCCACCCCACAAGGTGGCCACTTGTGGAAGGCATTGCTGTGAGCTACCCAAGAAGAGTAACAAGAGAAGGACGTGTGCCCATGTTGCCTCTCAAATCCCGCCGAACCTGTGTCATGGCATTGTGCTCAGTACATAGTGGATTTGCTAAGTGCTGAAGACTAGAAAAGACTTCTTAGTAGGGTGTTGTTATTAATGCTGTGTTTTAATTTGCACCCTGTGTGATATTGCACCGTATAGGTTTTTAAGTTACATGAGTTCAGATATCCACGATCTATTAAAATAATAACAACAAGTATTATTATTGTTGTTTACATTGAGTAGAAAGTTCCATCATTTCCTCAGTGGGAATCTGCCCTGCAGTGAGTGTGAGATGGGAGACAGATCTGGAGTTCCCTTGGCTGTCTGCAGTTCTACAGCCTCGTCCCTCATAGGGTGTACATATCTCCCTGCCCTGAGTGAGACTCTGGTATTGAGAGTGTGTTTTCTTGTATCGTGTAACCTCTATGTCCAAACCGACTAACTCATTTTGGTGCTTGACCAAAGGAACCTCAGTGCATCAGTGCTATGGGAAAACTGACCCACACTGAGCTCC
>NW_012101343.1:6220032-6224023 GCF_000951045.1 Mandrillus leucophaeus | reverse complement strand
TAGCCAGGATGGTCTCGATCTCCTGACCTCGTGATCTGCCTGCCTTGGCCTCCCAAAGTGCTGGGATTACAGGCGTGAGCCACCGCACCCGGCCGACCCACTGTCATCTTAACAATACCTTTCGATGCACCGAGTACTCTGCTAAGCACCTCTGTACGTGAGCTCACTTAGTCAAACTTTGTCCTCTCTCCTTCTGCTGGGTGTGTCGCCCTTAAAAATAGATCTTTGCTCTCAGTTATGTGGGAAAAAATGACATTTTATCATATTTATCTTGATGGAGTAGAGCAGACTGGCTCCAAGACCAGAAAGAGAATGCTTGAAATAATTTTCTTCCAATTTGAGTAGGGTATGTAATAGTGGTTTCTCCACTTCAGCAACACCAGTTTATGGGAGCCCCTCCTCCTTTCTCTCCTTATCTGGGATTTAGTTCCCCTCCTTATCCTTGGCCTTGAAAACTAACAGTACAGTCTGTAAGGAAATGGGCATGAGAATGGGGTCCTGAAAGTGCAGTCATTATTCTGTCGTCGTATTCTATATGAGATGTATTAGAGACCAAAGAAGGTTGTGGTGGAACTGAATTTGAATCGGGGCTCATTGATTGGAAACATAACCTGTTTACGAGATAATTCTAAAAGTAAGAGCTGTGGAGCAGGCTTTCGATGGTTTTTTTGTTGCTTGGGACCTCTCCGTGGGAGGGACAGATCTGAGAGTTAGCAGGTCCTGCCATGCACGTGTTGGGGGTGGCCGGCACTCAGGTGGCCTTACAAATGTTGACTGAATGTGGCAGGCAGCCTCTGATGACCCCCACCTCCTGGTATTCATGCCTTGGCATAATCTAGATCTTAGATCCCATTCTTTTGGTGTGTGTCAAAATTTGTCTACCATAAAATTTATCATTCTAACTGTTTTTAAGTATACAGTTCAGTAGTGTTAAGTATGTTCACACTGTTGTGCAACCAATCTCCGGAATGTTTTCATTTTGCAAACCTGAAACTCTATACCCATTAAAAAATAACTCCGTGCTCTCCTTCCCCCCAGGCCCCGGGCAGTCATCATTCTACTTCTGTCTTCATTAATTTGGTAACTCTAGGTACCTCATACAGTGGAATCATATAATATTTAATCCTTCTTAAGTGTGTATGTGTCCTGGACTCACTAATGGTGCCCTAAGACGTTCAGTGAAAAGACTCCCAAGTCTAAGACGTGGAGGTTAGGCATGCTGATGGTGTAGGCAACACCGTCTTCCATGCCCATCCCAGTGTTTTACTGAAGCAGATATTTGCTTGCCCTTAAGAAGAATGGCGGGTCCCTCTGTAGGCTGTTTGAAGTTTGTATCTTTAAATTCTGCTTTTCTCTCTCTTCATATTCCACGTATTTGTCTTTTTGTGACTGGCTTATTTCACTTAGTATAATGTCCTCAAGGTTCATCCGTGTTGTAGCCGGTGTCAGAATTTCCTTCCTTTTTAAAGCTGAGTAGTGTTCAGGTGTGTATATGTCACATTTTGTTTATCCATTCAGCCATTGATGGACACTTAGGTTGCCTCTACCCTTTGACTATTGTGAATCATTATGCTAAGACATGGCTGTATGAATTGTGACTCGCTTTTAACAAAGAAAATGCAGCAGAAGTGGTGGCTGTGAGTCCCGAGGTTAGATGATGGAGCCACTCTGCCACTGTCTTGCCTGTCTTCGCCAACTGGCTCTCTCCCACTCTCTGAGGCAAGCCAGTTGCCATACTGTGAGCCGCCCTACTCAGAGGCCTATGTGGCAAGGAACTGAAGGACAGCTCCAACCAAAGCCAGCAGGGAACCGAGAGCTGCCAATAGCCACATGAGTGAGGTTGGAAGTGGGTCCTCCCCTAGTCAAACAAAGACATCTGCAGCCCTGGCTGACGCTCCAACTGTAGCCTTGTAAGACACCCTGGGCCAGGTGTGGCCACTCCTAGGTTTCTGACCCATAGAAACTGTGAGATCATAAATGTTTGTTTGTTGAAACCTCTAAGTTTTGGGGTAATTTTTTTCTGCCACATTAGATAACTGACATACTGAATACTTCTCAGGTGGGCCCCAGTTCTCACTGCTCTAACCACCAAGAGCTTGTGGTGACTCAGGTCACAGTGATCAGTGAAACCTTTGGAAGATCATGCAGGGAGTTATAAGAATAGCAAACATTGGCCAGGCGCGGTGGCTCAAGCCTGTAATCCCAGCACTTTGGGAGGCCAAGGCGGGTGGATCACGAGGTCAGGAGATCAAGACCATCCTGGCTAACATGGTGAAACCCTGTCTCTCCTAAAAAAGTACAAAAATATTAGCCAGGCGTGGTGGCAGGCGCCTGTAGTCCCAGCTACTCAGGAGGCTGAGGCCGGAGACTGCCGTGAACCCGGGAGGCGGAGCTTGCAGTGAGCCGAGATGGTGCCCCTGCACTCCAGCCTGGGTAACAGAGCGAGACTTTGTCTCAAAAAAAAAAAAAAAGGCAAACATTTGGAGTACTAACTGCATGTCAGGCACCATTCTAACCATTATTGTATTTTCCTACGCAGTTCTCACAGATTCCCTCTGAGAGTGGCTGCTCTTATCACCCCCATTTTCTAGATGAAGAAACTGAGGAACACATAGTTTGTTCCTGGTCAAGTCTGCATAGGGAGCAGGTGGTGGAGCCGGGATGGGAACTCGGGTCATCACACTAATGGACAGACTCGTCTTTTTCATCTCACCTTGAGACTGCTGGCTGGTAACACTGAGCTGAGCCCAGGACTTTCAGGTGGTCAGTCCAAGTCTTGGTCTGTGAGTTTATGGGGGAGGTTAGTTTGAAGACTAGCACGTTTTCCCTCTCTTCGTACTCCCAAAGTTTTCCTTTCCAGGAAAAAGAATAATGTGCCTGTCCACCTTCCCTCCTCCTGAGGAATGCCGGGAAGTTAAGCTCTTCTCAAGAAGCCACCAATGCCAGGAGAGTTAATTAAGTGTTTTGGCAGTTTCTTTATCTTGCTTGCTGTATCCTGGTGATAAGGCTTGAGGAGAATTTGAAAAGCTGGCTATGAGATTTGGCACCTCACTGGAAGCTAACAGTGACAGCTTTGTCCTGTTCCTTCTGCAAAAGTGTGTGTGTGTGTATGTGTGTGTGTGAGAGAGAGAGAGACAGAGAGAGAGAGAAAGACAAGGGGGGGTGTGTGATTGTGAGAGTGTATGCATTCTTCAAGTTGGCATTTTTGTCTGTGGGGAGGTAGTGGGTAGGTGAGGGGTTGCCTCCCCTGTGCCAGGCCCCTGGCTGCATGCAGGGGTATAGAAGTGGTCTTGGCCCCTCGTTGAATTGTCCTCCTCCCCCGCTGAAATTCTCGTGTTGATGTCGTAAACCCCAGTGCCTCAGAGTGTGACCTTATTTGGAAATAGGGTCTTTGCAGATGTTACTCGTGAAGATGAGGTCACACTGGAGTTGTGTGGGGCTGTAATCTGGTATGACCGGTGTTCTTATAAAAAGGGAAGTTTGGACACCGACATCTCACAGAGAGAAGACCGTGTGAAGGTGAAGGCAGAAATTGGGATGACGCATTTACAAGCCAAGGATCAGCAGAGATCACCAGCAAACACCAGAAGCCAGGAGAGGGGCTCGGAACAGATTCTCTCTCGCAGCCCTCAGAAGGAGCCAACCCTGCCGACACTTGGATCTTGGACTTCTGGCCTCTGAGGAGGCAATACATTTCTATTGTTTAAGCTGCCTAGTCTGTGATACTTTGTTGCAACAGCCATAGCCAACTAATACAGTCCCGGAGAAGTCACACTTAAGCAAGGCACAGACATTCACTAAGTGCCAGAGCAAAAATATAGCCAAGAGGACGTGAAACTGCCGGAGAGTGATCAGAGTACAAGAGTGAAGGGAAGTGAGGTTCCAAGGGAGGCTGGAAAGGCTAGATACAGTGTAGGAACTGTGACAGTTGCTGATAAAGAATCCCCTTGGCAGGGAGAGCTGCTGGTAAAGAATCGCCTTGGTAAGGAGA
>NW_012101343.1:6192956-6218027 GCF_000951045.1 Mandrillus leucophaeus | reverse complement strand
CCTAGGCGATAGAGTGAGACTCCGTCTCAAAAAAGAAAAAGCGTTCCAATTTCTAAATGTTAAAATGTAAAAAGAAAATTGTATCTTAGAATTGAAGAACGGTAATAGGGAGCCAGACAAATGTGGTCTCTGCTCTGATAGAGCTCATATTCTATAGTAAAAGTGGGTGTTCAGTTGGTCAGTAGCGTGAGGAATGGGTTGCAAGGACAGGCTCAGGACACTCTGTAAGTGAATGGCAGGGCAGTCTGTGGGGTGCTAAGGCTTTCTCAAGACAATGATGCTGAAGTTGAAACCAGAAGGACGGGGAAGAGTTAACTGGACAAGAGAGAGGAGGGTCAGGGGAGAAGGATCCTTCCAGGCAGAGAGAATGGCAGGTAAGCGGATCCCGAGGTGAGAAACAGCGTGATGCATTTGAGGAACTGGCAGATCCACACGATTGCCCTGGGGTGGATGTCAAAGTAAAGCCAGAGCTAGATGATAAAGCGCTAAAAGCAAACTTTATCTGGAAAAAGGGTTGCCATCAGGGAAAAGAGACCTCAGTATAGAACTGGGTTCAATTCCACATATAATAGGAAAAGTGGGAATTTTTAGCCAAGCAGTAGGGTGGGGTTAGTGGGTGGAAAATTACTAAGAGGAAACATCAGGGTAAGGGGGGATTCTGACTCAATGGACCTAATGGGATTCTCACTGAAGGCAGGCCAGGGTGATCAGACATCACCGGGAGGATGGTGAAGGATGAGGAACAGGATCAGATACCAAGGGTGAGCATGTGGCAAATGGAGGCTTTTGCTCAACTGACTCATCAGGGCTCAGCTAGAGTCAGACAATGCAGAGAGGAACGCAAAGCCCCAAAGCTAGGGCCTCTTTGAGAAGAGAGCTTAGAAGAGCTGGAGTGGAGTTTGATCAAGGAGAGAATCTTTGTCATGGACAGGGGAAGAACAGCCTGCGGGGAAGCTGGAGTGGTCCGTGGTGGCCTATGTGGCCTGGAGGCCTGGGAAACCACAGAAAGGATGTTGAACTCTCTTCCATGGGCTGTGGGAAGTCACAGGTAAGACCTGTGCAGGTGGTGGCAGTGGGAACATATGGGGGATGGCTTCAGGAAGTATTTCAGGCTAGAATCGCCAAGATTTGATGACAAACTGAATGAGAGTAGCAAGCTGCGTATCACCATGGGGATACTAATTTTGTGGAACTAGAGAATCTGCCGTATTATTTTCTGATTGTGCTTGCTTTCCACTTTGCTGCTCCAGGCCCCCCACTAGCCTGGGTAATTGAGAGTAAAAGAGCTTATGCTTTTGGAAGAGAGAGATCTTTGCTTTTTTCTGTCGCCAAATAGAACCAAGTGACTAAGCAGGCAGAGATAATTTCTACAGAAATCGTGCCGGGCATGTGATAGAAGAAGTGCTAATTTTAGTTTAGTTTTCCAAATATGGATGGGAAAAAGCTTTATATTTTTAAAAAATAGTAGTCTGCGTTTAGGGGATCCAACCAAAAATGTCACAACCTGGAATTTGAAGGGTGGTCAGTATTTATGCCATACCTTGTGGCTGCCAAGTGATTTCAAGAGCTTCATTAGAGAGTCTGTAGGAAAGAATCATCACCCTTAAGGAATTCCTGTAGCTTTTCATACAATGAAACTGCTGGAGGTCCGTTTAACAGGAAGAATGTGGAAGCCTTTTTTCCACTTTTAATTTAAGAGTTTGAAAGCCCAGCTGGGCTGAGAGGCAAAAATGCTAACTCCGTTCGAAGAAACTGAAGGAGACTGGGAGAGGTTGATTGCCGCCTTTCTGTACAGGTGGGGTTTTCTTCTTAGTAATTGAGTGTTTGCATCACAAAAGCTGCCTTTTCTTTAACCACGGCAGCAGGAGTTCAAAGATTTCTGAAAGGTCTTTCATTTAGAAGCAAGTCAGAATGATTCTGCAGTCAGAGACAGTCATTGTTTCCTGATCACTTTGCTCCTGCAGTAATCTTCAGGGCTGTTTCTTTAGTCTCCCTCATTTCTGTCAGGTGCAGGTTTCCCCTCCTCTTCCCTCTCCCAGTTGGTCCCCGCCTCTGTCCTGCCTCTCTCTCCCTGGGGAATGATGGAGTCCAGCCTGGACACCTGGCAGAGTGTGATTCCTCCTGAGGTGGAAGGACTGAGTTTCAGAGCAGTCAGGGATCGGCTGTAGGGCTCGCTGTCTCTCTACAAGTTTGCTCTGCAAGTTTCTGGAGCCCTAAGACTGCTGTGTTGTGCTGCTTGATTGTAGAGGGGCCGTTTATCCCTCCATGGACCGACTGCTATGGCTCTCAGCTCCCCGACCCCCAACACCCTTCGATTCTCTTGACTCTAACTTTCGTTCATGCACACATCATTTGCAGAGTGCCTGCCATTGCCCAGTCTCACCCAGGTACTGGAAGAAATACAAACTATTATAGATCAGATCAAAGTTGCTCACAGCCCTGCAAGGGAGAAACATAATAGCCTGCAGATAATTACCCTCAAGTGTGATAAATGCTGTAATAGAGGAATGAGCAGCGTGCTGTGGGAGCTTGAGGCTGGCGAGGAGTGACGGTTTTTCCTAGGGGGATATGGCAAGCCTTCAGAGAAATGAAATCGCTGCCCAGTCTTTACAAATACATAAAAATGGACCTGAAAACAAACGTGGGGCTGGGCATCCAGCCAGAGAGGGAACAGTATATCCAAAGACAGAGATTCTGTATGGCTGGAGCAAAGTGTGCATGTGTATGTGTGGGGAGTGGGAGACGTGAAACTGTTAGGGTGCATCGAGGCTGACTGCTGGGGGCCCCCTCCCTGCAGGGTCCAAGGAGAAGGTGGAGACAGAGGAAGAAACCCAGGAGAAATGAGATGTTCAGCCCTGGAAAAGGAATTCATAGGAGCAGCTTGTTATCACTGCATGCCGTGAGCCGTGAGCATTCTGCTTATCCTTGTGTCTTATTGAGCCCTGCTAGTATACATGGCAGGATGAGCCTGGGGAATCGGGGAATTGTAGACCTGTGAATTTCTAGGGGTGAGAAGGGTTTGGGAAGCTCAGTGACCATGGAAGGGATGTCCTCCCCCTCCTGCTTCCAACAAGTGGCTTGAAAAACTTTCCTGGGTTATTCAATCAAGTCAGTTATGTCTTATTTTTATTTATTTTTTTGGCCCCAGTTTGACTTCCTGATAGTTGTGTGGCCAGTGAAATGTGGAAATGTGCTCTCTGTTGCAACTATGTCAGTTCTTGTCACATCCCCCAAGTACTCCAAGCAGCTCTTTCTTGTTTCCACCTTGTTTTCCTCTCTGGAAACCCACCACGTTATCAGTCTGGTTCTGGTTCATCTTTTTTTTTTCCCCCCTCTGAGATGGAGTCTCACTCTGTTACCCAGGCTGGAGTGCAGTGGCACAATCTCGGCTCACTGCAACCTCCGCCTCCCGGGTTCAAGCACTTCTTTGCCTCACCCTTCCAAGTAGCTGGGATTACAGGCGACCGCCACCAATCCTGGCTAATTTTTGTGTTTTTAGTAGAGACAGGGTTACACCATGTTGGCCAGGCTGTCTTGAACTCTTGACCTCGTGATCCACCTGCCTCAGCTTCCCAAAGTGTTAGGGTTACAGGTGTGAGCCACCGTGCCCGGCCCAGTCTGGTTCATCTTTAGTTCATTTTGTGGAAGGCCTCTAAATGACACTTACCCATCTTTTCCCATTAGTTCTCTTCCTTGGGACTTCGTGCCCTTCATCATGTGTCTGCTGCTCACATTTGCATCAGTAGGTCAGCTGTTACTGAAACCTTCCTTTTTTTCTTTAAGCAAATTTATTTGTACCTCTACAGCAGAAATGGAGACATAAAGAATAAGTTTGTGCAAACCATACTTTATGAAATGGATCCTCATAGCACATCCTTTTTAATGCAGGCTTGTTATTGCAACATTATTCCTGGATTTTCAAAATCCAGCCAACATGGATACCTCTGCTACTCTGAAACCCTCCTTTTTGCAGAGCACATTGCTAGGTGCTGAGAGTCAAGAGAATTCTTAGGAGCTGCTTCATTCTAGTAGCTTATTTTTTAGTTGAAGAGAAAGACCAGGAATACACAACCATGTCTTTGACCACTACTAACTTGAGAAATATTGCATAAGGCCTTCTGTTTAAAAGTATACATGAATTCCCCATACATCCCGAGTGCCAGGGTACATAATGTATGTTGAATTAGTAGCCCTGTCCTCAGCAACTTCCAGACCGTGCACTCGTGACCTTTGGAAGGGGCAGCTCTGCTCTCCAAGACACCTCCCTGCCATCTCAGTCACTGTTGACCAAACCTTAAGTGGACAATTGGTCCTAGGCTAGTCTGTTTACCAGCTGGCCAGCAGCAAATCAAAATGTCTCTTTCAAAGACTCTCAGGACTGAATCAGCCTTAGGATGCTAAGCAAATCATTTTGTAGGATAGGGCACAGTCACGTAGAAGCTACAGCTGGGAAAGGCAGAATTCACAGTAGAGGGTGCTGGTCCACCTAGAGGCCAGCCCAAGAGGCCAGAGGTGGCCGTCCCCAAAAGAGAGATGGACAGAGTATTTGCTTTTTTTCTCAGATGTTTTCCCAGATTCCCAGGAAGCCCAGTGTTTCTGCCTTTTCAGTGAAGCCTCTGTCTTCTAGAATATGCCTTTCCCTTATTTGAACTGATTTGAGTGGATTGCAAGCTTTTATCAAGAATGGTCAGTGTCAGTCAGTCATACATGGAGCCATGGGAGACTTACATTGCATACCTCTGACAAATAGGGAGGAATGGGAAGGCAGGGAAAAGGTTCAGAAAGACAGATATGTGTACATCTTTTGGGGGACTTTTGGGATCTAGTTTCTAGGGTTTCTTCTATGATTCTTTCTCACATTAGGTTCTTAGTGTAGAATATTTGAGGTGGCCCAGGGATTCTATATTAGTTAGAACATAGGGTAAGCTGCCATAACAAAGATAACCCATCATGAAGTGGCTAAAATGAGATGCAGGTTATGGCTTAATAATTGCCTTCAATGAGAAAACGTCTCTCACTTGGAATACCCTAGAGATGAGCAGTTGAGGCCACAAGGAGCTCTCCCCTCCTCAGGAATTCCAAGACCACTACAGTGGTTACTATTTCTGAGTTATCAGAAAGGGGGAATGTACAGAAGGAGCAAGACTGAAATTTAAAAAAAAAAGAAAAAAGAGAAAGGAAACAAGAAGGGGGAGACCAGGACAGATAGCTTGATATATAAGGAGATGACCTGAAAGTTACACACATCACTTTCACTCATGATCTGGTTGCCTGATCATGACATACTCACATGACCACACCTAGCTGCAAGGGAGGCTAAGCAATGTTTTCTTTCTCATTGTGGGTACTTATATTTCCTTTTATATCCTAGGTGTAGAAATCACATAGCATCACTTTTTTTTTTCTTTTGAGACAGTCTTGCTCTGTCACCCAGGCTGGAGTTCAGTGGCACGATCTCAGCTCATTGCAACCTCTGCCTCCCAGGTTCATGCGATTCTCCTACCTCAGCCTCCTGAGTAGCTGAGATTACAGGCCCGCGCCACCACACCTAGCTAATTTTTGTATTTTTAGTAGAGATGAGGTTTTGCCATTTTGGCCAGGTTGGTCTCAAACTTCTAACCTCAGGTGATCCACCTGCCTCGGCCTCCCAAAGTGCTGGGATTACAAGTGTGAGCCACCACGCCCAGCCAACTTCTGCCATACTCTATTGATCAAAATAGTCAGGACTTTCTGTAATATTATGAGAAGGCAGAAAGGGAGATTGGATGGGTACTGGGAATTGATTAGCCACAGTCTTTGCCACAGACTCTTTTGGACTGAGCTGATAGGTCAAAGGTTAGCTTATGCAGTAGCATGGGGTGTAGGTTTTTTGCACTGACCAACTCCCGAACTTTTAGAAGACTTTTAGAAGATTTGTTTTCTGCTGTGAGTGACACCAGTTCACACAGCCTGAAAGAGAACCCTCAGTACATGCTGTCCCTCCTTGGGCTCACGCAAGCGAAATGGGTCTGAGCTGCAATACCCTGCAGTGCCAACCGGGAGAAACCTGCCTGTCAGGGCTGAGAAACATCCTGTAGCAACTGCGCATATCTCTTGCCCCAAAGGTCAAGTGGAAGAGGTGTTTCACATATGTACTTCTTCCTACATAGGCCCATTTATTGTAAGCCTGTTGTGACCCTTGGAGAGCCAAGCTTTTATCTTGATTTTGGAGTGTGATCAGGGTTACAGTTGTTCCTGCGGATGACAGGAATCTGACTTTGGTTTTGCTTTTTTCATAGAGGTCAGTTGGCCTCAAATTTGGGCCAGTTTGCATCTGAAGGAAATCTCCAAGGACAGATGCCTTGTCCTCATTAGCTAATTTGTCAGGCAGTCTTTCCTTGGTGGCACAGAACCTTTTATAGATGTTTCCTCAAACTCGTCTTGGTCGGCCAGTGCCTGCCTGCTTTCCTTCTGGAAATGTGCTGTGTATTTGTGGGGACGTGACTCCATGGTGCGTCTCTCTTCCCAGTACATTCCCTTTCCCCTATCCACGGCCATGTTGCTTCTGTCTTTCTTCCACCCTCAGTGCAGCAGTTTTAAAGTACGTCCACAGACTCTTTGGCACTCCTACCTTCGAGAGGTACAGACTGTGTCCCCCCTTCTGGAAACTGGGCCAGCTGTTGTGACCATTTTGATAAGTAGAGTATGGCAGAAGTGGTGCTATGTAATTTTTACGACTAGGATATAAAAGGCGACACGACCTCTTCCTTGTCCAGAATACCCCTCTTGAAAGCTTCAGCTGCCATGTGAATGTGGTGCCCTGAGGCTGTCGTATTGTGAGGAAGCCCAAACTATCTACACGAAGAGACCATGGAGAGGCCAATGAGAGGAGAGAGATGCTTGGGCTGCTTCCTCCACTGCTGTCCCAGCTGCAGATACTGTCTGACTGCAATGACTTGTGACACCCCGAACCAGAACTACCGCTTCCTTCCCAAATTCCTAAACCATAGAAACTGTGAGAGATGATAAAAATGGTGTCGAATTTGGGGATGATTTATTACATAGTAGTTGCTGATTGGAATCTCAGTCAATAAAAAGGCATCTCCTTGCTGCATCATCAGTGTGCTCGTCTTGATAGAGAAGCTAATAGGTACCCATTTTCAGAGTCTTACTTTTCCTAGGGGCAGCTCGGACCTTTCACTGGACCCCCATTTCCCAAGAGAGCATTCATGTGACCCTTGTGTTCCCGAACTCTGTCAAAGGTGACCACTCCCTGAGGTTGCACACGAAGGCCAGAAAGGCTACTGACCTCAAGCTCTGCTGTGTCATGTCTCGGTCACACAGAGCTATTCCTCATCACCCCACAGTCACAGCCCCAAAAGGTTGCCCTGGTCCCTCCTCACCTCAGGCATCATCCAACAAGGCTGTATGGTGCTTCTGATGGAAGCTGAGCCTGAGTCCCTGGTCCCTCACTTCCTTGGCATGTGACTGAAGCCTGAGATACCTTTACTTTATCTGTGCCAGGCCTGTGCTAGGCATGGAGGATACAGAGGAGAACATTAGATGTGAGAAAGTTTTAAAAATAAAATCCTTCAAGCTTTGGGTATAAATTTCAGGAGCAAGCTGATTTTGCAAGGCCTCCCCCTTACCTTAGCATGTATATTAACATATTCATGATATAAAACATTAAGAGCCCAGGCTCTGGATAGGTCAGACAGCTGTACCACTTAGTAACTCTGTGATTTTGAGCAAGTTACTTAACCGCTCTGAGCCTCTTCAACACAAAGGCAATCAGGACTGCCTCTGGGATTGCTGGGAGGAAATGTGAGAAAGGTCGTCCAGCACTTAGCAGGTACTCGTAAGTGTGGGTTCCATTCCCTATGGGCCACCATTCCCCTATGTAACGAGCAACCATCAGAGCTACCCGCCCAAGCCATTCCATCTTTCGAAAAACACCAAATTGAAGCACCAGATGGGTTCTCCAGGGGACTGTGTCTCCGACAGCTGACAAGGGTTTTCTTTTTCCTGCCTACCAGCAAGGAGCCAGGGTCCCAGCTTGGTTCCATCTGGCATCTTGCTTCCCGGCCTAACAAAAAAAGGAAATACCAGTGGAATGTTCACATAGAGCTGGGGGTGAAACAGACCCTGTTCCAGGAAGGCAGGGATGGGGGGATGCTCAGAAGGCGCTTCTGTTGTCTCAAGTGTCCGCTATAATAACTCCCCCAGTTGTGTTCAGAGAGACTGTATTACGAATAACAGAGCTGAGTCTCATACTAGCCTCTGTTAATTCAGTGTTAGGCACCCGGGATGCATCCTTGGACCCTCCCTGCTTTATGTGGTTCTCTTCATTTCTAGTGATTGGCACCTCAGATACCAAGGGTAGAGACTAAAAAAAGAAAAAAGAAGAAAATAAAGACTAGCACTAGTTTAAAAGCCACGTGTAAGTCTTGATTAGTTTGGGGAAATTAACCATACTTTGATTATTTATCAGGACAAAGACTTGCCTTGTGATTGTCTGAATAACTTTTCTTTCTTTTTTTTTTTTTTTCTTTTGGAGATGAAGTCTTACTCTGTCGTCCAGGCTGGAGTGCAGTGGCACGATCTTGGCTCACTGCAACCTCTGCCTCCTGGGTTCAAGCAATTCTCGTGCCTCAGCCTCCCAAGTAGCTGGGACTACAGGCGTGAGCCACCATGCTTGGCTAATTTTTCTATTTTTAATAGAGGCGGGGTTTCACCATGTTGGCCAGGCTGGTCTTGAACTCCTGACCTCAGGTGATCCGCCTGCCTTGGCCTCCCAGAATGCTGGGATTACAGGCGTGAACCACCGCACCTGGCCTGCCTGAGTAATCATTCAGAGCAAAAGTTGTGAGGTAGAATCTGAAAGGAAAGGGAGGAAAGAGCCTCTGAGATCAGTGATCCTTTCTAGACAATCACACTTTGAGACATTTGGTGTAGATGAGTCACCTTATACTAATTTATGGTGTGTTTTCTATTAGAATTGCAAAATTCTCACACTTACAGGGTGTTAAAATCTGACTTCACATCATATTTAATACATACTATATTTAAAACTAGGATGTGAACTGAAACAGAAGCAAAAACTAGAAAGAACTACACTCGTTTGCTGACTTCTGAACCGATCTGGGTTTGACCATTGTCCTCTTCATTTTCACCGTGGTGACCTTCTATATTTCAGTACTGTGTTTTGGATCTGAACCATACCATGAATTATCAGAATTAATCGACTAGGACAAACCTAAAACACCGGAACACCCCAGCAGAGCTGGAACTGAACTGGTTGTTGCCTGGCTGCCTGGTTCCCGCCCAGCGTGACAGTGTGATGGGCAGCGTGACAGCTGCGGCTGCTGCGGTGTCTGCGACTGAGCTTCCGCTTCAGCTCTGCTCTGACTCAGGGGCAGTGTCAGTGATGGCCTCGATGCCTTAAATGGTGGGTTCTCTGCTGTGCCAACCCTCCAGCTGCTAATATGGTGGTAAAATTCAGATTATTATGTAAGATATCTATAAACAGGCTGGACGCGGTGGCTCAAGCCTGTAATCCCAGCACTTTGGGAGGCCGAGACGGGCGGATCACGAGGTCAGGAGATCGAGACCATCCTGGCTAACACGGTGAAACCCCGTCTCTACTAAAAAAATACAAAAAACTAGCCGGGTAAGGTGGCGGGCGTCTGTAGTCCCAGCTACTCGGGAGGCTGAGGCAGGAGAATGGTGTAAACCTGGGAGGCGGAGCTTGCAGTGAGCTGAGATCCGGCCACTGCACTCCAGGCTGGGCGACAGAGCGAGACTCTGTCTCAAAAAAAAAAAAAAAAAAAGATATCTGTAAACATTAGTGGAAAGATCTGGAGAGTGGAAGTGAGTGTGAGGCGGAAGTTATCAAAGGAGAAGGCACCGAGGCCAGCATCAAGGTGTGTTTGGAGCTAGAAGAGTTGCCCTGGAGAATATCTAGTTATAGGGATCCTTAACCAAAGGTGGTAGAAAAATGTGGGGCTGAGAGAGAGCATTTGGAAATGTGGATGGTGAGTTCCACAGTGTTGGCGTAGGGGTGGAGACGTGATTGGCATTTAATCATTGGGTCAGGGAAACTTAATGTCCCCCATGATAGGGTAGTCTTACAAAGCAAAGAATTGTCCCACCCCAGATACCAAGAGTACTCCGGTTGAAAGGTGTTAGACCAACTCTTTTGTTTTATAGAGGAGAAAATGGAGACCCAGAGAGATGATGTAATTTGTGCAAGGTCACACAGCTAGGAAATGGCAAGAACTGGGAATGGGAACCCAATTCTTCGGACCCTAAAACTGAGGTCTGTTTTCATCATGCTCCTTGTAAGGGGAAAAAATTAACTTACGGTGTAGTGATTAGAGGGAGACGTCTGCATGGCATTGTATATGGTATGAGCACATTACTACTGTGCCATTTGACACACATGTCCCCAAACAGAAGTGAGGAAATAAGAATGAGAGAGTGTGTGTGTGTGAGAGAGAGAGAGACAGAGAGAGACAGAGACAGAGAAGAAGGGAGAGAGAGAGAGAAAAAAAAAGAAAAATACCTCATTCTCTGCCAAGTAGAAGCCCTAAACTGAACTGGATTCAATTTGGGGGTCCTGAGCACCACTACAGAAGGTATCAGTCAATAAGTATATTACCTTGTTTTAGGGTTTTTTTTTAACAGCTTTATTTAGATGTAATTAATATACCATATTAATTCACCCATTTAAAGTGCACAGCATAGATAGCCATCACCACTGTCTAATTTTGAAACATTTTAATTACTTCAGAAAGAAACCCCCATACCCACAAACAGTCATTCCCTATGAATTCCCTGCACCTTTCCCTCAGCCCTGGGCAGCCCCAGTCTCATTTCTGTTTCTATGAATTTGCCTATTCTAGACGTTTCATAGTGATAGAGTTATATAATATGTGATCTTTTCTGACTGACTTCTTTCACTTAGCGTAACGTGTTCAAGGTTCATCTAACCATGGGTGTCCTACCTTTTGGCTTCCCTGGGCTACATTGGAAGAAGAATTATCTTGGGCCACACATAAAATACACTAACGATAGCTGATGAGCTTAAAAAAAAAATCGTGCATAATTTTCGTGATATCCACCACAAAAGATAAGCAAAAAAGTCATCACATTCAAAGGGTTGGGCACCCGTGATTCTAAGCTATAGTATGTATCAGCTTTTGGATTTTTTTCACTTTTTGGCTATTATGAATAAGGCTGCCATGCACACTTGTTTGCAAGTTTCTGTATGCACATATGTGTTCATTTCTCATGAGTATACAGCTAGAAGTGGAATTGTTGGGTTATGTGGGAACTCTGTTTTAACTCTTTGAATAACTGCTTTCTGCTATTTTGGACTGTTTTCCAAAGCTGCTATATTGTTTTACATTTTACATTCCTGCCAGCAGTGCATGAAGGTTCTGACTTCTCTACATCCTCACCAGCACTTATTATTCTCTGTTTTTTTGAAGATAGCTATCCTAGTGGTGTGAAATAATATCTCATTGTAGTTTTGATTTGCATTTTCCTAATGACTAATGATGTTGAACATCTTTTCATGTACTTGTTGGCACTTGTATGCTTTCTTGTGAGAAATCTCTGTTGCTGTCCTTTGCCCATTAGTAAGTTGAGGTCTTTTGATTGTTGAGTTGTAAGAGTTCTTTTTATTAATTCTTCAGACAATTCCTTTATCAGGTATACGATTTGCAAATATTTTCCCCCATTCTGAGTTGTCATTTCACATTCTTGACAGCATCACTTGCCACACAAAGGTTTAATTTTGATGAAGTCCACCTCATGTATTTTGTTGTTGTTGTTGCTTATGCCTTTAGTGTCATATCTAAAAACCATTGCCTAATTCAAGGTGCCAAAGATTTACTCTCGTGTTTTCTTTTAAGAGTTTTGTAGTTTTAGCTCTTGTTTTTAAGTCTATGATTCATTGTAAGTTCATATTTATGTATGGTGGGAATTAGGCATCATTCTTTTGCAGGTGGATGTCCAGTTGTCCCAACATCTTTTATTGAAAAGATTATTTTTCTCTCACTGAATTGTCTTGGCACCTTTGTCTGCTGTTTTAAATAAATACACTGCATAGACTCCCTTGGCTATATTTCTAGTCTAGAAACAAATACACAAGTAGTGTGTGATTGTCCCTCTCTCTATATTTAGTTGGGACAAGCCGAAGCTATATGATGCTGTAACAACCATTTTTTTTTTAATGGTCCGATCTCTTCTTCACTGGGTGACCTTGTAACACCACACACCTCTCCTGCACAGAACCAGTGCCAATCTCCTTCACTAGAATATTTTCTACTCCACAGATACTAATAGTTGTAGCAGTAGTTGTACTCATTGGAAACTGTCCTGTGAGGGTTTAGTACGTGCTAGGCACTTTCCTGAGCACTTTATGCATATTATTTATTTAAACCTCGTGAGATCTTAGACTAAGGTAGCATAGGGAAAAAAGGAATTTTAAAAAAGGAAAAAAAAAAAAAAAAAACCTTGTGGGAACCTCGTGAGGCAGTGATGGGTATCCACGTTTTACCAATGAAGAAAACGAGACCCAGAGACATTAGTTAATTTGCTCTGGGTCACTCAGCTAGTAGGTGAAGGTGCCAGTTTTGAACCCAGCAGCCCACCTCCAGATGCCAGTCTACACCTCCAGAAGTGAGACTAAACTGCCTGCTATGGGTCTGAATGTGTCTCCCCCAAATTCTATATGTTGAAATTTTAACCCCCAGTATGATTGTATTAGGAGATGAGGCCTTTGGGAGGTGATTAGGTCATGAGGGCAGAGCCCTCATCGATGCCTTTAGAAAAGAGGTACAAGGGAGCACGTTCGCTGTTTGCACCGTATGAGGACACAGTGAGAAGACACTGTCTGTGAACCGGGAAATGGGCCCTCACCAGACGCTGATTCTACCAGGACTTTGATCTTGGACTTCTCAGCCTCCAGAACCATGAGGAATAAATGTTTGTTGTTCACCAGGTCCATGGTGTTTTGTTAGAGCAGCCCCAACTAAGCCTCCACCTCTCTAGTTCACTATTCTGTCCCCGGTACCCATCACATCGTAGACACTCAACAACCATTCGTTGAATATGCAATTGGATGAAATGAATAAACGACTAGAGGAACAATCCAGAGAGAGCAGCAGTGGCCGAGGGAAGGGAGGATTGATTTATGGGAGAAAATTAGGGGAATGAAATCCATAGAAAGGGTTTGCCTAAGTGAGAGTGATGACTGGAGCCAGAAGATGCCCAGGGGGAGAGGAATTGTATCACATGGTAGGAAAGGGGAGGAGGGAGAGAGGTGGGGTGGTGGAGTGCAGCGTCGAGGCTGGAATATAAATGAAGAGCCACAGAGCTGATGTTTCAGCCCATGGAACAGTCTGGAGGAAAGTACGGAAATGCCACCATGTAAGCACATACACCCAGGGCGTTCTACCTCGTCCTGTAAAACAGCGAGGGCCCGCTTTGTCCATGACCACCACGATGGTGACGCCTCCTGGGAAGGGTGCACCATGAGTATCAAATTATTTTGGTTCGGGAAAAGAATTGCTGGTTGTGGAATTCTGGAGAAGCGGTATCGCAGAAGAGAGACGTGCACAGAAGTGTTCAGGCAGGGAGAGCTGGTTTGTGTAAGTAAGAGCTCGATGAGCTATCTGTGATGATTTATGCTAGGAATCCACAGCCTCTGTGCTTCTCACACAGTACGTAAACCCAAAAGGTCGCTCTAGTTTGGAGCGGTGAGGCTGTGCCAGTGTGGGAGCAGTCAAAGCCGTGAGGCCTTCTTCTTCACAAATCCGGCACCTCCTACCTGCCATCGGATGAAGAGAGGGAGGGCACTGCAATGACTGGTGTTACTGAGCCCTTGCAGCATGCCGGGCACTGCTCATTCGTGTTTTACACCATTTCGGAATCCTTTGAGGAAGTTATTTCTATTATCATGATCCCCATTTTACAGGAGGGGAGAGTGAGGTTGAGGGAGAAAATAGGACATGCATGAGGTCATCCAGTAAATGGCAGAGCCAGGATTCGAACCCACACTCTTGTGACCTCAGAGCCCAAACTCTTAGCTACTGCCTTCTACAGACACAATCCCTGCACCGTCGGATTTTTACCTAAGGTTCTTAATTTGGTCTGGGGGATCAAATGAACAAGTAAACAAACAGAGAATGACAAGGAAGGGCTGTGCTGTGTGCCCAAGAGAGGAAGCAAAAGGATGGGCCTGAACAATCTGTAGATGCCATCCAGAACAGAGTGGTCAAGGAAATGGAGGCTCAGTGCAGGGGGAGAAGTGGGAAGGGCTTGTGCTGTACACATGAGGGTTAGGAACTGACGAAGCAACCTCCCCAAGCCTGATTTTCCATCTGAAAAATGGAAACAGGATTGATCTCCTTAATTGTGACTGTCACGTGTAATAACATTGGTAAAGAGCTTAGCACAGGCTTGGCACATGGTAGGACTCCATAAATAGACACTGCAATTATTCGTTGTGTGGTTACTGCATGATGATGATGATAACAATAATAATCACTGTGATTATTAAGCAGGAACTGTTTTATGTGCTGGGAAACCAAAAGGAAAAAACTCCAGCCCCAGCTCCGAGGAGCCTGTCTTCTAGTGAAGGAGATAAATGTGTGAACAGATATAATTCCTATCTCACTGCTTGCTTCCTTTTCTATGCACTCATGGTACTGCCTGGTGCGATGGTTCATGCCTGTAATCCCAGCACGTTGGGAGGGTGTGTCAGGAGGATTGATTAAGCCCAGGAGTTCAAAACCAACCTGGGCAACCTAACGAGATCCTATCTCAATTTTTAAATATATAAATAAAATAAAATTTCATACAAGGCTAGCAAAGTGACTCACGCCTGTAATACCAGCACTTTGGGAAGCTGAGGTGGGAGGATTGTTTGAGCTAAGAAGTTTGAGACCAGCCTAGGCCACGCAGTGAGACCTCATCTCTACAACAACAACAACAAAAATTTAAAAATGAGCCAGGCATGATGGCACATGCCTGTAGTCCTGGCTGCTTGGGAGGTTGAGATGGGAGGATCACTTAAGCCCAGGAGGTCGAGGCAGCAGTGACCCATGATGGCACCACTGCATTCCAGCCTGGGTGACAGAAAGAGACCCTGTCTCAAAAAAAAAAAAAAAAAAAAAAAAAAAGTGTGGTACATAATAAGTATTCAGCAGATACTTTCAAGTGAGTAACTATCAATGCATATTTTTAAACGTAATATGCTGTGTGCAACACAAGAGTTGAACCCAGCCTATAGCTCAGCTAATCGTAGCTCACCAAGCTTAGCTCCATTCTGCAAGCTGGTGCAGGTTTGCCCTACCTGCTTTTCTTTCTCCTGGAGCAGAGGGCTGCCCCATGGCATGGTTTTCTCATGGCAGTATTAGAAGTACAAAAGTGCAAGCCTAGCTGCATAAGCATATTTTAAGCATCTGCTCATTTGTCCCATTGACCCCAAAGTCACATGACCAAGCCCAGGATCAATGGGGCAGATAAATCTATTCCCTCCAGTGAGAGAGGCTGCAAGGTGGCATGGCCAAGTGCATGGACATGGAAAGGGTGAAGAACTGGAAACAGTCTTGCCTCTTTCACAGTGAAGTGTGGAGGGGGAGTAGGCCCTAGCCACAAATGTCTGCCCCTTGGCCTGGCAGCTGTCTTGTTTTCCAGGAGTCCAGCCAGGCTGTGGCATAGCGCCGACCCCCTGACTCCTGTCCGAGGGTCTGTGCCAACCATCCAGACTCCTGAAGTCCTGCTGTGGCTGTAGTGTTGAACTCTGGCTGAAGCCAGGCTGCCTTTTATTGAGTCTGCCTCCGCCTCATTATTTACATAGACTGTAAAATAAAGCTTAACTCAAAATTACCGTAAGTCAGCGCATCCGAGTGAAGCCGGCAGCTGGACCTTCACAGTTGAAAGCAGACTAAATAAAAGGGGGCGGATGAAAAAAGAAGAGCTGCAAATAAAATGTCAGGGAATGCTTAATTATATAAAGGTTATGCATTTGCCTGCATAATTGTCCAAAGCAACTGATGGCAACAGCTGGCAGAGAAGCTGGTCTTCAGCTCTATTTGTGTTTATCTGGTGCCTGTCACCATAATAGCTACAGGAAGTATTGATCACAAATTAATTTGGCCTCGTTCCTTCTTTTTGGCTGTACCCTTATCAGTCTCACTTCCCCCACTAAAATAGGAAACCTATTGAATACATGGAGAAAACTTGGAGGTGGTGGAGGCAGAGGCTACCAAGTAACACGGAAGCAATTTTCTATATGCCAGGCACTAGCATAGGTAGCATTTGTAACTGACTCTTTTAATAAAACAGCCCTGTAAGGTAGATATTGTTACTCCTGTTTAACATATGAGGGTAGTGAGACCCAGAGAGGTGAACTCATTTGACAAAAGTCACACAGCTTGGGGTAACCTGGTAATTCTCTTAACCACGGGTCTCCCAACTGGGCTCTGCAAGGTGAGTATTTGGGGAGTTTTTTTGCTGTACCTGGAGTGAAATCTGAACTCTTTACCACAGACTACATGCCCTGTGTGTTCTAACTGGTCTTCAAGCACCTCTTCTCCTGGTATCCTCCACCTTGTCCAGCACGCTAGTCTCCTTACCATTTCTTTTCTTTTCTTTTCTTTTTTCTTTTGGAGACAGAGTCTCACTCTGTTGCCCACGTTGGAGCGCAGTGGCGTGATCTTGGCTCACTACAACCTCTGCCACTTGGGTTTGAGCAATTCTCATGCCTTAGACTCCCAAGTAGCTGGGATTACAGACTTGTGCCACCATGCCCAGCTAATTTTGATACTTTTAGTAGAGACGGGGTTTTGCCATGTTGGTCAGGCTGGTTTTGATCTCCTGGCCTCAAGTGATCCGCCCAGCTTGACCTCCTCATTTCCATTTCTCAGACATGCCAGGCTCTTTCCTGTTTAAGGGTCTTTGCAGGTGCTGTTACCTCTGCCCAGAACTGTATTCCTGCAGGGTCACTTGCTCTACCTTGGCTGTTTCCCTCCTCGCCCTTAGTATTCTTGATCACAGTGTCCAGAGTGTTTCTTCTAGGCAGTTACCATAATCATCACTTGTGCCTTTCTGATTGTGGGTCTCCACTCTGATCTGTGCATTCCATGTAAGCAGGGATCCTACTTGTTTCATTCACCTATGTGTACCTAGATCCTGGTACACAGAGTGCATTAAAGCGTGGTCTCTGAAAGCAACTTCCTGGGTTCAAATTCCAGCTCTGCCACTTACTGTCGACTATGTGACTTTTAGGCGGATGACTTTCTCTTTCTGTCCTTGTTTTCTCTGTCTGTAAAATAGGAATAATGATATTGTTGTTGTGTGGAATGAATTAAGACATAAAAATGTACAGTGCCTGATACGCAGTAAGCCCTCAGTACATGTTTAACTGCTGTTAGTCATCATGATTAAAATCATTAGCGCATATTAGATAGTCAATGTTTGTGGAATGGATGAATGAATTTCTAATTGCAGAAGGGCAAACAGGCCTCAGCGATCGATGGGGTGAGTTTGTAAGCGCAGTGTGAGACTGCTCCATCTGAGATGACACAGTGATCAAAGGGTTGTTCTTGTTTGGTGTGCTGGTCTCCACTACTGGGCAGTCTACTGTCCAAACAGTACTGTAAGGTAAACAGATTTGGGAGGCCACCTTTTGTGATTCTGTAAGTTCTTTTGGTGGAGTTGGACAGAGTTTTGTTGGTGGAGAATGGTGTCTTCTTGCTCCTGCAGTACACAAGATGTTTTCAAGCCACATGGAGGGTGTGGCTGGTAGGCTCTATGGTCGTGTTCTGTCCCGTCCCATAACCCCCTCAACCTGATCTACTGCAAAAGGTCACCCCCCTTGGAAGGCAGCTGATAGAGAAGCTGTAGGCTCATGCTGGGACCCCAGCTGGGACAAATGAGGCCAAGTTGGAGACACTGTGGAACCAAGAAGTCAGTCTGCACATTGAGATCTGCACCTGCGATGCTCCTCCCCACCCTTCACGTACAGTGCGGTTTGGAGGGTTCAGTCCTGCTTTCTGCTCTCCTCTTGCCTTTGGTTCTCCTTTGGCAGGATCCCGCAGGAGGCGTTGGAACCCTACCACTGCTCTCCATTCCTTGCTTCTGTCTGCTGCTGGTCCCTGCTGCCTGCACTGCCCATGCCCCCATCACCTATCTCTGCTGGCCTCTCAGGGCACTGCGTTGTCCTTTAGTTCCTGGGTGTAAATCTGCTCATCAGGCACCATTTACCTTCTCCAGCCCTGTGCCCTGTTCCTAAATCAAGGATTACACCTGCCAAGAGCCGGGTTTCTTTTATCCCACTGTAACCACTCCTAGTGTAATCAGAATGCTCAGATCTCTTACTGAAGAGAGTAAGTTATCACCAAGACCCCTCCCAGACCCATTTCAGCCAATTCTAGCATGCAGGGAAGGGGCTGAGGATTGGCCCTCGGTGGGGTCAGGGTCGGGAGGCTGGTCCCCAGAAGAAGCCAGTTGTTGGCTGTGCCTTTGGGGTAGCGGAGTCTGGAGCCTGGATCATCCACCAGGGCTGTCAGCCTTGTTTGGGTTTTTCAGTGGGAGCTCATTCACATATGCAATAATGGGACGCTGGATGGTCTAAGTTGCCTTTTGATTTTTAGTCTCCAGGAATTCCAGTGTTCCTGGTGTTATTTGGTATGTCTGTGACTTTAATTTCCTTTTTAATTTCTGTTGAAAGGAAGAAAGAACTCTGTGGAGTTACAATCTGCAGAGAACGTATGTTGTAAGACCAGCAGGTGTCCTGAATGGCTAAGTAATTAGAACGTGCGTAATCACCCAGGCTTAAACCCACTGCCCAGCAAGTGCATCCTGTGAACTCGACTGTGTAAACAAAATTGTGCAGGATCAGCCCAGAAGGAAAATTCAACAAATGTAAGCAGTGGTCATCCCTCGTGGTAGATTGTAGAGAATTTAATGTCTGGTTTTGCCCGTTTTTCAGTTTTTTACACTGAGCACATTACTCTTGTGTTTTGTAAGAAAGACACGCATTAAAAAATAAACAATACCTGTATTCTTGAACACTTGATCTTGCAATCTTAATATAGAAGGCTGAAAAAAATGACAGAAGCTAAAGATACAGGTTTAAGGAATGTCTTTATTTTATTGCTTATATAATGAAGTATTAATATAACTGCAGATTTGCATATGGAATTGGGGTTAAACGGGTTTGAAGGATTATCAGTTATGAATAGTTTATGGTGAAAGTTAGAATCGGAAAATAAAACAGTACTAGGGAGGAAGGTGTTTTTCACTTATATATTTGAATTTGTATAGTACATGCTGTTTAATCCTGGGCTGGTTCCTTAAAAAAAAAAATCTCACTTTGCCTCAGTTTCCCCATCTGTAAAATTGGGGTAAAATAGTACTGGCCTGTTAGGTTATTTTTAGGATGAAATGATTAATATTTGTGAACTTCTTAGAACAGGGTTGGAACATAGCAGTTACTCAAGAAATGCTTGATGCTGCTGGGTTAGTCTTATTGTTGTGATATAGAAGCTTTGACAACAGTTTTTGCTCCTACATCAGAAGTAACAGTAGGTAAAGCTATAATGTTAGTGAACCTGGGTAGACTTCTTACCATGTCTGAGCCACCATGCTCAGTTTTTTATTTAGGTTATCTCATTTGCTCCTCAGATCTGTTTCATACCAGTTTAGGATGTAGGGGCTCAGAGAGGTTGAGTGACCTGCCCAAGATCACACAGCTTGTAAGAATTTGATTCCAAAGCTCGTGCTCTGAATCACTGTTTTATTACCTAGTATTGTATTTTTTGTTCTTCTGCAGGTACCCAAAATATGCACTTGCCTTTACTTTCCCTGGGTCAAAGGTCCACTGGTTGAGGTGTTTTAATGCCCTTCCAGAGGTATATGTTGGGAATTTCTCCAGCTGTTTCCCCAAAGCAGCCTCCTCCTGGTGGATGTACACTGAGGAGGCAGGAGCTACCCCACACTCACTGATCTGAGGCCTCAGGTGGCCAGGAGGTTCATAACTCAACTGTTGTGTATTGATGGTAGAGTTTTTTTTTTTTTTTTTAAATAAGATATGTAGGCAATTAAACTTCGAATGGGAACTGAAAGATGAAGAATTAATTTCCTGTTTGTTTGTAATACTGTGTGTAGGCAAACAATCAGCATCTGTATAAATACCCCCCCATAGGGGTCTGGCCCAGGGTCAGGGAGCTCCTCTGCCTCCTGCTAGCTGGAGAATGTTGGTCCATCTCACGCATTTAACAGCAATTTCTTCTGCCCAGCTTTGTGCTGGATGCTTCAACAAGTGAAGCTTACGGAAGCACCATGCATAGATGCTCTGCCTGGGACCCATGGGTAAAGATGCCAGAGGGTGCCATCATAAAGGACCGTAGAAGCCCGTGCACCTGGGGAATTGAACTTTATCTCGAGAGCAGAGGGGAGCCCAAAGGGCAGAACTACAATCTACAATCCAGTTTTTAATCAGAAAAGCCACTCTAGGCCGAGCACGGTGATTTGTGTCTGTCATCCCAGCACTTTGGGAGGCTGAGGTGGGTGGATTGCCTGAGGTCAGGAGTTCAAGACCAGCCTGGGCAACACGGTGAAACCCCATCTCTACTAAAAATACAGAAATTAGGCTGATGTGGTGATAGACACCTGTAGTCTCAGCTACTCAGGAGGCTGAGTCAGGAGAATCGCTTGAACCTGGGAGGCCGAGGTTGCAGTGAGCAGAGATCACGCCACTGTACTGTAGCCTGGGTGACAGAGTGAGACTCTGTCTCAAGAAAAAAACAGGAAAGAAAAGAAAAACCACCCTAGCATCGGTGGAACAGTGATGGGCAGAGGCCAAGGTTAGTAGAGAGACCCTGGCTGGGATGCTACCTTTGTAGTCTACATGAGGGATGGTGGCAGCTTTCCCTGTGAGATGGAGGGAAATGGACAGAGTCAAGAGGTGTTAGGGAAGTAGAAGTACAGGTCTCAATACTAGATTTGATGTTTGGGGAGTAGAGAGGAATAATGGTGAGGGAACCGGCCCCTGCCTCTAGCTCGAGAGATTTAACAGACCTTCCCAGATAGAAATGTCCCGGTCATTGTGTGGGAAGGTTTATTTAGAAGAGCATATGGCATTCGTTCTCTGCCTGCTTCTGAGCAGAACACTATTAGCCCTTTTCCAAGTCCTTTCTAAAACAAAAACTGAAAAACAAAGGATCTGGCTTGCAAATGTTGATGGCAGAGGCTGCTGCAAGCAGGAATTGGTGTTTGCTGATTCTAACATTGAGCAGAAGTATGTGGTCTGGGATTCCCCGTGAAATCAGCCCCAGAGCCTTCATCTCCAGTAGCCTGTGCCCACCTGGAAGGCCAATATGAAAGTTGAATGAGGAACTAGGAATGGTCCTTTCCCAGAGTCCATTCGGAGGAGGTGAGCCAGTATCAAATCCAACCTTGCTGGGACCCCAGGCGATGTTCTGGGCTCAGATTTTATAAATCATTCTTGGTGCCATGTCCCTTCCCAGGAGCCACAGACATGACTTAAGTTGTTGCGTGGATTCCCTCACCTAGGGCACAGAGAGGCCATGCAATTGACCATTGCTCTAAGGCAGTCAGAAAATGTGGGAGGAGGCATCCCAACTGAAACATCTGCCCTAAGCCTCCTTCTTGGCCCTAAAACCTGCCTGGAATGTTCACCACCCCCAGTACTCTCCCCAGTCCACCCACCTCCTCTGGGTCTTTGCTCAGTGCGACCTTCCCTGACCACCCTCTATCAAACTGCGTCTTTTCTCTTCCCTGCTATGTTTTTCTCTGTAGTATTTATCACCGTTGGGTGTGCACTGTCCTTACATTCATTCTTGTGTGCTAGTCTCCCTCTGTAAGAGGGAAGCTCCAGAAGGGAACTTCTGTGTTGTGTTTGTTGTTCACTGCAGTATCCTCAGCCTCCACAGTGGTGCTTGGAACTCAGGAGGGGCTCAGTCAGTATTTGTTGAATGGATAGTAATAGTAATGGCTAGCTTTTATCAGCTGAAACTCTGTGCTTACAAGTTCACTGCAGAGTTGAGAGACAGGCATTGAACAGGCAATTTCAAATGTGATGATTCGTGTAAGGAAAACTGTAGGACATGATAGTAGCATGGTTGTCTTCCCTGAGGAAGGGGCATTTGGCTGAGGCCTGAAGGGTGATAAGACCCTGAAGAGAAGAGTCTTCCCGGTGGAGGGAGCAGCATTTGTGAGGGCATAAGGTAGAGAGAATGGGGCTTACGGCATAGAAGACAGGGAGTGTGCAGAGGCCTGTCTGGACGTGCCCACGGGGGCTAGAAGGGGCTGGATTTTAGAAACAGTATTAAGATCCCAGCCTTGATCCTTAGGACAGCGAGAGGCCATCAAAGGGTTTGGAAGGAAGTTTGGAGGGCAGAAGGCTGGAGGGAATGCTTCCTTGCCCAGATGAAGCCTGAATGACTCGCAGGGCTGGGGCAAGCTGGAGCCAGTTTTATCCACAAAGCAGCAACCACATCGGCTAAGATAGTGATGAGTCCGAGCCCCTCCAGCTTCCCTGTTCTCCTCACCCCCAGTCTGAGCGCCTGCTTTGTCCAAGTCATTCAGGCTTTATCAAGGCACTATGTTAATGTTAGGTCCTTCTTACAGATCAGCCCACATAATCCTCACAGCAGCTGGTTGAGGAGCTATTATCATTATCATCCCCACTTGGCAGTGGTAGAGGCTGAGGCTGAGAGAGTTGCCCAGGTTCACTCTTCTGGAAGGAGCCAGCTCTGGAATCTGGAATTCAGCCCCAGGCCTCTCCCAGTCCAAGTCCAGTGCCCACGATCTGTTTCGTGTACTGCCTCCCATTCTCAGCAGGTCTTTATCCAAGCCTGCTGGTGGCCAGAAGCCTCTACCTGGTACCCCTCGCAACCTGGCTTAGACCAGGCATCTCAGGATGCCCCACCTGACTTCCGGCTGGAATCCAAGCTGAGCTGTGCAGTTGGCTCAAAGGGCGGCCAGCCAGAGGAGCAGCTTCATCCACGCTGGCATCAGAGAAACCACTCTAGGCCGGGCACGGTGGCTCATGCCTGTAAGCCTCATGCCTTGAGAGGCTTTCCCTGTTCTCCCAGCTCTCAGCCCACCACCAGTAATCTGTGCTCGAACGGGCTGTCTTGTCCTTCCACGCAAATGAATTGCGGATAGTGAGGCTCGAGGCAGCAGCAGACGCATCTCAGAGCTGGTTTGGGGCACAAGACCTTTCTCTCTATGAGAATAACCTGCTTCAGAGCCTTCTCAATGATAGGGAGGTTGGTATTTATATAAAGTGAGGTTTTTGAAATGAACAGAGGTATGAGCTGCCTGGCAGTGTCCTGGAACCAGGCAGTTTGTAAAATAACTACTTTTTTGTTGCTTTGGGGCCAGAACACATTATACCAGAGTAAGAGATGGTAACTGATGACATCATTGTGTTTATTTCTTGGGAATGAAAACACTGTTCCTGTTATTGGGGATGCTTTGCCTTTAAAAAAAATTGTGGTGAAATATACATAACATAAAACCTATTGTCTTAGCCATTTTTAAGTGTACAGCTCGGTAGCATTAAGTACTGAATTATTGTGATGATTTGCCTTTTGAAATCCAAAAAAGAGTACCTGGGTGTATTTTGTCCAAGCATATAGTATTGCTTCCTTGACTCCTATTTATAATTGCTAACGTTTGCATGGTTTATTCCAGTTGTACAGTCTATATCACACATCCTGCCTCATTGAACCCACCTGGGGCCTGGGATGGACTGGGCGAAGGACCAGAGGAGCTGAGGTGTTGGGTGGTCTTTGTTTCGAGCATGTTTTAGCGCCATCTAGTGTCTGTGGGACCTTGTGCTGGCCAGGCTAAGGCTGTTGGATTTCCCCTGCTTGGGGCGATGGCTCTGTAAAACCCAAATAGCTTTAAAAGAGCACCAAGGAGATGTTTGTCTTTTTAGATTAGCTGGGATTTTTTTTTTTCCAGCTCTGATCCCTTTGAAACTTACAACTGAAATTCATTTCCTTAGGAGTCAGAACAGTGTGTCCCTTTGACGTTCAGACAGGGTGCGATTAATATGAACCCGATATTAAGCTATTAAGCATCAGTTTGGCGAACCTATTTATAAAGGAGAGTGGAAGATGGAAAATAAAGGAGGCTGCATTAAGAGGCTCCTTTGCCAAGTCCACTGTCTCTTATTGGAAAAATGTGTCTCAATAACCAGTCTTTGTGTGAGAGAAGAGAAAAAGAAAAAGTGTGACTGTGTGTGTGCACACATGCTTCAATGATGTGTGATTATCTAATAAGAGCGATAGTGCGGCATAGCTAAACTTACACGGTGTTGACTGTATGCCCAACACTGTTCTTGGTGCTTTATATTTAAAACGTGTTAAATCACACAACAACCCAAAAGGAGTAGATGTCATTATTTCCCCGTTTTATAGATGAGAAAACTGGGGCACACAATGGTTGGGTGGTTCAAAGGTCACAAAGCTGCAGTAAATGTTTCGTGATAGAGAAATTGTTCAGGACTCAGAAGCACATGGATTTTGAATTAGGGTTTCAGGTGATGTTGTGTTTTTTCTTCCTATCCATACGTCACTTTTGAGCGCCTTACAGCCCCAAGAGGGGAGGACCTTACATAGTGCTTGTTGAGTGAATGCAGCAGTTTAAGCCCGTGTGGGGTTTTTGGCTTGTTTTAATGCACTCCTAAGTACCAGGTCGTGAGGGGCTGTGTGTACAGAGGGACGAGCACCACGTTAGAGTCAGCAGGTCTGAGTTCGGTCCTCAGCTCTGTGGCTTCCCAGCCACCTGGCCGTGGGCAAGTGACTTCCTCTCCCCAGCCTCAGTTCCCCCGTTTTGGGGATAAATAGAACAAGTTTTATAATGTTTTCGGGTTTTTATTTTGAGAGGATAAATGAGATACTGATTAAAATAGCACCTTGTCTAGTGTTTGGACCATGGTATATGCTCATTAAATTTTACCTTTGTTTACTTTTTATCTGGAAACTTAAACGTACTTGGCTCTCCTTTTGCATTTTCTGGCATCTCCTGCAGTGATGATTC
>NW_012101343.1:6186357-6192386 GCF_000951045.1 Mandrillus leucophaeus | reverse complement strand
CTGTGTTAGCCAGGATGGTCTTGATCTCCTGACCTCGTGATCCACCTGCCTCAGCCTCCCAAAGTGTTGGTATTACAGGCGTGAGCCCGTAATTTTACGCTCCCGGCCCATTTTCTACATCGAAGGATAAAATGGTCCAGTTCTGCTTGAATGTGGGTTCTTAAATGTCTGTTCTAATTGAAAGAACTGAAAGCTGAGAAAATCTGGCTTCTTCTTTCAGATTTCCAAGTGTGTGTGTGTGTGTGTATATATATATAAAAAACATATATGTATACACACACATACACACACATGCATGCATAGCAACCTGGATAATTTTGGATCAAGTATAACAGGAATGGAGATAAAATCAGAAGGACGCCAGACACGGGGGAAAAAATCTTGTTCATTTGCATGTTACCTCTTACAAGGCAAAATCATAGCATCAGCATCTTATGGAAACTGAATAGGGAGATCCCGAGAAGCTTCCAGAAAGCAGGGGGATACATTGAAATGCATTGTACACTCCTAATGATTGCAGTTTTAAGATGTGTAAAGTGTTACTGATAGTCTCCTTAATATGCAGTGTCTGTTGTCATTAGGTATTAATAAGCACTAATGATATTAATAAGCACTTTTATCAGTTCCTGTAAAAATCAAGTTTTCCTAATCTTGTTTTTCCTGTCATGTCTTAGGCTACTCAGTCATAGATTCTCACTCCATAGGGTCTGCAGCATTTGCACGTCTGAAGGAAGTGGTTTCTTCATCCAAAGTTCTCAGGCTCTGAGAGGGAATTTTACATATCATCTTTACAGTGGTGTGGGAAATGAGATACGATATTTTTGTTCAAGGGAGCTTATAGGCCCCCTTCGCATCTCATGGAGAAGGCAGCAGTGTAGTTTTTGCAAGCTGAGTCCAGCCATTCAGCTGAAGGTAGCTACAGCCACATCGGGCATCTGTTATGGACCTCATTGAGAAACGGAATCATTCATTCCCTCTTGGGCTCATTCAGTTGCAGTTATGTTTAACGTGCTCTTGGGAACTTCCCCTCTTGCTGAGAAGTCAATCTTTTGATCTGTAGCAGGAAGAATAGCTCAGAATTGGCAGGTTGGTGGTGGGTGCTGCTGGCTCTCTGGGGACCCAGGAGGTATCATCTGCCTGGTACCATGAGGGTATTAAAGGGGGTGAAACACTAGTGACTTCTTCCAGCTTCCCTGCCTCTAGGTTTCTTTCCTGGTTACTCTCATGTCCCCAGTTCTCCACTCTCAGCACCCTTCTTTTCTCCATTTTCCCTCTTTCCCGTCTCTCTCTCCCTCCTCTTCCTCACTGTGGTAGGTGCAGCAAGATTGATGTTTGGTGGATACGTGGGATAACTGAGCTTCCACCTTCTTTTGACTCAGCCTGGAGATGCAGCCTCTCAACTTTTCTATATAAATCATTTAAACACAAGGTTTAATAAGCACCAAGTTTTGCTGTGACTTGTCCCTGGTCTTTCAGATCAAAGCCAGAAGTCCAGAGAAAGGTCTGAGAAAAGTCGTGCCTCTGCATTCCGGTTCTGCGCGTTTGGATGCTTGAAAGATTCATTGCTGGCTTTTTGCCCTTTCCCCATGGCTGGGGTTTGGGAAGATTCCGGAGAGTTGTTATTTCTGGCCCCTAAGCCTTGAGGGGTGGCAACAATTCTGACCTTGCTTTCCTTCTTCCTGCCTTCTGTTCCCATTCTGAGTCTTCTCATTATCCTGAGTGTTTAAAATGATAAACTTCTTCGTGCCATCACCCACCCATGTCCCAAAACAGTGATTTTAAAAGTATGAAAAACCCCAGGTAAAATGAAGTCAAACAGGTTTCTTTGCTTTGGAAGTACTACAAGTCTTGGGTGCTTTAGAAATCCCTAAGTGGGGTCGGGCATGGCGGCTCACGTCGTAACCCCAGCACTTTGGGAGCCCGAGGCGGGCGGATCACTTGAGGCCAGGAGTTCAAGACCAGCCTGGCCAACATGGTGAAACCCCGTCTCTACTAAAAATCCAGAAATTAGCCGAGAGTGGTGGCGGGTGCCTGTAATCCCAGCTACTCAGGAGGCTGACGCAGTAGAATGGCATTAACCCGGGAGGCAGAGGTTGCAGTGAGCTGAGAACACACCACTGCACTCCAACCCGGGCAACGGAGTGAGACTCCGTCTCAAAAAAAAAAAAAAAAAAAACAAGAAAATGAAAAAGAAATCCCTAAGTGGGAGATACAGTGTTTGGCATTTTCCAAAATACCCAACCATGGAATTATTTCTTGGAGTTACATCTCATGGATCAACACTACTTGCTAGCTTCATTCCTTCAGGATAAGATATTCCTTCCATATAACCCACTTCATCTGTGCACATGAATCTGTATACATTGAGTCCTGTGCTCTATGCCGATTGGCCTTCATGAATATGTGCTGCAGGGGGCATGCTGACCTATCTCAGAAGGATTAAGTTGAGGCATAAAAGCCTGAGTGCCCACTGTGTACCAGATGTTTCATATATACTGTCTTAGGAAGACTTCATAACAACCCCACAAGGTAGATCCTGTTGGTCCTATTTCACAATTGAGGCCAGTGTACAGAGTAGTAAAGTAAGTTCCTGATACAGTTTGGGTATTCGTCCCTGCCGA
This sequence comes from Mandrillus leucophaeus, assembly GCF_000951045.1. NCBI lineage: Eukaryota > Metazoa > Chordata > Mammalia > Primates > Cercopithecidae > Mandrillus > Mandrillus leucophaeus. The sequence goes on along the minus strand of NW_012101343.1, from coordinate 6,189,765 downwards.
AATCTCATGTTGAATTGTAATCCCCAGTGCTGGAGGTGGGGCCTGGTAGGAGTTGTTTGGATCATGGGGGCGGATCCTTCATGGCTTGGTGCTGTCTCTATGATAGTGAGTTTTCTTGAGATATGGTTGTTTAAAAGTGTGTGGCACCTCCCATCAGACTCTCTCTTAACTTGCTTCTGCTTTCACCGTGTGACATGCCTGCCCCTCTTCACCTTCTACCATGATGGAAAGCTTCTGGAGGGCCACCCAGATGCTGAGTAGATGCCTGTACCATGCCTCTTGTAAAGCCTGCAGAACTGTGAGCCAATTAAACCTCTTTTTCTTTGAGACATAGTCTCAGTCACCCAGGCTGGAGTAGAGTGGTGCAATCGTAGCTCATGGTAACCCTTGTCTCCTGAGTTCAAGTGGGTCTCGTGCCTCAGCCTCCTAAGTAACTGGCTAATTTTTGTATTTTTAGTAGAGGCAGTGTTTTGCCATGTTGGCCAAGTGGGCCTCAAACTCCCGCCTCGAGTGATCCACCCTCCTCAGCCTCCCAAAGTGCTGGGATTACAGGCATGAGCCGTCACGCCCAGCCTAAACCTCTTGTTCATAAATTACCCAGACTCAGGTATTTCTTTTATAGCAATGCAAGAACAGCCTAACACAGTTACCCAAAGCCCTACAACTAGCAAATGGCAGGGCCAGAATTCAGCATAGATATTAGGAAGAGGTCCGTGGAACCTAACTCAGCCACGCTAAGCCTCCGTTGTCACTGGCCAGCAACCTGAACTGAGGTTGACCAGGAAGTGGATTTGTCATGGGGCCATTCTGTCACTGTTTGTGTATGTAAATAAGGAACATCTCTGACACCTGCTGAGGTAGCCAGAACATTTACTCTCCTTTGCCTGCCTGAACACCTTTTCAAATGTAGGGCTCAATTCACATACCTACAAGTTCAGTTTTTACCCAACCAACTTCTAATGACATAATCTCATGAGTTCATTTTATCTGTAACCTCTCATCAGAATTAGCAGATCCTCTGCAATTTGGGAACTCTGGACAAAATCCAGGGGAAAGATTCTGAAGGTGAAGCATTCAAGTCTAGCAGCCCTAATGGAACAGTGTAATAGCAACACGCCCCTCGTCTGCAGTCAGCCTGGATCACTTAAATTGCTTTCCAGGAGGTTGAAGGTTCATGAGAACAGCTCAGCACTGCTAAGCTGGTATTAATAAGCACATTGTGCCCGTGGACAGCATTGTAGATCAATACAATGTATGCTCCAAATTCACATGATAGATGAGTACCATTATGACCTAATTAGCAAGCCTTATATTTTGAATAGATAAATAGTAATTCCACCACATAATCCTAAACCACTTCTTGAAAAACGCTGTTGCCGCCGCTCTTCCCTGCTGCAGAGATGAAGGCAGAGCAAGCAGAGGAACGGGCAGCCATTTACATATTTATTTGCTTCTGTGATGGGTAACTGTTTTGTCTGTATTCACAGACGTCTCTAGCTCAGCTGTGCTCATTATTTTTTAACATGAGATAAGAGGAAAGTGTTCAATTTTTTTCAAAGTCAAACTGCCTCTTAAGGGTGGAATTTACTGGGCCATACATAACTCAGGGGCCTTTTAATCTGTTGCATTTGAGGTGCATCAGCCTGAGTGCCTGACTGAAGATCAGGGAGTTGGGTCCAAGGCTGGCAGTGACACCACCACGCTGTCCTCTGCAAGGGAACCATCCATTGCCTTGCGGGCAAGAACATGGACTCTGGATTCAGAGAGATCTGGGTTCAAATCCTGACTCTCACCTTTCTTAAGTTTGTGACCATGACATTTCTGAAAGGCAAGTAAATGGGATTGCTAATAGTACCTACTTCTTTGGGTGGTTGGGAGGAGTAAAGGAGATAATGTGTGTCGTGCCTAGCACAGTGCCTGGAACACGATGCGGGAATAGATCAGTTAGTTTTTATTGATAGTCTCTTTTATCTTTTGTGCAATAAAGTAGTACGACCAAATCAAAGATTCCCAGAGTAAGGTGTTGACAGACATCCTGGTGGAGGTGGCTCTCAGGCTATTTTCAGTAGTAATTAGAAGTGCCTGATGTCTTTGCCTTTGACTGGACTCATTCCAACTTCATAGCAACACCCGTTATCTCATGGTGGTCAGAGGCTTGGTTTGGCAGTGACATTTGTTTACGATTAGTAAAAAATGGGAATCATATTAATTAGTACTTAATAACTGCATTTTGGTGACAGATTTTGCTACCAAAGCTTTCCTTACACATCTTACTTGGAAAATGCCTCTGGTTTAGAAGATGGCAGTTGTCGGAACATGTGATGCTTGAGGGGTTTGAGGGGTAGGTGGACAGTAAAGATTGGTGGTGGTAGAAAGTTTAAGACCCTTGGTCTGGATGGTGTTTTCTAGTTAACCTTCTCTGATTCTGTGAGTCCTGCCTGTGCAGAGAGCACAGTAATAGGGTAATGTGGAACCCCTATGTAATAGGGAACCTGACTGTTTACCTATACACACCTTGCCTGCCCTTTCCTCTCCCACCCATTATGCCCTAGCTGGTGGCCTTGGCTTAAGCCAGATAAATGTCCTTATAATCTCAGGAAAATGCAACCCTCACTTCTACTCCCTGCTATCCCTGTGCTGCCAGCCTGCCTGGAATGCTCTTCTCTCTTTGTGACCCTACTCAGGGTTCCTTGAGCCTGATACTGCTGGTCTTTTGGACTGGCGAACTCTTTGTTGCAATGTAGGATGTTAGCCAGCATCTCTGAGGTCTATCCATTACATACTAGTAGCGCCCCTGTCCCCTAAGTTGTGACAACTAACAGTGTCTCTAAGACCTTGCCAGATGTCCCCTGGGAGTGGGGGCAGACCCAGCTTAACATCCCACATTTTCCATGAAGACTTCAGTTCCAGTCCACAGAATTCACCTGTCAATTATAGATGATCCCAACTTTGGTCTGTGTGTGTCTTCATTTTGTTTTCCCATTCAGGTCTCACTGTTAAAGAGTTTGGATCACATCGTAACTCTCTGTCTCCACAGAGCAGATCCTTGTTTGCTGTATTGGTTTTTAATAAGAGTCTCCTGGCTTGCTGTTGGTTGCCATGAATTGAGTGCCTGATATTTTCCAGTCGCTTCATGTATATTTTCTCTAATTCTTACAACAACCCTCATCTTAACAGGAAAGATATCTGAGGCTCAGAGAGGGTAAGTCATTTACCCATAGTCACATAGTTGATGAGTCCAAACCTGTGCCCTTTCCCATAAATCACCAAACCCTGCCAGTTTCGGGAGGGCAGCAAGAAGGCAGTCGGTGTCTCTGTCTGTTTGTGGCCTGTGTTTAAATTATCTTCAGGAGATGAGGGTGAAGGGATAGTGTGGGAGTGCCCTTTGAGAATGTATGTTGGGAAGAA
>NW_012101343.1:6180270-6186307 GCF_000951045.1 Mandrillus leucophaeus | reverse complement strand
AAAGTCAAACTGCCTCTTAAGGGTGGAATTTACTGGGCCATACATAACTCAGGGGCCTTTTAATCTGTTGCATTTGAGGTGCATCAGCCTGAGTGCCTGACTGAAGATCAGGGAGTTGGGTCCAAGGCTGGCAGTGACACCACCACGCTGTCCTCTGCAAGGGAACCATCCATTGCCTTGCGGGCAAGAACATGGACTCTGGATTCAGAGAGATCTGGGTTCAAATCCTGACTCTCACCTTTCTTAAGTTTGTGACCATGACATTTCTGAAAGGCAAGTAAATGGGATTGCTAATAGTACCTACTTCTTTGGGTGGTTGGGAGGAGTAAAGGAGATAATGTGTGTCGTGCCTAGCACAGTGCCTGGAACACGATGCGGGAATAGATCAGTTAGTTTTTATTGATAGTCTCTTTTATCTTTTGTGCAATAAAGTAGTACGACCAAATCAAAGATTCCCAGAGTAAGGTGTTGACAGACATCCTGGTGGAGGTGGCTCTCAGGCTATTTTCAGTAGTAATTAGAAGTGCCTGATGTCTTTGCCTTTGACTGGACTCATTCCAACTTCATAGCAACACCCGTTATCTCATGGTGGTCAGAGGCTTGGTTTGGCAGTGACATTTGTTTACGATTAGTAAAAAATGGGAATCATATTAATTAGTACTTAATAACTGCATTTTGGTGACAGATTTTGCTACCAAAGCTTTCCTTACACATCTTACTTGGAAAATGCCTCTGGTTTAGAAGATGGCAGTTGTCGGAACATGTGATGCTTGAGGGGTTTGAGGGGTAGGTGGACAGTAAAGATTGGTGGTGGTAGAAAGTTTAAGACCCTTGGTCTGGATGGTGTTTTCTAGTTAACCTTCTCTGATTCTGTGAGTCCTGCCTGTGCAGAGAGCACAGTAATAGGGTAATGTGGAACCCCTATGTAATAGGGAACCTGACTGTTTACCTATACACACCTTGCCTGCCCTTTCCTCTCCCACCCATTATGCCCTAGCTGGTGGCCTTGGCTTAAGCCAGATAAATGTCCTTATAATCTCAGGAAAATGCAACCCTCACTTCTACTCCCTGCTATCCCTGTGCTGCCAGCCTGCCTGGAATGCTCTTCTCTCTTTGTGACCCTACTCAGGGTTCCTTGAGCCTGATACTGCTGGTCTTTTGGACTGGCGAACTCTTTGTTGCAATGTAGGATGTTAGCCAGCATCTCTGAGGTCTATCCATTACATACTAGTAGCGCCCCTGTCCCCTAAGTTGTGACAACTAACAGTGTCTCTAAGACCTTGCCAGATGTCCCCTGGGAGTGGGGGCAGACCCAGCTTAACATCCCACATTTTCCATGAAGACTTCAGTTCCAGTCCACAGAATTCACCTGTCAATTATAGATGATCCCAACTTTGGTCTGTGTGTGTCTTCATTTTGTCTTCCCATTCAGGTCTCACTGTTAAAGAGTTTGGATCACATCGTAACTCTCTGTCTCCACAGAGCAGATCCTTGTTTGCTGTATTGGTTTTTAATAAGAGTCTCCTGGCTTGCTGTTGGTTGCCATGAATTGAGTGCCTGATATTTTCCAGTCGCTTCATGTATATTTTCTCTAATTCTTACAACAACCCTCATCTTAACAGGAAAGATATCTGAGGCTCAGAGAGGGTAAGTCATTTACCCATAGTCACATAGTTGATGAGTCCAAACCTGTGCCCTTTCCCATAAATCACCAAACCCTGCCAGTTTCGGGAGGGCAGCAAGAAGGCAGTCGGTGTCTCTGTCTGTTTGTGGCCTGTGTTTAAATTATCTTCAGGAGATGAGGGTGAAGGGATAGTGTGGGAGTGCCCTTTGAGAATGTATGTTGGGAAGAATCTAGTATGAAAGAATAGGGGGCAACCTGTCTTCCCCTGGAAACCTTGGCAGCAGGAATCCAGCCGAAGTGAATGTGCGGTGGGTGTAAAGCTGGGCACTGATTGGTTCTTCTGTGGCAGCCCTGAAGGCTGAGTCAAGAATAGGTCAGCCTGACATCCTTGGGGATGCTCTGGAAAATGACATATCTCTTATTGGGCTAAGCACCATGCTAGGGAAAAGTAAATATTCCCTCTGGCAGCCATGAAAAGAACAGCCAGCAGTGATGAGCAGGACAAGGGAAATGATTTGTTTTGTCTCGGAAAGCTGTGTTTGTTACCTCTGATTGTGGCATGTTTGTTCTTAACGAAGACTTACGTGGGCAGTTCGCAGAAGTGGAAATCTGGTGAGCTGTGAGCCTATGAGGGGATGTGCACTTCTTCTAGTAGGCAGGGCAAAGTAAACCGAAACGGCAGTACCCTCCTCACACCAGAGAAGACCTTGGCCTGTGTAGAAGAGGATGCGCTTACACTCATTCATATCCTCATTGTTGGTAATGATGAAAAATTAACAAACCAGCTAAATCCCTGTCTCTAGGGGATTTGAGAAATCCTGTGATGGAATACCATGCAGCATGAGACAGGGTTTCACTGTGTCACCCAGGCTAGGGTGTAGTGGCACTATCACGGTTCGTTGCAGCCTCTACTTCCCGGGATCAAGCGATCCTCCACCTCAGCCTCTTGAGTAGCTGGGACTACAGGTGCGCGCCACCATGCCCAGCTAATTTTTTGTAGAGATGGGGTTTCTCCATGTTGCCTAGGCTGGTCCTGACCTTCTGGGCTCGAGCAGTTTGCCCACCTCGGCCTCCCTAAGTGCTGGGATTACAGACGTGAGCCACCGTGCCTGACCTTGTGTGCACTTTAAAAGCACATGGAAACCAATATTATTTATTTGTCATAGATAGAAATGTGTCGGTGAAAGTATTAAAAATAGACTTTCAGGTTGCAAAATAAACTGAAGGAAATAATTATCTAGGAGCATAAGGGGTGAGCAGGCAATGCAACTGAAGTGGGTGAAGCATCCTTCTTTGCCTTATCCGAAAAGTACTAAAGTGAAAAATAATTAATGGAAATGTGATAAAATCCTAGCTGGTTTTAATTCTGGGTGCTGTTGAGCGCTCTCTCTCTCTCTCTCTCTCTCTCTCTCTCTCTGTGTTTGTGTGTATGTGTATGTGTGTGTGTTTCTGTATTTTAAAAAATGGTTCCATCCAATATGGAGATGTGTGTGGTACTAGCCCTACTTCCTGTGTGGGCTGTCATGGGGATTCGATGGCAGTAATATATGTGAAAATGCTCTGTCAACTAGGAAGCAGTGCAAAGGCAGGATAATGTTTATTTAATAAGAATAATCACCTATCGGGTTTTTCTTTGGTCCTTGGCTAAGTAGCTTTGTAGCATTTGGAGGCTTAGGAGAGTTTGCAGTGATTTACACTCTCCATACCTTGAAGTTCATGTTCGTTTGTTTTGTAAAAACTCCCCAGAGCACACAGCAGAGATAAAAGTAAAGAGAAAGCAGGGATCGAATTTTTATGTGTGTCTTGGAAGGCTGGGGAGGATGTGGAAACAGATGCATCCCTCCAGGAAAACGGAGACAGCTGCCTGAATGGAAACCCACAGCCCCATCCCTGTCCTGCGGTCTGGGGTTTGATCTTGTAGCACATCTGATCAACTTTAGTACATGATTACTGGGTCGTTGGTCTAGGCAGTACCCAGAATAGAATTTGGTGGGGGTGAGAGTAGGGAATCAGTCAGTAAAGGGAGATAGGGATGGGGCAAGAAGGAGTGTTGGCTAACCCATATAGATGAAGGGCATGTTCAAATAGTGGTTTCTATGGCAACACGTGGAGTGAGCCAGGTGCCCCTGGCCCGAGCACACAAGCAGGCTCTGCACAGAGCAGTCTCCATTACCTGAAGAGGTAGCTGGCTGGAGCAGCCGGGGTCACAGGAAGTCAGCAGAATAGTTGGGTGGAAGGCAGGCTAAAGCACAGTGCATAGCCTCATCTGCATTTCCGAAGGCAATAAATTCCCATTTAAGCTGCAATATCGATCTGCTCTGTGAAATTGCAGTATGAGAGGTTTTCGTTTATTTCTTTTTTTTTTTTTTTTAACCATACAATTGGGACCTTTTCCTGAATCTCAGACAGGATGTGCAGACTAATTTGTTCCATTTTCTAAGGAAAAATAAACCACTATTGCTTGCTTCCAGTCTCCTCCCCCTTCTTCACTTTTGGGGAAGCCATCCAGCCGTGGCTGGGGTTTCCAGACAGATGGTGCCCATCCTAAGCAGCCTCTGTGAGCCTCCATTTGGGACACTCTGAGCGCAGTGACACGCTAGAGTCACTCCTTAGTTTCAGGCCTCTCTGATGGTTTTACTCTGATGAAAGGGTGGACTGCGGTCTCCCCCTCATTCACACATCCCGGCTGTATTAAGTGAGCTGACGAAGACACAGACACAAGAATATCCATGTGCCCGTTTGTTCCTGCTCTGTAGTTCTGCTGTGTGTTTGTGATTTGTCATCATGTTCCATTTAGTAGCTGCTGGTGAAATTTTGAGGTTGAATTCTTACTAGGACAACCTGTTCACCTACCAGCCTTAAACCTGGCTCCTCATGAAGTCTGAATGTCCTCAGCCTTCAGCGCGTCTTAGCCCTTTAGTCTGAGTGGAGGAGGATTCGGTTATTTGATCCACAGTGCATGCTGAACCCACTCTTTGGTTCCCGCCCCCGCTTCCTGCACTTAGTCTTAAGTACAAACGTCTAAAAGAAGCCAAGCGGGAGGGGCAGCGGTGCAGCCGGTGAAGTGAGACTCACGCACATTGGAGAGCACGTGCCACACCAAAGGGAAGCCCCCAGCCGAGCCACAGCCAGGCACTGCCATGCAGGAGGGCACTTTCTGCATTGCTGCCTCCAGGTTATCTAAAGGAGCCAAAGATTGGAATTTCTGTGTGAAAGCTCTTGATTTTTAAATATTGGAGGAAAAAAAAATTGGAAATCTGAAAGCACTGTGCAGTCACACAAAAGTCCAGCTCCCAGGCTCATGGAACCCAGGGGAAAAGAGGCAAACCAACCCAATGGGATTTAGGTACAGTTGAAAAAGGAGCCAAATTGGTGAACCTTTTCATTAATAAACATAACAGACATTGATTAAACTCGTACTATGTGGTGGGCACCATGCTAAGTGCTTAACATTACCAATGCATATTCACCAGTGAGGTGGGTGGGGTTAACTTCACTTTACAGAGGAGGACATTGAGTCTCAGTCTGGGAAAGCATTTTGCCTGGGGTCACCTAGGAGTGATCAGAACCTGTATCTGAACCCAGTTCTCTCTGTGAGCCTGTGAGCCTGTTCCCCAGGCACAACACGCTGTCTCCCGCAGCCTTGCTTCCCCTATTTAAAAGTCACAAAGAACTCCCTGGCCAGAAAGGAAACCCAAGGCCTGGCGTCCCCTCCCTGTTTCCCATGGTGGCTTTGAATGAGAAACCAGGGGAAGCTGGCACATCACATGAATGTGGCTTTGACCACTTTCTTTCTCCACGGTGCAGGGTGGACTTTCTTTCAAAAATAGAGTTGCCAAAAGTCTTGGCTGTTGTTAGCTCAGAAATAGCCTCATTGGGCAGGAGGATCCTGTACCTGGAAATTATGTATTTTCCCACTTCCTGTTTGAACTCAAGGAGAACGCCACAGGAAAAAGGGAAACAGGTATAGAGACTGTGTGTTCCAGCCTCCCTAAGTGTGTTAGTTGGCTATAGCTGCTAACAAAATACCACAGACTGGGTGGCTTAAACAACAGAAATGCATCCGCTCACTGTTCCGGAGGCTGGAAGTCCAAGCAAAAGGTGTCAGCAGGTCTGGTTTCTCCCAGCAACCCCTTTTTTCTTTGGCTTGTAGATGGCATCTCCTTGCTATGACTTCACATTAGATTAGAACCCACCCTACAAACAAAACAAAACAAAGCAAAAACCTCACTTTAACTTAATCACTTCTTGAAAGACCTTGCCTCCAAATGCAGTCACATTCTGAAGTGTTGGAGGTTAGGACTTCAACATAGGAATTTAGGAGGGAACAAAATTCAGCCTGTAACACAGGGTAAATAGCCAAATGAATGGGTGCTGGTGAGAAGCACCAAAACCTAAATTCTTATTCAGACT
>NW_012101343.1:6177237-6180220 GCF_000951045.1 Mandrillus leucophaeus | reverse complement strand
CTAATTTGTTCCATTTTCTAAGGAAAAATAAACCACTATTGCTTGCTTCCAGTCTCCTCCCCCTTCTTCACTTTTGGGGAAGCCATCCAGCCGTGGCTGGGGTTTCCAGACAGATGGTGCCCATCCTAAGCAGCCTCTGTGAGCCTCCATTTGGGACACTCTGAGCGCAGTGACACGCTAGAGTCACTCCTTAGTTTCAGGCCTCTCTGATGGTTTTACTCTGATGAAAGGGTGGACTGCGGTCTCCCCCTCATTCACACATCCTGGCTGTATTAAGTGAGCTGACGAAGACACAGACACAAGAATATCCATGTGCCCGTTTGTTCCTGCTCTGTAGTTCTGCTGTGTGTTTGTGATTTGTCATCATGTTCCATTTAGTAGCTGCTGGTGAAATTTTGAGGTTGAATTCTTACTAGGACAACCTGTTCACCTACCAGCCTTAAACCTGGCTCCTCATGAAGTCTGAATGTCCTCAGCCTTCAGCGCGTCTTAGCCCTTTAGTCTGAGTGGAGGAGGATTCGGTTATTTGATCCACAGTGCATGCTGAACCCACTCTTTGGTTCCCGCCCCCGCTTCCTGCACTTAGTCTTAAGTACAAACGTCTAAAAGAAGCCAAGCGGGAGGGGCAGCGGTGCAGCCGGTGAAGTGAGACTCACGCACATTGGAGAGCACGTGCCACACCAAAGGGAAGCCCCCAGCCGAGCCACAGCCAGGCACTGCCATGCAGGAGGGCACTTTCTGCATTGCTGCCTCCAGGTTATCTAAAGGAGCCAAAGATTGGAATTTCTGTGTGAAAGCTCTTGATTTTTAAATATTGGAGGAAAAAAAAATTGGAAATCTGAAAGCACTGTGCAGTCACACAAAAGTCCAGCTCCCAGGCTCATGGAACCCAGGGGAAAAGAGGCAAACCAACCCAATGGGATTTAGGTACAGTTGAAAAAGGAGCCAAATTGGTGAACCTTTTCATTAATAAACATAACAGACATTGATTAAACTCGTACTATGTGGTGGGCACCATGCTAAGTGCTTAACATTACCAATGCATATTCACCAGTGAGGTGGGTGGGGTTAACTTCACTTTACAGAGGAGGACATTGAGTCTCAGTCTGGGAAAGCATTTTGCCTGGGGTCACCTAGGAGTGATCAGAACCTGTATCTGAACCCAGTTCTCTCTGTGAGCCTGTGAGCCTGTTCCCCAGGCACAACACGCTGTCTCCCGCAGCCTTGCTTCCCCTATTTAAAAGTCACAAAGAACTCCCTGGCCAGAAAGGAAACCCAAGGCCTGGCGTCCCCTCCCTGTTTCCCATGGTGGCTTTGAATGAGAAACCAGGGGAAGCTGGCACATCACATGAATGTGGCTTTGACCACTTTCTTTCTCCACGGTGCAGGGTGGACTTTCTTTCAAAAATAGAGTTGCCAAAAGTCTTGGCTGTTGTTAGCTCAGAAATAGCCTCATTGGGCAGGAGGATCCTGTACCTGGAAATTATGTATTTTCCTACTTCCTGTTTGAACTCAAGGAGAACGCCACAGGAAAAAGGGAAACAGGTATAGAGACTGTGTGTTCCAGCCTCCCTAAGTGTGTTAGTTGGCTATAGCTGCTAACAAAATACCACAGACTGGGTGGCTTAAACAACAGAAATGCATCCGCTCACTGTTCCGGAGGCTGGAAGTCCAAGCAAAAGGTGTCAGCAGGTCTGGTTTCTCCCAGCAACCCCTTTTTTCTTTGGCTTGTAGATGGCATCTCCTTGCTATGACTTCACATTAGATTAGAACCCACCCTACAAACAAAACAAAACAAAGCAAAAACCTCACTTTAACTTAATCACTTCTTGAAAGACCTTGCCTCCAAATGCAGTCACATTCTGAAGTGTTGGAGGTTAGGACTTCAACATAGGAATTTAGGAGGGAACAAAATTCAGCCTGTAACACAGGGTAAATAGCCAAATGAATGGGTGCTGGTGAGAAGCACCAAAACCTAAATTCTTATTCAGACTTAGTCAGCGCTCAGCCTCCTGATCACACTCCAACTCAAGTTGTCACCTATAAAATCAGAATAATGTCTCCTCGTGCACTTACCTCCCTGGATTATTTTGAATATCAAATGTCTGATGAAAGTAAGAACTGCTACATGGCAGCAAGGGTTTGCCTTTAGGTAATCCATCAGTGATGAGAGATGGCAAATTTTTTATATGTTTCTCATAACCTTTTCTCTCTTTACAGAAGTAATATATACCCATTGTCCATCCTTTTCATACCATATGATTGAAATTATCTGTAAAGAGCTATATAAGCTGCTTCTACAGATCATAGTATATTGGTTTTCTCAGGCTGCATAAATTACTACAGATTTGGTGGCTTAAAACAACAGACAGTTATTCTCACACAGTTCAGAAGCGAAGTCCAAATCAAGGGGTCAGCAGGGTTTGTTCCTTCTGCGGACCCTGAGGGAAAATTCACTGCATACCTTTCTCCTAGGTTCTGGCGGCTTCCAGCAATCCTTGGCATTTCTTGGCTTGTAGATGCGTCCCTGCAATCTCTGCTTCCATCTTCACCTGGCATTCTCCCTGGAGTCCCAAGATTTCTTGTCTCTGTGTCCCAAATTTCCCTCTACTTAAACGTTATGTTATGTTATGTTATGTTATGTTATGTTATGTTATGTTATGTTATGTTATGTTATGTTATGTTATTGATGGAGATGGAATCTTGCTCTGTCGTCCAGGCTGGAGTGCAGTGGCGTGGTTTTGGCTCACTGCAACCTCCGCCTCCCAGCTTCAAGTGATTCTCCCACCTCCGCCTCCTGAATAGCTGAGACTACAGGTGTGCACCACCACGTGCGGCTAATTTGTGTATTTTTAGTAGAGACGGGGTTTCACCATCTTGGTCAAGCTGGTCTATAACTTCTAACCTTGAGTGGTCTACCCCCCTTGGCCTCCCAAAGTGCTGGATTACCGGCGTGAGCCACCCTGCCTGGCCCCCTCTATTT
>NW_012101343.1:6160375-6176508 GCF_000951045.1 Mandrillus leucophaeus | reverse complement strand
GAAGGAGACATCTGTGAGTGCTCAGATGACCATCCCAGTACACTCAGGCTGTATTTTCTGGGGTGACTCTGGGGGCATCTCAGTTCATTTGGTGGCAAATCCAGCTTTTCTGTTCCCTAACTAGGACTTAGCTGCCTTTATGATTTTTCTCTCACTGCCTGCTTCTGGAAAAATCTTCTGACAGTTACACTTCCCAGTAGAACTAGAAGGGAATGCTTCAGTCTATCCTGTGTTTAGAGTCATGGAGTTGGAGGAGGTTTCGGTGGGAATCTGAGTGATGGCTGAAAAGAATGAGATAGGGCCATCTTGGGGGTTTCTGCAGTCTCGGACTCTGGGTCTTTGTATGACTCTTGGGCACATGAAGCTGGCAGGGAATGGAGCCAGGACCACTCCCCCCCAACAAGACTCCCAAGCGGTATCTTCAAAGCTCTGAGGGACGTGGTACATTCACTTGTCTTCTGCTAACCACAGATGACCCGCTCTGTGAAGGAGGCATCCCCTGGCTTGGGTAGGCAGAAAGTGTTGGAAAGGAATTGAAGTAACATTTCAACTTGAAGCTTTTGTAACAGATGGTGGTGGCAGCTGCTCTAGGAGAGGCAAATGAAGTTAGTGAAATGGTCCTTCATTCAGTCTAACTTGTGCATCCATCCATTTAGCCAACCGTGTGGGTTGGCTACGATGAACCAAGCCCCGTGTCGCACACTGGGATAATAAAGAGAGAAGACCTGGCCAAAGCCTCTAGAAACTCCTTATCTAAGAAGAGGGACAGACTCATGGCCCACGTGATGAGTTCTGTTGAGTACCAAGGTAGCAGAAAAGGGGAGCTTTGAACTCTATTTGGGAGTGGCCAGGGAAGATGGCCTTTCTGCAAGATTCTTGGAATGATCAGGCACTCAGGCCTGAGAGGGGAGAAGACATCAGACGTCAGGGGATGGTCAAATGTCTGTGCAAAAGGTAAAATGAAATCTGTCAAATAAAATCTATAGAAGAATAGGGGTTGGAGAGTTGGGGGCACAACAAATGCAAAGACCATCGTGGATAAAGTTAAGTTGGCAGAAAGCAAGAGAAAAAGGGGAAAGAAAGTACCAGCATGCAGTTGCTAGAAAGGATAGGACAAAATAACCCAACTTGGAAGGCCCCAGAAAGACAAATGATTCAAGAAGCACCATCTGTGTCTGAAACATTGACCCTGCACAGCAATGTCCTCCAGCTGGTGAGAGATGAGGATGAGAGGGAGTTTGAATCTGTCCGCTGCTCCTGCTTACTTGTTGAAAATGTCAGAGCTGCGAGTCTGCTTCTGTGCTGGTGGCCAGGGTCTGTGGCCCCCAGCGCTGTGGTGTCCTGCTTCATTTGTCTCAGATGGTAATTGTGGAAGAAAACCATCTCCTGGGGCTTGGTGACTGGGGTGTGAGGACACTGAACACAGTGCCGGAGCTTCCAGAAGTGCTGGGGCAGGTGCGGCGCTTGCTGACTTGGGGCCCCATTGAGGCTCTGTGTCTGTTCCTCAGGGCCCCCCCGTGTGGCTAAGTTGAGGGCTAAAGCCTTGCTTCTCTCTTACAGTGTTGCTTTGGCATTCACCAGCCAGGGCAGGCGTGAGCGGTGGAACAGGGGAGTGTGGTAGGATGAGGTGGAAGGTGGGGTGTCCTTTTTCATTCCCAGAAACGGCTTTCTTGAACTATCCACCAGGCTGCAGGGGGTGTCGTTTACCTGGGAACTGTGTGGTGTCCCATCTCTAGGGAAGAACCGTGTTGCCTCCAAGTGGCTGTGTCTGTCTTGGACACCGGTATCTAAGAACTGAGAACAATATTTGTTCCATAAATGAGGCATGAATATTACTCTTTAAAGATTCCCTGTTGAAGGCAGGTACAGTGGCTCACACGTGTAATCCCAACACTTTGGGAGGCTGAGGCAGCAGGATCACTTGGGACCAGGAGTTTGAGACCAGCCAGAGCAAGAAAGTGAGACCTAGTCTCTACAAAAAAATTAAAAATTAGCCAGGTGTGGTACTGCACGCCTGTAGTCCCAGTTACCTAGGAGGCTGAGGTGGGAGGATTGCTTGAGCCCAGGAGTCCCAGGCTGCCGTGTGTTATAATTGTACCAGTGCACTCCAGTGTGGGTGACAGAGCAAGACCTTGTCTCTTTAAAAAAATAAAAAGGGTGAGAGACCATCCTGGCTAACATGGTGAAACAACGTCTCTACTAAAAATACAAAAAAGTTAGCAGCGCGTGGTGGTGGGCGCCTGTAGTCCCAGCTACTCGGGAGGCTGAGGCAGGAGAATGGTGTGAACCCAGGAGGCAGAGCTTGCAGTGAGCTGAGATCGAGCCACTGCACTCCAGCCTGGGTGACAGAGCGAGACTCCATTTATAGATAGATAGATAGATAGATAGATAGATAGATAGATAGATAGATAGATAGATAGATAGATAGATTAGAAAGAAAGAAAAAGAAAGATCCCTTGTTGAAGCTGAATGCCCGTGCCCAAATTCTGGCCTTCTCTCCACCTCCTGCTTTTGCAATAGCTTTCTAATGAGCCTTCCTGACCTCCAATCCTTGTAACTGAAAGCCCAGCTCTGCTTGTCTTGCCCTCTGTGCTCAAACACAGAATAGCCCCTCATTGCCAGTAGCATAAAGCTGAATCTCTTACTGGACATGGAAGGTTCTCTGAGGGCTGATGCACCCACAGGCACCTCTGTACAATCCTTGGTTTCCTACCTTTCAGGCACACTTTTCTGTCTGTCTAGAATGCCCTCCGCAGTCTCAGCCAGGCCAGAGGTTTCCAATTGTGCAAATTGTAATTCACATGGCACTGTTTCGGTGAATCATGCTCATATCTGGGAATGACCTGAATTCTGTCCCAGCTTTGATGTACCTGCCTTTGGGTACTTACCCACATGGTAACATCAGAGACAATCATAATAGCAGCTACTGTGTATTGAGCACTTACTACACATAGATGGGCCAGGGCTGCCCATTGCAAAACTTCAAGGGGTGCCATTTACATTGAATACAGAACAGAGGCACTGCTGGCCACTGTGCCGAGACCTTCATATAGATAATCTCAGCCCTAACAGGTGGACTCTGTTACTGCCATTTTACAAAGAAGGAAACTAAGCCTACAAATGTTAAGTTTCTTGCCCAGGGCCACATAGCTAGTAAACAGTTGGGCTGGGTAGTAGTCAATTCAGGTCTCTTTCCAAAGCCCATGGTCTTTCCATGGCACTCTGCTCCCTCTTTAATAGACGCTAAGCTCCGTGAGGGCAGGATCCCACTTTGAATTGTTTTTAGTCTTCCACCTCCTCCATTGAGCTTGATAAATGCTGATTGGTCAAAATCTCCAATCCTGTCTAGTGCCAGTTACACATCAGTGTCTGTAGTAGAGACCGTGGTGCTACCATGAATTCTGCCAAGTAGGCTAGACTTTACAATCAATCAATAGACTAAAAGGAAGGAAAATATACAGTTCCTCCCAGCCCACTGAGTACTATTGTCTTGTCTCTTAGTACCACTACAAGGAATTGCTAGATCATGAGCTGGGGCTACCAGAGGGCTTCATAGACTTGACCCCAACACTTTAGCTGGATGACTTGGAGAAAATTACCCCAAAGTGTCTGCAGTGACTTCTGTGACCACCACCAGCTTCCCGAACCAGCCCATCCAACTCCCATTTCCTGAGTGAGGTAAAAACTGGTGGAACCAAGGAATGCTGAATTTCCAAATGCCTCCTAAGGGAACTGAAACCGCAAATTGGCCGCTTGGCTGAGAAATGCTCTCTCCCCCTCCAACACACACTTTCCTTTTCCTTTAGCTAAAGAATCCATAGATGTGTCTCACTTTGTGATACATGTGCTCCTGAGAGCTGTGTGGAATTGAGTCATATTCTAAATTCACCAGGGAATCTATTTTAAAGAAAATCTCTAGTCAGTTATAAAACCAGATGCTATCAGAGACAGAAAGACCATTAGAGGTTTATCTAATTCAGCTTTCGTCTCATTTTACAGATGAGAAAACCAGAGAGGTTAAGTGACTTGGCCACAGTCACGCAGCTCATTAGCGATAGGAATTGACCTTAAGTCAAACAGAACCTTAGATCCTCTGATGCTGGTGCCAGTGCTTTCCCCTTTCCAAAACTCTTTCATCATGAAATCACCCGGCCCCTACCCATGTCCCTATTCACTGCCGCCAAAAAAAATCCTCCATATAGTGTATTTTACAAATTCACCCATTCTTCTATCAGGGAGAGTGTCATCTATACTTCTAGTTTTGTCTGTTTCCAACTCCCTTTGGCCATTTGCACAGATCAGCTTTTCTAAAAGAAGGGTGTGCAGAAAGAAGTTTAAATAGCAGGCCTGTTTTAGGATAAA
The DNA here is from genome assembly GCF_000951045.1 of Mandrillus leucophaeus. Classification (NCBI taxonomy): domain Eukaryota; kingdom Metazoa; phylum Chordata; class Mammalia; order Primates; family Cercopithecidae; genus Mandrillus; species Mandrillus leucophaeus. Next base: position 6,172,146 of record NW_012101343.1, on the reverse strand, counting down.
TAGTTGTGATGCTTGACAGCTTGCACCTGGTTTACCCCAGCCTTTACTCCATGCACCTTTTTCCATGCTATTTTTGCTCTGTAATCTGTTGCTCTAGTAAGTTGTGCCTGTGAGTACAACTATATGCTGAGTCCTGTGAGTCCTCTTAGCAAATCTTCACATTTGGGGTGCTCTTGGGGACCTCCAACAAAGAGGGAGAGGAAGCTTTCAGTCGAGGGTACAATCAAGCAGTCTCCTGTCTTAATTGAGGCAGGGATGATTAAGGTTTGTGGATGAATACTTTGAGGTCCTGCTCACCTGGGCTCCACTCCGGAATCTGCCATTTACCATGGATTTGTGGCAAGTTATTTTCTCACTCTGAGCCTCAGGATCTCCGGTAAAGGAGTTAGTTACACTTACGGCTTCGGGTTCTTGGAGGACACCAGGAGACACCCGGCATAGTGGGGGTGCTTGACCAGGATATGCTACATGGGCGTAGGAACCCTGAGTTGTAGATGTGGTGTCTCCACTTCTTAGAACAGGTCCTCCTGCAGCAAATATTTGTTGAATGTATACTTCAGGAGTGAATAAATGCCACCTAACATTGCTACAGAAAGCACTTGAGTCCAGGAGGGCCCAGAGATTATTGTCAAGCGAGGTGAGTAAATTCCGTGTAAGTTTCTCTCTGAGCACTGGCTGGCTCCGGTTGTTGTGGGAGAGAACTTTTAATTGAATACAGTTGGGGGTATCTCTGCTTTACCCAGACCTCTTGCTGGATCGGTTGGCACCCCTCCCTCTCTTAGGACATTGAGGCTTCTCTCTGGGTTACCTTGGTTGATCTATTTCTGGATCGGTCTGTAAATTTGTCGTAAAGGTAGACCCTGTTACCAAGTACAAGGTCTTAATTAGCAAGACACATTTTGAATGGCTAAGTGGAACATCCCTTTTGCAATCCCAGTGACCCATTTCCTAAGTGCTGTCTTTTGGCCTTATTTTTTTCTGCTTCTTGAACAAAGGAGAAGGGAGGAATGTAGCTATGTGCCTATTTGTTTGCTCTAGTGGTGGGCAAATGTTTACCTTCCTGCCTTAGGGGGTTTCTCTAGCTTGCTTTGCTTGTTAATGTTTTTTTTACAGGATAAATCATGTGCAAGTGTCATCGATAGACTAACAAGAGGTAGGCCGGCCGTGGGAAAGTAGAATTTACCACCTCTCCGACGGCTCAAGGACACCGTTCTTCTTAGTTTTTAAACATTGGTTGGAGTTGTGCCTTCAGTGGGGTTGGGGGAATTGGAGAGGTACCTTCATAATGGACTGAAGGCCAGAAGCCTCGGGTTCCAGTTGTATCTTAACCACTGACTTATCCCAGAGATTTTGGCATAAACCACTTGACTTCCTCGGCCTCTGCTCTTCCTTTTGTAAAGAGATGAGTTCATCCAGAATGTTCTCCTGCATTCTGGCATTCTTAAAGAGTCCCAATTTTGAACTTTGAGAATGCCACACCCACTGAAAGTCAGCCACACCTTTAAACATCTGGGGGACTTCAATTTGTAGAATGTGCCCGTGATACCACCACCACTGATGTCCCCAGCCTGCAGATGAGCCAGGACAGGTAAATAGTAACCCACCGTTAGTGTCCAAGAGATGACTAGACCCCAGGTGGCACAGCCAAGGGGCTCTCAGACCCCACTGATTCCTTTTGTACCCAAGTAGCTTTCCTAAAGCATGTTCCTTAGAACCCTAAATCCACAAGCATCTCCACCTGTGTTCACATGAATTTGGGAGGCACTTTCCCCATCTTAGAAATCACAACAGAGGTTTAAAGAAGTCGTATGGAAAAAAAAATTTATTGTTGTCTAACCTGTGTTTCCTGAACTTAGCTGACCAAATAGCCCATTATTTTACCCCTTTCCATACTGCCTGTAGCCTCCCATGCGAACCCATTCCAGAACCTGCGACTGCAGTCAGTCTGGAGTCAGGTAACTTAATTAGGAATTTGTTTCGTGTCTCATCATTCAGTTCCTATTGGTTAATTTTCTTGGAACCTTTGTCAGAGGGACATCCATGTGCATCCTAATGACAGCCTCATTTGAGACAAAATTTTCCATCGTGGACAAACCAACCACCAGGTGACCCCAAGCAGCCTCCCCTGGCCTCTACCACAAGTCCCTCTCCCAGGAGCTCGTGCCGTCTTCAGGCCCCGTCCATCTGTGTGTCTGCTTCTCTCTCTCCCTTCCTCCCCTTCCTTGGGCAGCTCCTCCTCTTCCCCATTTCCCTGTTTTCCATCCTCTCACCCTTGCCCTTACTTTGAATTCTGCTGGGAAGGGGATGGCCTTGAAAACCCAGACCCGCAGTCTTTCCTGGTTCAGGCTGGTTCCTTTGCCATCATTTGCTTTCTCATTGATTAGGAATTAATCGATGGCTGACCGTCTCCCCAGAGTGGATCACAGCTGTCTAGGAAATCTGCTGATCCGGAAAGATTTTCAGATGCCGTTAACAACCCAGAGATCACGCTGTCAAGTATTTTGTTTTTCCAGCAGCTCTTGGCATGGCGAGCATGTGATTCAGCCCCCCTGCTCTGTGGCCCTTCAGTGACATTCATTTATTTATCCCGGGCTTTGAAGCACGGCTCCAAAATGTTGTCAAAAATTCTAAATTATTTTCTTCCTTTTTGTTTAAAGAATTGTCATGTAAAACTTTGTTTGGAGAGAGCCCAGTCAGGTCATAGTGATGCTGACGTATGTGTCTGTTCCCCAGCTCATCTTTGCTCCCTGTTTTCTCCCCACGCTGGCCTCTATGCCTAGCACAAGTCAGACTTGGGTTACTTCCCAGCTGTGTGACCTTGAGCAAGTGGCTTCATGTTTCTGAGCCTTAGTTTCTTCGTCTGTAAAATGAGGATAATAATACCTTCCTCACAGACTAGTGGTAAGGATGACAATGAGAGAATACAAAGCACTTAGCATAGTTCAAGAACATAATTATCCGGCCCGGCGCAGTGGCTCATGCCTGTAATCCCAGCGCTTTGGGAGACCAAGGCGGGCGGATCGCGAGGTCAGGAGATCAAGACCATCCTGGCTAACACGGGAAACCCCGTCTCTACTAAAAATACAAAGAAAATTAGCTGGGCGTGGTGACGGGCACCTGTAGACCTAGCTACTCCGGAGGCTGAGGCAGGAGAAGGGTATGAACCCGGGAGGCAGAGCTTGCAGTGAGCCGAGATCACGCAGCTGCACTCTAGCCTGGGCGACAGAGAGAGACTCTGTGTCAAAATAAAAAAAGAAAGAACATAGTTATCCATCACTTTAGAATACAGCAGGGGCCTCTTGTTCACCCCTGTTTTTCCCAGGGGTACCCGCCTGGCTCATAGTAAGTGCTCAGCAAGATTTTTTTCAATGGGAACTAGAGGGATGTGCCTATCTAGGAAATCCTCTGTTGGAGCCAGTCTAGGTCCTCAAAAGTCCTGGGCCTGCCTTCCCCCTGGCTTCAAGGAGCTGCGCCAGTGATAGTAGCACGTGGCCACCTGCAGGGCTCTGTGGAGGAAAGAGCTTTGAGCTGGGAGATTATGTTCTTAGATGAGTCGTGTTCTGCCTCTGCATTTCTTTAGTGGTTCTCAGTCCTAGCTGCACATTAGAATCACCCAGGGAGCGGTTTTTAGAGACTCCATGCAAGAGACTGACTCTGCTGATTCGAGGTAGAGCCTTGCGATGTGTCAGAAGTTCTTTGCTTTCGTTGAGAAGAACGTACTGAGTGGAAATTGCATAACCTCATCAACAGCTAAGCACTTGAAGGGATAAAAAGGACTGCCAGTAGTTGGCAGTCTTGGTTGGGGCTTCAAGATTGAATCCGAAGCAGTTTGTGATTCCTGTGGAGTGGCATGATCCCCAACTTAAGCGCTGTTTGCACATACACATTGTCACTGCAAACTCAAAACCCAAGTTTGTTCGTATAACCAGCTCTGCCCAGCAGGACCCTGGGTAGGGCCAGGTGCCTTGGAAGAACATGGATGAGGCAGCGCAGGGCCACTTGGATGAGGGCCACCCATTCGTCATTGTTAGCATGAACTGAAAGAAGTTGGGTCTCCCAAGGCGGTGCTGTCTCACTGCAATAAACAACAGTTTTCAGAAGATCCACCTCCTTGAAATATACATGGATTGGGTTTTGTTTGTTTACCCACACACAGCCTTCTCTTAGAGGGGAGTTAAAGTAAGGAAATGACAGTCTCAACACCCACACCCTGATGTGGCATTAGTTGGCAACAGTGACTTGTTCTTCAGCCCCTCCCCTCCTCATGGCACCCACCCAACTGGCAGAAAATGACAAAGAAGGAAGGTCAGCATTCATCATCTTCAACATGATATGGTTTCAGAGATTTTTAGCATTTGATTTGTAACATGTCAGAAGGCAGCATAAATCATGTTGGTAATTTTTTTTTGTCATGCCAAAAAAAAAAAAAAGGAAAATCTGAATTCATTTGGGAGAATGTGTGTATGTCAGTCACAGCCTCTTCGGATCTAGTTGAAAAGCTGCAAATATTTTTCTCCACACAAAGTACATTCAGGTTTTGTTGATGATGTTGTTGTTAGTACATATCTCCTCTGGGGCACTGAGTAACCCTGGGGAGAGGATGGGAAACAGTGTAAGGCCTGTAATTTTCAGCCTGGAATAGAAGCAGCAATTTTAGGCAATTTAAACAATTCTATTAAGGGCAATCTGTTGGTCTCCTGCTGGAAAGAGAGGACCCCATTCCGAATGCTCTCGGTAATACTGTAAGGGGCTGATGGGGTCTCCAGATTGTATACAGTCTCCTGCACCCCCGAAACCATCATAGAGGACCTCTGCCCCCTCATGCCTTTAAATAAGAACATTAATAATTTCCTGCTTAGTGCGGGATGTAGTCCAAAAACTCAAAATGAGTTGTCCAGATAAAGGGAGACCTCTGGGGGATGCCAGACAAACTTGGTCTTGTCAGAAGAGAAAAACTTGAGAGGGAGTTAATTGAAGAGTTTCCCACATTGCAGCTTATGAGTGGTTCTGTTGTACTTTTGTTGATTTTTAAAATTTCTTTTTATTTAGTCAGTTTTTCAAAGTCCCACATGAACCGTGGTTCTTGGCCTAGAGAACAGATGAGCATTGGTTAGGCCAGGGAGTTATTTTCCAACAAACCGCCCATGAGTTAAACTCTACTCTGTGAATTGGGGATTGTGATAAGGGAAGGGAGCTCCTACTATTGTGCGGTCTCTGTTTTGAGTGTCTTAAAATTCTAGCAGAGTAGGAGCCATTGGGACCATCATGCGAAGATGTAGCCCCTGGGTGGGAAGCAGGGTGTCTGTCTTTTGTAACCTGTTGGTTAGTAGCTGTTAAGCAATTTTGACCCAAACCTACAATAAGAACTACTTTTGTTTCGCAAATATACAGATAGGAGATCATCCTACCTGCAGTACACTGATGCAGGTATTTTTAATACATTCTATTTCCTTCTTTTAATTTTATGCTGGCTGTGACCCACTATGTTAGTTTCTGTACTTATTATACTATTTGGTTGAGACCTGATGTTGAAAAAACATTCCAATGGGATAGTCTGTGAAGACGGCCTCAGCACATGAGTTGTGAGAGCTGCCTCAGCTAGAAGAGTTCTAGGCACACCGCTGTCCGGGAGTAATTCCCTTTGAGTTTCATTGAATTTTAAAGAAAAAGCCCCCTTGCTGTTCCTCAAATGTACCAAAGACTCTCGCACCCCAGGATCTTTGCACTTGCTGTTCTGTCCACTTAGAACACCTGCCTTCCATATACCCAAGGGTCCCTCTTCAGCTCTTTATCAGGTGCCACCCTCTCAAGGAGACCCCCATCCCCATCCCTACCGCCTGTTTAAAATTGCAACCCATCAGCAACCCCGCTCCCTCTTCGTTCCGCTTACCACGTTCTGGGCTTTTGTTGTTGTTGTTGTTTGCCACAGCATTTATTACCTTCTCCCAAACAATATACCTGTAATTTTTTTTATTATGTCTAGTCTCTGTCTCTGCCCACTACCCTGTAAGTTCTGTGAGGGCAGGAATTTCTGTTCTGCATATCATCACATCCCATCGGCCGGCTCAGTGCCTGTGATGTGACAGATGCTCGCTCAAGACTTTGCGGAATGAATAAATGAATTAATTAATGATTTTAAAATGATAGCTTTTTCTTACTACAACGGTCTTTTATTTTTTTTAATTGACACATAATAATTGTACATATTTACAGGGTACAATAGGTTTTAATCCATGTATACATTGTGTAATGATCAAATCAGGGTAATTGGCATATCCATTGCCTTATATGTGTATCATTTCTTTTGGTGAGAACATTTGGAAAGCTCTAACTATTTTGAAATATACAATACATTATTATTATCTATAGTCGCCCTACTGTGCAATAGAACACCAGTTTTTCTGATTGTACTTTTGTACATGTTGATTGCTTTCTTAAATTGTGGAAATTAAAGGAAGGGCTGAACTGTCACTCAGATTTGAATAGAAATGAGGAAGATGAAGAACAGTGAGATAAGGAGATGGTGACAGTGATACCTGGTGACAGTTCCATTGAAAAAGGAGAACTTGACCGGGTGTGATGGTTCACGGCTGTAATCCCAGCACTTAGGACACGAAGGCCGAAGCATCGCTTGAGCCCAGGAATTTGAGACCAGCCTGGGCAACATAGTGAGACCCCATCTATATAAAAAATTTTTTAAACTTGCTGGGTATGATGGCGTTTGCCTGTAGTCCCAGCTACTCGAGAAGCCCAGGTGGGAGGATCACTTCTGCTCGGGAGGTTGAGTCTGCAGTTAGCTGTGAGCAGGCCACTGGACTCCAGCCTGAGCGACAGTCAGACCCTGTCTCTAAAAAGAAAAAGGAGCCAGGTGCGGTGGCTCACTGCTGTAATCCCAGCACTTTGGGAAGCCAAGGCAGAAGGATCACTTGAGGCCAGGAGTTCAAGACCAGCCTGATCAACATAGTAAAACACCGTCTCTACAGAAACAAATAAACAAACAAAAAAATAGCCAGATGTGGTGGCATGCTCCTGTAGTCCCAGCTACATGGGAAGCTGAGGTGGGAGGATTGCTTGAGCCTGGGCGGGTGAGGCTACAGTGAGCCCAGATCATGCCACTGCACTCCAGCCTGGGCAACAGAATGAGGCCCTCAATAAAAAGGAGAACTCAGGGGACAAGAATCAAGGTGACAAAGGCCTATGACCTTTGCCCACAGAATAACCACCCCTACCCTGGAGGGCCAGGATGGTTCCTTCCTCTCCTTCCATCCCAAGCCTGAGTCTTCTGTTCCCTGCCCAGTAGTGAGTCCTCCGGCAACTCATGAGCAACACAGAGCCACAGGGCTTTTGTTGGGACCCCCTTGAAGACACTCAGTCCCACGTTGCTGCACATTGCTCATGGTTGATAAGACTGTTGCGGGAAAATTTATAAATCCGTGGCCTTACTGGCTGTGAGTGAGGCAGATAAGCCACAGTCTGACAGAAAGAAAAGCATCTCCCTTCCCTGTTCTTGACGCAGAGAAGAAACCTGAATCTGTGTGGTGAATGAACATCCTGGTGAAGTGAATGTGATAAAATTCCAGCTTGCTGTTTTGTGGGACGTATTGCAGGCACTGCCTCTTTGTGCTCAGACCCCTCCGCCCTTTGTGTGGGCCAGCCTCGAGGGACGTGGCCCAGTGAAACCTGGGGGAAAATCACACTCACAGAAAGCCAACATGGTTTCCCAGCCAGAGGAGATAAGGCCCATGGGAGTGAATGGCAGCTTAGCGACCCCTGTTACACCAAATCCTCCTTGAAATATTTAATTATAAGATACATGAATGCTTATCCTAGCAGTTATTTTTTCCTCTTAACCCATGTTGAGCCTTGCAGCAAAAAATAAAATATGGTTCCTGGGAGTTTATCTTTCTTTTAATGAGGCTCTCAGGGGTCAGTTTTTTCCCTTACAGTATTTTTAGCCCATCGTTCAACCCAGGAACTCTGCTTGTCAAAGAGGATCTTTCAATAAAGTAATGCTGTCTGGTTTCTTTCATAGGTACCGTTTACCCTTTCATATTGGTTTTCAGTTTTAAAAAGCGTTTTCACATAGAAGAAATTGGGATTGAAAATGTGTTAGTGACCAGCTCAAAGTCACTCAGTGACTTAGTGAAACCTCGAAATGGAAACAGGATCTTTTTTTTTTTTTTTTTTTTTTGGGGGGAGGGACAGAGTTTCACTTTTGTCACCCAGGCTGGAGTGCAATGGCGCAATCTGGGCTCACTGCAACCTCCGCCTCCCAGGTTCAAGTGATTCTCCTGCCTCAGCCTCCCAAGTAATTGGGGTTACAGGCACCCACAACCACGCCCAGCTAATTCTGTATTTTTGGTAGAGACAGGGTTTCACCATGTTGGCCAGCCTGGTCTCGAACTCCTGACCTCAGGGGATCTGCCCGCCTTGGCCTCCCAAAGTGCTGGGATTACAGGCGTGAGCCACCGCGCCTGGCCGGAAGCAGGATCTTGAAGCTCTCAGAATGCCCGTTTCTGCTTCTGTGCACAATGAGGGCTTCCCATTCTCTCTGATTTCCCTTTCCTGTAGCAGAGAGGGGGAAGATACTCCACATTTGTTAAGAGCTTTAGGGTACCAGGCACTGTGTGTGAAGTGCGTTTCTTATATTACCCCTTTGATCCCTCCCAGGAATCCTATGACATGTATGATATTATCCCTGTTTTCTAATTGAGGAAATGGAACTTCAGAGTGATTTTGTTCCAAGTAGAAATCAGGCTTTGGCAACTGCTTCCTGCTAGCAGGGTGAGATATAAACTTTTACAAATAGCAGACAGGCTATCATATAAATATATACGCTGTATTTATAAATATATATCTGTAGATGTATTTATAAATACATATCTGTAGATGTATTTATAAATACATATCTGTAGGTATATTTATAAATGGGGGGAAAACAGATAAAAAATCCCTACCCTTGTGGAGTCTGCATTATGCTGATTCATTTTGGGATGAATGGATGGATGGATGGATGAATGGATGGATGGATGGATGGATGGATGGAGTACAACAATCTTCAGAGGCCAATTCCACTTCCGTTCCAGCAAATTCCTCTTACAGAAGGGTGGAAACATACATTGGTAGACTTGGGCTTCAGACCAGGAAAGTTGTATTTTGCCACTAAATTTAGCCACTGTGTCAACACATCTCCCGACTTACAAGATGACTGAGAACAAGTGTAAGTTCTTGAGGGCACAAGCCCTTGCCTTAGTCAGCTTTGTGTGCCTTGCTGTCCTTAATGCTTCATGGGTGTTCATTAAATGTTTAAATGAATGAGATGTGTAATTCAGTTACAGTGAGGCTCTCTGAGAATGAATTAACATCTATTGAGAGTTGTGCAGTCCGCAGACTTAGAAATATCCAAAAATAATCACCCCTAGAGAGATCTCTGCAAATCAGTAATGAAAGAACTGTAAAACTATAAATCATTCCGTTACGGTTTCATACATTTACAAGTAAGTAATTTTGGAAGCAAAATTGGTATATAAGCTGTATTTAGCCTCAATGTGCTAAGCAACTTTGAACCAAATATAAATTCCTGGCGTGGTATTTTTAAGCCATGGTGGGGGCAGGGCGCTGGGGAAAAAGTAGAGTTGGAGGAGCATCAAAGCTATTTTTGCAAGTTTCATCTACAGTTTTAGAAAGATCCATTTTTGAAGAATTGGGATATCAGTCACTTCTTCCTGGCAGGATTCCTCATCAGGGGAGAAATGACAGCATGTCCGATCTTCCTTGGGTCTCTAAAGATCGCATTATTAAAATGGATTCTGTCACTGTGCACCATGAGAAGAAACTCTTCCTTGGCACACCACCCTGTCCTTCGTCTCCTGATTTATAGCTTGCAATAGACTTGTTGAGTGTGAAGCTAGAACCCAGACAGAATGTTAATGCAGGGAAATGACATGTGAGTCAGTGGTGCCCTGGGCTTTGAGTGTACATGACTGAGGGGAGGCCCAGTCAGCTGTGGCTGTGCTCCTCACATTAGCTTTGATTTGCTGGACATTGCATGAAGAATGAAACAGAGCCTTAGCCGTGAGCTTCTCAGACTGGAGCTAAGTGACGGTCCCTAAGTCTATAGCTTCCCACCAGAGACTGACTTAATTAGCCAGGATCCTGAGCTTGGCTAATGGTGGGCCCAGTGAATGCTTGATTTGCAATGGAAATGCCCAATTTGATATGGAGTCTCCATTTGTAAAATGCACTGACTAACTTTGCAGCTTCCCCCATCCCCTTCTCATGACAGTCTCGCTTTCTGGAGTATTTCAAATGTGAAGGGGGAAACAGGGTTGTCATTATATCTGGATCCTATCCACAAGAGCTCAGCAGCTGTGATGTTCAGCAGGACAAATACAGACCCAAGAGACCAACAGCTTCTTCCTTCCCCAAGTAGTTAAAACAAAGACCTGTTCACTGCCTTGCCTGTGTGTCTGCATGGGTGTTTGATATCAGGGTAAACTCTAGGGACTAAAAGTGGGAGCAGAAAAAGCAATGCAAATGCATTAGGCGAGAAGCCAGGGCGGATCAGCAAAAGGTCTGAAATTATGGAAGGTTGAAGATAAGCAGTTTTGGTTGATTTCCAACACAGGCAGTTGCCTGCTTTAATGTCTGGATAAGAACTTGCCTGTAATTGGTAGATGGATTGCTTGGCTATAAATGGAGCCTGAAAAGAGTCTATTCCCTTCTAGCAATTAAACATCCCCCCGACTGCTGCCACTTTCTCCACTTTGATTATTCAGCAGACCCATTCTTCTTAATACATAGCACCAAGGTGTTGTATAGCCCAGCCTGGTTTGAATTAGCTTATGGGATCCACGTTAATGAAGCTTAGCTTACTTCCCTGCATATGATGTGTGACTGGGTATAGTCGAGTGCCCAGTGTAGGTAAATAGATTTTGGAGAATGGTGATGTAAGATACCTACCAACCATATGTGGAAATCCTTTTCAGGATGGTTTCCTTCTGCAAGACTGTAAAGGTAGGAAATGCACTTCTTTTCCCGCCCCTTCACTCCAGCACCTATTTGATAACCCACTTGAGTATTTAGAACAGTCTTCCAAAGAGGGATGTGTGCAAGGTGATTGTTTAGGGAAGGAAGGAAGGGAGGGAGGGAGGGAAAAGGGAGAGAGGAAGGGAAAAGGGGAGGAGAGGAAGGGAAAGAAGAAAGAAAAGCTTTATATTTGATATATAGATTGACAGGATCATGTATATAATGTAAATATACATATATTGGGGGGATATTGTCTCAAATGATGCAAGTTCACTGGTTTAGAGCACTGATTGAGCCACCTCAATTTTGCTCCCATTTTCTTCTTTGTCCCTAGTGCTGAGTGGCTTCAGTTTTCCCTGCTTTGATCTATGTCCTGCCTGACTGGATTATGAAAATAGAGACCTAGAGCTTCTAGTGGGAAGAGAGGAAATCGGTGACAGAACTGAATTAAGACCTCCCTCCAGAAGGAACCGTTTTCCAGCCTCTTACCACTGCCTTGGGTGATCCCCTAGGTCACACAGGAGCTGATATCATGGTTGAGCCCTGTGAATCTCAGCCACACTCTGTCCCTGTGCATCTCATACAAGCTTCCATGGTGATGAAAACTGTAAAGATGCCTTGTGTGAAGCACGTGGGCTTTGGGTTTGCTCATCACAGGCTGCCTGCTGCTGATGCTGTTTCACCTATTTAAATCACCCAAGTGTTGCTTTATTTAAAATTGAACAAGAGTCAGCCACTTAGAA
>NW_012101343.1:6157205-6160325 GCF_000951045.1 Mandrillus leucophaeus | reverse complement strand
CTTTCTGGAGTATTTCAAATGTGAAGGGGGAAACAGGGTTGTCATTATATCTGGATCCTATCCACAAGAGCTCAGCAGCTGTGATGTTCAGCAGGACAAATACAGACCCAAGAGACCAACAGCTTCTTCCTTCCCCAAGTAGTTAAAACAAAGACCTGTTCACTGCCTTGCCTGTGTGTCTGCATGGGTGTTTGATATCAGGGTAAACTCTAGGGACTAAAAGTGGGAGCAGAAAAAGCAATGCAAATGCATTAGGCGAGAAGCCAGGGCGGATCAGCAAAAGGTCTGAAATTATGGAAGGTTGAAGATAAGCAGTTTTGGTTGATTTCCAACACAGGCAGTTGCCTGCTTTAATGTCTGGATAAGAACTTGCCTGTAATTGGTAGATGGATTGCTTGGCTATAAATGGAGCCTGAAAAGAGTCTATTCCCTTCTAGCAATTAAACATCCCCCCGACTGCTGCCACTTTCTCCACTTTGATTATTCAGCAGACCCATTCTTCTTAATACATAGCACCAAGGTGTTGTATAGCCCAGCCTGGTTTGAATTAGCTTATGGGATCCACGTTAATGAAGCTTAGCTTACTTCCCTGCATATGATGTGTGACTGGGTATAGTCGAGTGCCCAGTGTAGGTAAATAGATTTTGGAGAATGGTGATGTAAGATACCTACCAACCATATGTGGAAATCCTTTTCAGGATGGTTTCCTTCTGCAAGACTGTAAAGGTAGGAAATGCACTTCTTTTCCCGCCCCTTCACTCCAGCACCTATTTGATAACCCACTTGAGTATTTAGAACAGTCTTCCAAAGAGGGATGTGTGCAAGGTGATTGTTTAGGGAAGGAAGGAAGGGAGGGAGGGAGGGAAAAGGGAGAGAGGAAGGGAAAAGGGGAGGAGAGGAAGGGAAAGAAGAAAGAAAAGCTTTATATTTGATATATAGATTGACAGGATCATGTATATAATGTAAATATACATATATTGGGGGGATATTGTCTCAAATGATGCAAGTTCACTGGTTTAGAGCACTGATTGAGCCACCTCAATTTTGCTCCCATTTTCTTCTTTGTCCCTAGTGCTGAGTGGCTTCAGTTTTCCCTGCTTTGATCTATGTCCTGCCTGACTGGATTATGAAAATAGAGACCTAGAGCTTCTAGTGGGAAGAGAGGAAATCAGTGACAGAACTGAATTAAGACCTCCCTCCAGAAGGAACCGTTTTCCAGCCTCTTACCACTGCCTTGGGTGATCCCCTAGGTCACACAGGAGCTGATATCATGGTTGAGCCCTGTGAATCTCAGCCACACTCTGTCCCTGTGCATCTCATACAAGCTTCCATGGTGATGAAAACTGTAAAGATGCCTTGTGTGAAGCACGTGGGCTTTGGGTTTGCTCATCACAGGCTGCCTGCTGCTGATGCTGTTTCACCTATTTAAATCACCCAAGTGTTGCTTTATTTAAAATTGAACAAGAGTCAGCCACTTAGAACATTTATCAATAAACTCATCACTCAAATGAAAGTGTGCCCCCACCCCTGCACTTGCATATGGCCTTAGATTGCTGTTCATTTCCAGACGCAGATGACTTGCTTCAAAATGTTTTGCTTGAACAAGGTAAAAAAGTGAGAGGTGGTAGCTTTCAGGTGTACAAACTTGCCAAGAAAGGAAAATACTGTGAGTGGGGGTAATTGCTGGCAAGGAGCAGGGTCTGATACAATCCATGTCTGTCCATCTGTGTGTCTGTTCTTCAGCCCTGTGTGGCAGATCCCCTTCCAGTGAATGAGCTTAGCAAATGGAGTGTCTATGACAGCTATTTGAATCATCCTAGAATCTACTGGCTTAAAGCTGACAGCTCTGACTCTTCCTTTAACTTCTTAAGTGCAGTATTTTGGACAGAGATAGAAGCTTTGCGAGCAGGCAACCCGCCAGATTCTTCTATATCCCAGATCTGGATGTTAGATTAGAAAATTTGGTATTTACAAATGTGCTTCACCTTGAATTAGCCATGACCCAATTGCTATTGTTTGTTGAAGGGGACATCTTTTAAAATTTTACTTATACAACTGACTTGCTTTTCAAAAGCACGATAAAATCTTATGTTCCCAATATAAAAGTGCATATACTCATTACAGGATGTTTGGAAAATACAGAACGGGGAAAAATTCACACACATTTCCTGCTTCCATAAATAACCACTATTAGCAGTTGGCGTATTTCCTCGCATATCCTTTTCCGTGCCTAGATAATGGAGGCTTTGTTCTTGCAATCATGATACTTTTTATTCAGTTTTACATCCTACTTTTTTTCCCACTTATATTAATAAATATTTTCCCGTGTTGTTATAAACTCTTAGTAAGCATTCTTAATGGTCATATGATATTCTATTAAATGGGTGCATCTTATTTTTTACTTAGCCACACATCTATTAATGAACATTTAGATTTTGTCAATAAATTGTAGACAAAGTTGTAATGGCCTTTAAAGCTTTTTTTTGCTTTCATCTTTTGGATTACTTCCTTAGGATAGATTTCCATAAGATTTATATCAGGTATGAACACCTTTAGGGCTCATTACATTTATATTACTAACTTGTTATCCAAATGGATATCTGTTTACACCCCCACAAGCAATTGGATAGAACCTTTTTTCATCACATAATTGCCAACATGGGATATTATCATTTTAAAAAATCATTCTTGCACTGCTAGGCAAGAAATGGTATCTAATTGCAGCTCCCTTCTAAGTGTTGATTGAGCCTTTATTTAGGAAGGCCCTGCTGTGTTTTGCATAGTTCATGGAAATTCTAGGAAAGTGCTCTTGAAAAATGAAATTATTTATTTTCATTTTTACTTTTTCAAACTTCTCACCTCCCCCTCCCACTCCCCCCAGTTTTAAGTCATTTTACATGAAGAAATACAAGACCAAACTACAGAAGCAGGGAATTAATGCTCCACAGATTCTAGTTAATGAGATGGCCACCCGGTTTTCAAAAATAAGTGATCTCATTTTTATGGCTTAAATATTTTAGTCAGTAATCGTTGAGTGCCTACTGTTTATATTTCTTTCTAGGCTGACTTCTTTCCTTCCTTCCTTCCTTCCTTCCTTCCTTCCTTCCTTCCTTCCTTCCT
>NW_012101343.1:6154387-6156920 GCF_000951045.1 Mandrillus leucophaeus | reverse complement strand
CCTTCCCTTCCTCTGTTCCATTCTCTCCTCTCCTCCCTCCTCTCCCATCATGGACAGCTTAGGTAAAGGGCTGACGGAGGGAAATTGACTGGCTAATCTATGTGCAGTAGCCCCTGGTCCCTGCTCTTTCCACCGAACATGATTTATAGTTGTTTGGCAGAAGGTCAAAATCTGATTCCATAGAGTGGGGATGCAGGGGGAAATATTTGATTTCTTTGACACAGTTCATTAAAAATTCATACATATGGAACTGAAAATGAAACATTTCTCCATGTCAACATGAATTACAGTGGGAGCCTAGAGCAAGACATGAGTATTCAAGTGATACACTGTCACCAGGTAATAACATCGGCATGGCGGTGCCTCTCAATGAGACAGGAAAGGGGAAACAGTGGCCTGGACTCTGGAGGGTGGAAATGAAGTTTTTCTCTCTTTTGCCTAAAGACTTTCCTTGTAAATAGAAGCCAGTTTGTTAGAAAACCTCTGTTATGAAGAGCCCATTTCATTCATGTATTCTTTTCTCCATTTGTTTGACAAATATTTATTTATTTTCCACTATTGGTAAGGTGTATATTGATTAATAAGAGAGATGACTTATTTCAAATCTCCCTGTTATTTCTACTTTGTTTCTTAATTCTTGCTCTTTGACCCTTTACTTTAGAGCTGTCTGACTTTTACAATGTCTAGACTTCAAGCCTTTTATTATAAATACCATAAATGGTTGGAAACATGATCTTCTAGCCCAGTACTTCTCAAATTGTAATGCACACACAAATCATCTGGGGATCTGTTAAAATGAAGATTCTGATTCAGTAGGTCCAGGATGGGGCCAGAGAGAATGCAGGTCTGTCAGATTCCCAGGAGATGCCACTGCTGCTGATCCAAGCACCATTTGAATAGTGAGGCTGTAGTCTACCATATCTGCACGGGGTTGAATAATGTTCTCCGAAAATTCATAACTACCCAGCACCTGTGTATGTGACCTTATTTGGGTATAGTTTTTGCAGCTGTAATCAAGTTAAGATGGTTTTATGGTCAGCATTCTTCAGGAAAACAGAATTAATAGAATTGGATGTAGATAGAATGATATTAATTTATTTTAAGGAGTTGGCTCATGCAATTGTTGGGGGCTAGCTAGTCCAAAATCTGCAGGGCAGGTCAGCAAGCTGGAGACCCAGAGAAGAGTTGATGTTGCAGTCTTGAGTCAGAAGGCAGTCTGGAAGCAGAATTCCTTCTTGCCCCAGGAATCTCAGTCTTTTCTCTGAAGGCCTTCAACTGATTGGATGAGGCCCGCCCACATAATTTGCTTGAACTCAGAGTCTACTGATTTAAATGTTAATCTCCTCTGAAGAAATATCTTCACAGCTGCATCTGGAATGGTGGTTGACTAAAAGCTGATTACCATAGCCTAGCTAAGTTGACACATAAAATTAACCATCACAAGGAGGTCATACTGGATTAGGGTGGGCCCTAAATCCAATATGTCTCATGTTCCTATAAGAAGAAGGAATTTTGGATACAGAGATACAGACTCACAGGACCACATGAAGACAGAAACAGAGATTGGGAGCTAAACACAATTGATCCAATTGAGGTAAAGAGTAGAATCATGGTTACCAAATGCATCTGCAAGCCAAGGAACACCCAAGATAGCCAGCAACCACCAGCAGCGAGGAAAAGGCAAGGAAGGACTCTTTCCTAGGGCCTTCAGAGGACCTACTGACAGCTTGATTGCAGACTTCGGGCCTCCAGAATACATTTCTATTGTTTTCATGCCACCCAGTTCATGGCACTTAGTTACAGCAGCCCTAGGAAACTCATACAGTATCTAAGACATAGGCCTACAACAGGCCTAAGAACATCATCACAAAGCCAGAATGCTTGACTTTTCTGGTAATTTGCCACCTTGACACATGGATGCAGTGTCTGGAAAGTGCACCAACTAAAATATTTTGTCACTCTCGTAGAAAAGAAGTTCAGAGTCACTGTGGGTGGGAATGAATTGGTCAGGAATCCCCTCCTCTTTCTTAGACTCCCAAGTTGGTCTGAAAATGCTCATCGATCTTCTCCTCTACTTTCTCTTCTGGCCCTGCCTTCAGGTTGCAGGGCAGCCCGGTGACAAATGAGGAGGAGCTTAATTTGCTTTTTCTTTGAACAAACTATACTAATTGAAATGGACCCCACTGGGATTGCTGTTTGCCATAAGTAATGCATATTTCATTAACATTTGCTTTAAAAACCAACAAGATCATAAAGCTAAGATTGCTTTAGCCTAAATGCTGTCCAGATTTAATATGTGTGATATAACCTCCTGGCATAGCACTAAGCTTGAGCATGCAATTTTTGGTGCCTCCCTGATGCTTGTTTTTAACAGGAGGAGAATCAATACCGGGTGAGGGTTAGACTAACAATGTGTTCGAACTGTTACCAAAGAAATAATTAAAGTTATAATATTAACAAAACAACATGGTTGTAGAGGGGATGGATAAATGATTTTATTCCATTTCCTTCCTTCCTTCCTTCCTTCCTTCCT
>NW_012101343.1:6140815-6154262 GCF_000951045.1 Mandrillus leucophaeus | reverse complement strand
TTCCTTCCTTCCTTCCTTCCTTCCTTCCTTCCTTCCTTCCTTCCTTCCTTCCTTCCTTCCTTCCTTCCTTCCTTCCTCTTTCCTGCCTCAGGCATGTTTGTTGGCATTTTCAAAAGGAGATAGAATCTAGGAGGTATTTTTCTGCTAGGAAATGTTTAAGTAAATGTCAGTTGTGATCAATAGGGTGGCCTCCACAAAGCAAGCAAAGCAGTAAATGTCACTCATTTCACTTTTTAGCAACAGTTGTGGGTGTTAGAGCCGAAGTCTGTAATCAGTGACTTCAACTTTAGCCAGGGAGTATCGACCAAAATCGGTGGTGAGGAGATAAAATTGCCCTGGAAAAGTTGGGTTCCCCTTAACAATGGTAGCATGGAGAAATCAGACTTCCAGACGTTGTGATTTCTCAGCTCTCTAATTCATCAAATTACGATGACTCTCAGGACTGCCTGGAGATAAACATCAGACAGAACACAGCCCACATCGTGCTTTGAGCTGAACACCTTTAAAAGAGTTTCACACCGACGTTGAAGCATGGCTGTGCAGAATGACATATAAGGAATTATTCTGTATTCCCAGTATAGGAGTCACCCTGCTTTTTTACTTTCCTGGAAGAGTTGTCTTATTTCTGATTTGGGTGAGTGCAGACTACAGTTGTGTAGCATTAGCTGGACCCCTGCTCCACCTGGGGCAAAACAAATCCTTCTTATTGATCTCCTATGAGATTTTTATTGATACATAATGATTGTAGTGTTTATGGGGTATATGTGATATTTTGATACATGCATACAGTGTGTAATGATCAAACCAGGGTAATTGGGATATCCACCACCTCAAACATTTATCATTTATTTCTACTGGGAACATGCCAGATCATCTCTTCTAGCTGTTTTGAAATATATAATTATTGTTAACTGTAGTCACCCTACTGTGCTGTTGAATACTAGGACTTATTCCTTCTGTCTAACTTTATGTTTGTACCTATCAACCAAACTGTCTTCATCCCAGCCTCACCCCTGCCACCCTTCCCAGCTTCTGGTAACCATCATTCTACTGTTTACCTCCATTAGATCAATTTTATTTAGCTCCCACATGTAATTGAGAACATGTAATATTTATGTTTCTGTTCCTGGCTTATTTCACTTAACCTAATGTCTTCCAGTTTCAGTTCCTGTCATTTGTTACTGCAAATGACAGAATTTCATCCTTTCTGTGGCTAAATAGTACTCCATTATGTGTACATACCACATTTTCTTTATCTGTTCATCCATTGGTGGACACTTATGTTGATTTCGTATCTCAGCTGTTGTGAATAGAGCTGCATAAGCACGGGAGTGCAGGCATCTTTTCTATATCCTGATTTCCTTTCCTTTGGATATATCCTCAGCAGTGAGATTGCCAGATCATGGGGGTAGGTCTATTTTTAGGTTTTCATATCTTTTAATTTTTTAAATTCAATAGGTTTTTGGGGAACAAGTGCTATTTGGTTGCATGGAGAAGTTCTTTAGCGGTAATCTCTGAAATTCTGGTACACCTATCACCGGAGCAGTGTACACTACCCAATGTGCAGTCTTTTATCCCCCACCCTCCTCCCACCCTTCCCTCTCTGAATCCCCAGAGTGCGTTATATCATTCTTATGCCTTTGCATCATCATAGCTTAGCTCGCACTTGTAAGTGAGAACATGCAATGTTTGGTTTTCCATTCCTGAGTTTCTTCACTTAAAATAATGGTGTTGAACTCAATCCAGGTATTTTGTTCCTTTTTATGGCTGAACAGTATTCCATGGTGTGTGTGTGTGTGTATGACATTTTCTTTATCCACTTGTTGATTTATGGGCATTTGTGCTGGTTCCATATTTTTTCAATTGCAAATTGTACTGCTATAAACATGTATGTGCAAGTGTATTTTTTATATAATGACTTATTTTCCTCTGGGTAGATACCCAGTAATGGAATTGCTGGATCAAATGATAGATCTACTTTTAGTTCTTTCAGGAATCTCCATATTGTTTTCCATAGTGGTTGTACTAGTTTACATTCCTACCAGTGATACCCTGTTCACCACATTCATGCCAACATTTATTATCTTTTGATGTTTTAATTATGGCCATTCTCGCAAGAGTAAGATGGAATCACATTGTGGTTTTGATCTGCATTTCCCTGATCGTTAGTGACGTTGAGCATTTTTTCATATGTTTGTTGGCCATTTGTATATCTTCTTTTTTTTTTTTTTCTTTTTTTTTTGGAGACAGAGTTGCCCTCTGTCTCCAGGTTGGAGTGCAGTGGCGTGATCTTGGCTCACTGAAACCTCCACCTCCCAGGTCGAAGCGATTCTCCTGCCTCAGCCTCCCGAGTAGGTGGGACAACAGGTGCGTGCCACCATGCCCAGCTAATTTTTGTATTTTTAGTAGAGACGGGGTTTCACCTTGTTGGCCAGGATGGTATCGATCTCTTGACCTGGTGATCACTTGGCCTCCCAAAGTGCTGGGATTATAGGTGTGATGTATATCTTCTTTTGATAATTATCTATGTGTGCCCTTAGCCCACTATTTGATGAGATTATTTGTTTTTTTTCTTGCTGAATTGTTTGAATCCCTTGTAGATTCTGGATATTAGTCCTTTGTCGAATGCGTAGTTTGCAAAGATTTTCTCCCACTCTGTTGGGTTGTGTGCTGATTGTTTCTTTTGCTATGCAGAAGTTTTTTAGTTTAGTTAAGTCCCGCTGTTTATCTGTTTTTATTGCATTTGCTTTTGAGTTCTTGGTCATGAAGTCTTTGCCCAAGCCCATGTCTGGAAGGGTTTTTCTGATGTTATCTTCTTGACTTTTTATGGTTTCAGGTCTTAGATTTAAGTCTTTGATCCACCTTGAGTTGGTTTTTGTATAAGGTGAGAAATGAGGATCCAGTTTAATTCTTCCACATGAGGCTTGTCCATTTATCCCAACACCATTTGTTGAGTAGGGTGTGCTTTCCCCACTTTATGTTGTTGTTTGCTTTGTCAAAGGTCAGTTTACTGCAAGTATTTGGCTTTATTTCTGTGTTCCCTGTTCTGTTGCATTGGTCTGTGAGCCTATTTTTCTACCGGTGCCATGCTGTTTTGGTGACTATAGCCTTATAGTATAGTTTGAAGTTGGGTAATCTGATGCCTTCAGATTTGTTCTTTTTGCTTAGTCTTTCTTTGGCTGTGCGGGCTCTTTTTTGGTTCCACATGAATTTTAGGATTGTTTTTTCTAGTTCTATGAAGAATTATGATAATATATTGATGGGAATTAGATTGAATTTGGAGATTGCTTTTGCAATATGGTTATTTTCACAGTATTCTACCCATCCACAAGCATAGGGTGTGTTTCCATTTGTTTGTGTAATCTGTGATTTCTTTCAGCAGTGTTTTGTAGTTTTCCTTGTAGAGGTCTTTCATATTCTTAGTTTTTTGTTGTTGTTGTTTGTTTTGTTTTGTTTTGTTTTGTTTTGTTTTGTTTTGCAGCTATTGCAAAAGGAGTTGAGTTCTTGATTTGATTCTCAGCTTGGTTGCTGTTGGTGTATAGCAGTACTTCTGATTTGTGTACATTGATTTTGTATCCTGAAACCTTACCGAATTCATTTGTCAGATCTAGGAGACTCTAGAAGATCTAGAGTCTTTAGGGTTTTTTAGGTATATGATCATATCATAAGTGAACAGCAACAGTTTGACCTCTTCTTTGACAATTTGGATGCCCTTTCTTTCTCTTGTTTGATTGTTCTGGCTACGACTTGCAGAACTATGTTGAATAGAAGTGGTGAATGTGGGGCATCCTTGTCTTGTTCCAGTTCTCAGGGGGACTACTTTCAACCATTCCCCATTCAGTATTATGTTGGCTGTGGGTTTGTCATAAATGACTTTTATCACATTAAGGATGTCCCTTATATACCGATTTTGCTGAGGGTTTAATAAAAAGGGGATACTGGATTTTTGTCAAATGCTTTTTCTGCATCTATTGAGATGATCATGTGATTTTTGTTTTTGATTCTGTTTATGTAATGTATCACATTTATTGACTTGCATATATTAAACCAGCCCTGCATTCCTGGTGTGAAACTCACTTGATCATGGTGTATTATCTTTTTGTTATGCTGTTGGATTCTGTTAGCTACCATTTTGTTGATTTTTGCATCTGTGTTCATCAGGGCTATTGATCTGTAATTTTCTTTTTTGGTTATGTCCTTTCCTGTTTTGGTGGTAGGGTGATACTGGCTTCATAGAATGATTTAGGGAGGATCCCCTCTTTCTTTATCATTTGTAATAGTTTCAGTGGGATTGGTCCTAATTCTTCCTTGAATGTCTGATAGAATTCAGCTGTGAATCTGTCCATTCCAGGACTTTTTTGGTTGGCAGTTTTTTAATTACCATTTTAATTGGGCTGCTTGTTATTAGTCTGTTTAGAGTTCCTATTTCTTCCTGGTTTAATCTTGGAGGGTTGTATATTTCCAAAAATTTATCCATCTCCTCCAGCTTTTCTACTTTATGTGTGTAAGGGTGTTCATGATAACCTTGAATGGTCTTTTGTATTTCTGTGGTATCACCTGTAATATCTCCCATTTCATTCTTAATTGAGCCTATTTAGATCTCTCCTTTTTTTGGTTAATCTCACTAATGGTCTATTGATTTTGTTTATCTTTTCAAAGAACCACCTTTTGTCCCATTTATCTTCTGTAATTTTTTGTTTCAATCTCATTTAGTTCTGCTCTGATCTTTGTTCTTTCTTTTCTGCTGCTGGGCTTGGGTTTGCTTTGTTCTCGTTTCTCTAGTTCCTTTAGGTGTGACCTTAGATTGTCTATTTGTGCTCTTTCAGACTTTTCAATGTAGGTATTTAATGCTATGAACTTTCCTCTTAGCACTGCTTTCGTAGTATCCCAGAGTTTTTGATAGGTTGTATCACTATTAGTTTTCAGTTCAAGGAATTTTAATTTCCATCTTGATTTCATTATTGACCCAGAGATCACTCAGGAGCAGATTATTTTATTTCTATGTATTGGCATGGTTTTAAGGGTTCCTTTTGGAGTTAATTTCCAATTTGATTCCACTTTGGTCTGAGAGAATACTTGATATAATTTCAGTTTTCTTAAGTTTGTTGAGACTTGTTTTGTGGCCTATCATACAGTCTATCTTGGAGAATGTTCCATGTACTGATGAATAGAATGTATATTCTTCAGTTGTTGGGTAGAATGTTCTGTACATATCTGTTAAGTTTATTTGCTTTAGGGTATAGTTTAAGTCCATTGTTTCTTTGCCGACTTTCCATGTTGACCTGTCTAGTGCTGTCAGTGGAGTATTGAAATCCCCCACTATTATTGTGTTGTTGTCTATCTCATTTCTTAGGTCTAGAAGTAATTGTTTTATAAACTTAGGAGCTCCAGTGTTAGTACATATATATTTAGAATTGTGATATTTTCCTGTTGGACTAATCCTTTTACCATTATATAATGTCCCTCTTTGTCTTTTTTAACTTGTTGCTTTGAAGTCTGTTTTGTCTGTAGCTACTTCCGCTCACTTTTGTTGTCCATTTGCATGGACTGTGTTTTTTTTTGCACCCCTTTACCTTAAGTTTATGTGAGTCGTTATGTGTTAGGTGAGTCTCTTGAAGACAGCAGATACTTAGTTGGTGAATTCTTACCCATTGTGTCTCTTTTAAGTGGAGTATTTAGGCCATTTACTTTCAATGTTAGTGTTGAGATGTGAGGTCCTATTCTGTTCATTGTGCTAGTTGTTGCTTGAATACCTTGGGTTTTTTTTTTCTTCATTGTGTTATTATTTTATAGGCCCTACGGGATTTATGCTTTATGGAAGTTCTATTTTGGTGTATTTCAAGGTTTTCTTTTTCAAAATTTAGAACTCCTTTTAGCAGTTGTTGTAAGTGCTGGCTTTGTAGTGGTGAATTGTCTCAGCATTTCTTTGTCTAAAAAAGACTTTATCTTTCCTTCATTTATGAAGCTTAGTTTCACTGGGTACAAGATTCTTGACTGATAATTATTTTGTTCAATCAGGCTAAAGATAGGACCACTCCCTTCTAGCTTGCAGGGTTTCTGCTGAGAAACCTGCCGTTAATCTGATAGATCTTCCTTTATAGGTTACCTGATGCTTTTGCCTCACAGCTGCTAAGATTGTTTCCTTCATCTTGACTTCAGATAACCATGTCTAGGCGATTATCTTTTTGCGATGAATTTCCCAGGTGTTCTTTGAGCTCCTTCTATTTCAATGTCTAGGTCTCTAGCAAGGCCAGGGAAGTTTTCCTCAATTATTCCCTCAAATAAGTTTTCCAAACTTCTGGATTTCTCTTCTTACTCAGGAACACCAATTATTCTTAGGTTTGGTGGTTTAAGATAATCCCAAACTTCCTGGGGGCTTTGTTCAATTTTTTAATTTTTTTTTCTTTGTCTTTGTCAGATTGGGTTAATTTGAAAGCCTTGTCTTTGAGCTCTCAAGTTCTTTCCTCTACTTGTTTGATTCTATTGTTGAAACTTTCCAGTTTATTTTGCATTTCTCTGAGTGTGTCTTTTATTTCCAGAAGTTGTAATTGTTTTTCATTGATGCTATTTACTTCTAAATATTTTTTTTACTTTTTAAATATTTTTAAATATTTTTACTTTTTAAATATTTATTTTACTTTCTAAATATTTTTTCATTCATATCCTGTATTACTTTTTAAATTTCTTTAAATTGGTTTTCATCTTTCTCTGGTGCCTCCATGAATAGCTAAAGAATTGAGCTTCTTAGCTCTTTTTCTGGCAGTTCAGTGATTTCTTCTTGATTTGGATCCATTGCTCATGAGCTAGTGTGATCTTTTGTGGATGTTAAAGAACGTTGCTTTGTCATATTACCAGAATTGTTTTTTCTGGTTCCTTCTCATTTGGGTAGACTCTGTCAGAGGAACGATTGGAAATTCAAGGGCTGCTGTTCAGATTCTTTTGTCCCACAGGGTGATCCCTTGATGTGGTGTTCTCCCTCTTTGCCTAGGGATGGGGCTTCCTGAGAGCCAGACTGCAGTGGTTGTTACTGTTCTTCTGGGTCTAGCCACCCAGTGGAGCTACAGGACTGCAGGTTGGTGCTAGGGAGTGTTTGCAAAGAGTCAAAGAGTCCTGTGATGTGATCCACCTTCAGGTCTCTCAGCTGTGGGTACCAGCACCTGCTGTGGTGGAGGTAGCAGGGGAGTGAAGTGGACTGTGTCCTTGGTTGGAATTTTGTATAGTCCGCTGGTTTTCACAAATGCTGCTTATGCTCCCGGTTGGTTGGCCTCCAGCAAGGACGTGATGCTTTCAAGAGAGCATCAGCTGATACAAGCTAAGGTCGCCTAGATAAGTATTTGGGTTTCTCAGGCCATAGGCAGTGCCATCATAGAGCTCCTAAGAGATTATGTCTTTTGTCTTAATTCAGAGTTTTTGTTTTTTGGCTGTCTCACGGAGTTTGCAGTGGCAAGCCACTTCCTTCAAAGAGTCTGTGAAATCTTGCAGCTTTCCTGGTGTGTTCCTGTGGTGGTTTTTGGAGCTAAAGTTCACAATGTGAGTTTCTACATGCTGTTCTGTCCATCTGAGTGGGAGCTGCAAGTTAGTCCTGCCTCCTCACCACCATTTTTCCCTATTTTCAGTTTTTTGATGCTACCACTGTTTTATACCACTTTGTTCTCAGTCCCTCAGTCTCATCATGCAGAAACCCTTGCTTCCAACTCTATGGAGAACAATTCAGGCCTCCCAGTGAGAGTTTCTTCAACCTCCTCTCCACCCCAGGATTTCAGTTTCCCACTGTCCCTCTCCCTTCCACTGCTGAGGGTCCTCTCCTGGAACCTGCCACACTTCTTTGACCTCCATAGTTCATCTGCCCACTGGTCTTCCCACCTCCTCATTCCCTCTTATGCCAAATCCATCCTACACTCAGTGTCATATTTTTTTTTCTCAGTTTTGTTACCTCCCCACTCAAACCCCTTCCAAACACCCCTTCTACCTTTTAGATTAAGAGTAAGCTCTTCACCCTGTCATTCAGAGCTGTGCATTTGACTCCAGTGGACATATACCCTACCCCTGTGCCCCATCAAAACTGGATTGTTGATCATTACCCAAAAACATCTTGCAGTTTCTCTCCTTCCACTGACCAGTGCTAATTCCCTTCACAGGAAATATCCTGTCTCCATCTCCACTTGCTAAAATTGTTTCCATCCTTCAGGACTCAAATACCACCTACCTGACAAATCATGAGCTGATTTTCACTTCTGCGCCCGAGACCCTCCCATCCCTCCTGCCTTTGAACATCCATGGCATGGAATTTATACGCTTTTCCATCACTTATGTTGGAGAACTTGTGTTCCTGACACTTGCCAACCTTGATTTGTCTACTGATTTGATTGTAAGTTTCTTGAGGTCATAGAAGTAAGAGCATGCCTTGTTACCCAGAGTACAGGCTGTCTGCCTTTGCTAACATAAGCCCTCCTTAATTGTGAACTACATTGAATTCTCAACAGACCAGGGCCTGTCTCTGTAATTTAATCGTTTCTCTGACTTGAACAACAATGAAGCAGGGAGACAGAATGCTCTGGCTGACATGGGAATCCCAGGGTATTCACTAAGTACACATTCTTAGTCTGCATCCCTGGAGATTCTGAATTAGAAGGTAGAGCCCAGATAGGCCAGGCATGGTGGCTCATGCCTGTAATCCCAGCACTTCGAGAGGCTGAGGCGGGTGGATCACTTGAGGTCAGGAGTTAGAGAACAGCCTGGCTAACATGGTGAAACCCCATCTCTACTAAAAATACAAAAATTAGCTGGGGGCAGTGGCAGGTGCCTGTAATCCCAGCTACTTGGGAGGCTGAGGTAGGAGAATCGCTTGAACCCAGGAGGGGGTGGTTGCAGTGAGCCACGATTGTGCCACTGCACTCCAGCCTGGGTAACAGAGTGAGATTCTGTCTCAAAAACAAAAAACAAACAAACAAAAAAGGTAGAGCCCAGAAACCTGTCTTTTTAACAGGCATCTCAGCTCAGAAGTTCATTGCTACTAAAACACGTTATGGGAACCACTGGGGGAGTGGACCAAATGAAGCTGAATTTGAACCCAGTTCTTCGGTTCCCTAATTGTACAGACCTGAGCAGCCTCCTCATCTGTAAAATGGGATAATACTTGCTTTTTTAGGCCATTGCAGGGAGTGAATAAAACAACAGATGTAGCCGAGCTCGATGGCTCATGCCTGTAATTCCAGCACTTTGGGAGGCTGAGGCAGGAGGATGGCTTGAGCCCAGGAGTTCGATACCAGCCTGGGCAACATAGGGAGACCCCCATCTCTACAAAAAATTAACAATTAGCCTGACATGGTTGCCTGTGCTTGCCTGTGGTCCTAGCTACTTGGGAGGCTGAGGTCGGAGGGTCGCTTGAACCCAGATCTAGGCTATAGTAAGCCATGATCACACCACCACACTCTAGCCTAGACAACAGAGCGAGACCCCATCTCAAAAAAATAAATAATCAAAACAAACAAAAAACAATATATGTGAACTGGCCAGCCCAATGCACAGATCAGGGTAGATGCTGTCAGTTTCCTTCCCAAAGTGCCACATTCAGTTCTGCATCCTGGTTCCAGGTGGGTCCTACCTGCCTCGGTATACTGTCATTTTCCTCATCCTCAGCATTAGTTGAAGGTCTCTTCACCCTAAGTCAGCAGCTCTCCTTCAGCTGGGATTTGTCTGCCTCTTCACTCCCTTCTGCTTCTGGCCCAGAGGACCTACGTTGCAGAGGACGCGACTGCCGTGCTGGCTTTCTTAGAATACTTTTCTGTTGGGCCGTTTCCTCAACATACACTTGTTGAGTGTCTGCCCTGTGGCAGACTCTGTCCTAGAGACTGAATGTGCATCTGTGAACACAATGAGCCCAAATCCCTGTCTTCGTGGGCTTGTAGTCTAGAGGGACTGTACATGTAGAAATAAGTAGGAGGGTGCTCAAGGAGGCCTGCGAGGAGAGTGGCGGGAGCTGGGGACAGCTGAAGAGAGGAGGTGTGTGCCAGAGGGTGAAGACTTATGAGGCATTGAAGGGACTTTTGCCTCTATTCTGGGTGACACGGAGCCCATGGAGAGTTTTGAGTAGAGGGATACCCTCATGTGGCTCATATTTTGACAGGATCATCCAACTGCCGTATTGAGAATAGACTGCAGAGGGCAGTGGTGGACATGAGGAAGCAGTTGGGAGACTCTGGCTGTAATGGGGGTTAGGTGGGGGTTGGGGGTGGGGTGAGGATGGTGGCCAGGGCCAGTGTATACCAATCGGGGTGGTAAGAACGGTCAGTGCGGGCCATGCTTGGAAAGTGGAGACCATTGGAATTGCTTGCGGATTTGATGTAGAGTGTGAGATAATAGCCAAGGATGGCACCAAGGTTTTTTTGGCCTAAAGGAATGAAGGGATGGAGCTACCAGTAACAGAGATGGGGCAGAGGCACACACTGCAGAAAGAACAGATCAGGAACTCAGCTACGGATATATTGCCTCCTGAAATTCAGTGTGGCCTTGGGTAGCTGATCTTGAGCACAGATTGGAGACTCTTGTCCCCGTGTGTGGCTCAGGGTTAACTTTTTAACAATCAGATGCTCACCCCTCCCAATAAAATGCATTAACTGTGGGCACCTCTTCAAAACTCTGGCTAGTCTTTAAAATAGCTAGTTAGCTTTCATTACAAAAGTAATACATATACATGGTTTAAAAAAAAAAAAAAAAAAAAACTAAGAATTACAGGACTAAGGTGAAAAATAAGCCTTCCTCACTACCCCTGCGTCTTGTTCTTTGTCTTTTTGCAGCTATTTTTCCACAAATTACTGTGTCCTAAGCCCTGAGCTAATTAAGTGCTGGATAAGCATCACCTCCCAGTAATCCTCTTATCAGCCTTTCAAATGAAGGTCACTTTATTATCCGCATTTTGCAGATGAGGAAATAGCATCGGGTGAAGTGTCTTTTCCAAGGCCACAGGCTCCTGAGGGCAGGGGCTCAAGTTTAGGCCTTCAGACTCCTAAGTCCAGACCGTCCCCTGGGAACATGCACCCTAGGATTTCACATGGAGCCTCTAAAACGCCTCTGGCATCTCCTGCTGTGGGTTGGATATGAGCTGTCTTATATAGACTCTACCTAAATTAAATTCAAATTGACTAATTAAATGTGGCCTCTTTGAATACGCTGCCATATTTCTAATTATAGCTTTCCTTCTCTCCTGAGAAGGCAGCCCAACATTGTTTCTGAAAAGGTCCTCAATTATTAATGGTTGGATAACATTTTGAAAATGTAAGTGTCATTAAATTGTTAGAAGGCCCTGAGTGGGGATGAGAGTATGGAAGTCAGTTGTCAACTGTATCCTCTCTCTCTCTCTCTCTCTGTTTCTGTCTCTGTCTCTGTCTCTCTCTCTCTCTCTCTCTCTTTCTGTCTCTCTCTGTGTGTGTGTGTCTCTCTCTCTCTCTATTTCTGTCTCTGTCTCTCTCTCTCTCTGTCTCTCTCTGTAATACACATATGCACATCGTTATCTCACAATTGACCCAAAGCATCAGAAATAAGAAGTCAGACTGAGTGACCTTAGCTGCTAAGAAGCATCTTATTGTACCTTCCCTCCCTCTCTGACTTTGGCCTCCACTGATGTGAGCCTGCAGATAACAGAAAGCAGGAGCTTATCTAGACAGGAGTGGTGGAAATAGCCAGTAACAAATCATTGAAGTGAGGAGAACGAAGGTAGAGAAATTGATCAGCTTTAAACAGGAGGTGACTCCGCATTCCTCTTGCTTGGAAATGATTCCCGGGATGGAATTATGTCCAGGTGGGAGGTTGTTTGTGATCCAGTCCTTTCCAGATAGAATATATGAGGCTTGAAACTACATAATGCTTATTACCAAGAGATATATAGGTTTGTCAGAGCAAGAAGACCACGCCCACTTCGTCTCCGGCAAAAAAAAAAAAAAAAAAGAAAGGTAGTATAGAGACTTAGAAAGTAGAGAAATATAGGTAGAAGTACAGTACCTTTGAGTGACCTTCAGAATTTGGTCCTCTTGGCTCAACATTTTGGCATCATCTCAACAAACTCTTTTTTTTTTTTCTCCCCTCATTCGATTTCCCCTTCAAGAAGACAGGGAGTGAGTGGGCTCCAATCTTGGCAATGTTGGCTGCTTATTAGAGCATTTGCAGGCCTCGGAGATTTGCTCCTCCTCTTGGTATCTGAAGTTCCACAAGCCTGTTGTTCACTTCCCCTGGAGTGGGGACTGTGGAATGTTACCACTCGCCCTCAGTTCCCTGTTGAAGCTCTTGCAGACCCCTAACAGTGCATGCTACTGTTCTGCAGAGAAAACCATGATGACAAACCGCAGCCATCCTCCTTCATCTGTTGTCTTCTGGTCTTTAGGAAGGCATTCCTGGAATGACTGGGGGCTGTGCATCTCAGTTTAATAATGCAAGCTTTTGGTTTTTGTTAAACACATGCAGAGCCTGATATTAAGCATTAAACCAAGGAGCCAAGCTAAGACAGTTGTGTCAAGAAGTTGCTGTCTTTGAAGAAGCACAAGGAATTTAAAGAGATGAGGAAACAAGAAGGGGGCCTATACGGTTGGGACCACAATACAAAATTGAATTTATCATCTATAATAATGGCTTCTAGTTTTTGAGTACTTACTGTGTCCCAGGCACTGTAGATGGTGGGATGTAGATGGTGGGATGGTGAGAGACCCCGAGAGCTTAAGTGATCTAGCCATGGACACACAGTGCTAGTTAACTTTTGGGAGACACTTTTCACAAGCTGGTGTGAATGAAAGAAAAGCAGCATGTACTTTTACAAACCTTAATTTAAGCAAAGGTAATAAATTTAAACCTATTCAAAGCAGAACTAGGGGGTAATTACTTGCTTTGTAAAAGAATTTTTTGCTTTGAAAAGTTAGAAATACTGATTTTCAAAATATGTTTTGATTTTCCTATCTAAACCTCTTTTGGATTACAGTAAAACATGTTGACCGTAATATATGGAGAAATAGTGCACATTCTGTCCAGCTATTCTGGATGAAAAGGGTGCAGTCAGTGACGGGTGAAAAACTTAATCTAGTTTGGACAAGAAGAAACAATTAACTTCTGTACTTTGCTACCTAGATGTCACTACTCTAATACTTCTCAAAGTATAGATGGGCTGGGTGTGGTGGCTCACGCCTGTAATCCCAGCACTTTGGGAGGCCGAGGCGGGAGGATCACAAGGTCAGGAGACCGAGACCATCCTGGCTAACACGGTGAAACCCCGTCTCTACTAAAAATACAAAAAAATTAGCCGGGCGTGGTGGCAGGCACCTGTAGTCCCAGGTACTCGGGAGACGGAGGCAGAAGAATGGTGTGAACCTGGGAGGCGGAGCTTGCAGTGAGCGGAGATCACACCACTGCACTCCAGCCTGGGCGACAGAGCATGATTCCATCTCAAAAAAAAAAAAAAAAAAAA
>NW_012101343.1:6089085-6140765 GCF_000951045.1 Mandrillus leucophaeus | reverse complement strand
TGAGCCTGCAGATAACAGAAAGCAGGAGCTTATCTAGACAGGAGTGGTGGAAATAGCCAGTAACAAATCATTGAAGTGAGGAGAACGAAGGTAGAGAAATTGATCAGCTTTAAACAGGAGGTGACTCCGCATTCCTCTTGCTTGGAAATGATTCCCGGGATGGAATTATGTCCAGGTGGGAGGTTGTTTGTGATCCAGTCCTTTCCAGATAGAATATATGAGGCTTGAAACTACATAATGCTTATTACCAAGAGATATATAGGTTTGTCAGAGCAAGAAGACCACGCCCACTTCGTCTCCGGCAAAAAAAAAAAAAAAAAAGAAAGGTAGTATAGAGACTTAGAAAGTAGAGAAATATAGGTAGAAGTACAGTACCTTTGAGTGACCTTCAGAATTTGGTCCTCTTGGCTCAACATTTTGGCATCATCTCAACAAACTCTTTTTTTTTTTTCTCCCCTCATTCGATTTCCCCTTCAAGAAGACAGGGAGTGAGTGGGCTCCAATCTTGGCAATGTTGGCTGCTTATTAGAGCATTTGCAGGCCTCGGAGATTTGCTCCTCCTCTTGGTATCTGAAGTTCCACAAGCCTGTTGTTCACTTCCCCTGGAGTGGGGACTGTGGAATGTTACCACTCGCCCTCAGTTCCCTGTTGAAGCTCTTGCAGACCCCTAACAGTGCATGCTACTGTTCTGCAGAGAAAACCATGATGACAAACCGCAGCCATCCTCCTTCATCTGTTGTCTTCTGGTCTTTAGGAAGGCATTCCTGGAATGACTGGGGGCTGTGCATCTCAGTTTAATAATGCAAGCTTTTGGTTTTTGTTAAACACATGCAGAGCCTGATATTAAGCATTAAACCAAGGAGCCAAGCTAAGACAGTTGTGTCAAGAAGTTGCTGTCTTTGAAGAAGCACAAGGAATTTAAAGAGATGAGGAAACAAGAAGGGGGCCTATACGGTTGGGACCACAATACAAAATTGAATTTATCATCTATAATAATGGCTTCTAGTTTTTGAGTACTTACTGTGTCCCAGGCACTGTAGATGGTGGGATGTAGATGGTGGGATGGTGAGAGACCCCGAGAGCTTAAGTGATCTAGCCATGGACACACAGTGCTAGTTAACTTTTGGGAGACACTTTTCACAAGCTGGTGTGAATGAAAGAAAAGCAGCATGTACTTTTACAAACCTTAATTTAAGCAAAGGTAATAAATTTAAACCTATTCAAAGCAGAACTAGGGGGTAATTACTTGCTTTGTAAAAGAATTTTTTGCTTTGAAAAGTTAGAAATACTGATTTTCAAAATATGTTTTGATTTTCCTATCTAAACCTCTTTTGGATTACAGTAAAACATGTTGACCGTAATATATGGAGAAATAGTGCACATTCTGTCCAGCTATTCTGGATGAAAAGGGTGCAGTCAGTGACGGGTGAAAAACTTAATCTAGTTTGGACAAGAAGAAACAATTAACTTCTGTACTTTGCTACCTAGATGTCACTACTCTAATACTTCTCAAAGTATAGATGGGCTGGGTGTGGTGGCTCACGCCTGTAATCCCAGCACTTTGGGAGGCCGAGGCGGGAGGATCACAAGGTCAGGAGACCGAGACCATCCTGGCTAACACGGTGAAACCCCGTCTCTACTAAAAATACAAAAAAATTAGCCGGGCGTGGTGGCAGGCACCTGTAGTCCCAGGTACTCAGGAGACGGAGGCAGAAGAATGGTGTGAACCTGGGAGGCGGAGCTTGCAGTGAGCGGAGATCACACCACTGCACTCCAGCCTGGGCGACAGAGCATGATTCCATCTCAAAAAAAAAAAAAAAAAAAAAGTATAGATGGACACCACACCTGCTAATATTGCATATTCCTGGGACTCGACCTAGTATGAATAATCAAACCAATGGTATTAGGGCCTCAGAATCCATATTTTAATAAGTTCCAAAGGTGATTCTGCACCATAATTTGAATTTCCTTTAGATCACCTCATTCCGTATCTGTTAACCTCTTGTCCATATTTTCTATCTTTGTGTGTCTCTTTCTGCTGCGTTCTGAATAGTTCTTCTTGAGCTGTCTTTCGGTTCATTTATTCTTTTTTCATCTGTGTCTAATCTACTGTTAAATGGGTCCATTGAGTTTTTAATTTTAGCTACAGTATTTTTCACTTCTAGATGTTCTGTTTGGTTCTTTTTCTATATATATTTCATCTTTTTTTTTTTTCCAAGATGGAGTTTCGCTCTTGTTGCCCAGGCTCGAGTGCAATGGCACATCTTGGCTCACCACATCCTCCACCTCCTGGGTTCAAATGATTCACCTGCCTCAGCCTCCCGAGTAGCTGGGATTACAGGCATGCACCACCACACACAGCTAATTTTGTATTTTTAGTAGAGACGGGGTTTCTGCATGTTGGTCAGTCTGGTCTCAAACTCCCGACCCCAGTGATCCATCCACCTTGGCCTCCCAAAGTGCCGGGATTGCAAGCGTGAGCCACTGCATCTGGTCTTCCATCATTTCTTAATAGTTTGCTCTTCCCTGCAGATGGACGTATTCAAGCTTTGCTTTTATTTCTTAATAATTTACTAATATGTTCATGAAATTTAGTAATATGTTTATGATTAGGTCTGATAATTTTAATATCTGAAGTCTTTACATGTCTATTTCTGATATCTGCTATTTTTACTGGTCTATTCATGGTATCTTGGATCCTCCAGTACTTAGTATTTTTGACTGTATATTACTCATTGTCTTTGAAAAATTATTTTTGGAAATTCATTGAGGACTGTGATAAAAAATGACTTTCTCCAGAAAGATTTAGATTGGCTTCTGCCAGGTGCCTAGAAGTACTACCAGTTCAGGACCATTTCAAACCAAGTTTATGAGGTTCCCTGGACCATCTGAGTAATGCAAACCCAAGGTATACAATCCATGAGAAGGCCACCCATGGTGAATAAATTCTTCCACATCTCCCTTGTTGAATTTGTTGCAAAGACAGCCTTCTCCACAGTCCCCTAATCTGGAGAAGGTTTATTTCTGGTTCATCTTCACCTTAAAAATTAACACTTTGGAGTCTAAGCATAACAGCGGGTCTCCTTTAGACTCTTCACTTTGGCCCTGGATCTTGACTTACTGGTCCTCTCAATCTTTGGTAAAACAGAAACTCAGGTTGGTCCAGCTCACCATTGCCCTTCGAAGAAAAGTTGCCTCAATTTTCCAGGTGCTTACCTTTTACTTTTTATTACTTTTTCGAGGATATTAAGAATCTTAAAAAATATATTTTACTCTAGAATTAGGTTTTTTTGCCCAGTAGGGGAGATGGTTTGCATATATAGCTCACCATATTACTAGAACTGGAAGTCTCTGCACTAGAATTATAGAACCATTCCTCTGTTCATTCCAGCCCATGATGTTGGAGAGACAGAACCAAAGCTGTCCTCTGGCCTGTGGTTGGGTAGAACGTTTTACTGACCTTTGCCCAAATCTTTCACCTTTGTTCTCCCTAGGGTGTTTCCAGCCATCTCAAATGAGATGGCCCAAGTCTCAAGGCACCAGTAGCTTTAAAGCAATAAAAAGATCAAATAGTACTTTTAGAAGGAGACAAAGGGGATTCTATAAAAGGTAAAAATCTTTAGATGCTGAGAATTTAGGGTGTAGGAACCACAGCTATTCAGATGAACTTGGGCTGGTCTTCCCTGTCACGATCACTGTGTGCCTCTAGACAATAAATGCTGTTTGAGGAATGCAGTGGCACAAGATGGCTTGTATTCACCACGGAGACTGATAAATGAGAGCTGGAAAGAGTGCTCCAGTGTCCGTCGTTGAAAAGTGGGGAGATAGACAGCCTGTACCCGGGCTCCCTCACTGTCGAGTTCATTATTCCCTCACATGGATGAATTGGCCTCTGGAGGTGAGATTGCTACTGGTTCTGAAGGATGCCTCTCTTTAACACGTTATTGCTTGCCCTTCACTCTGCTTCTGAAAGTCACCCTTGAAAACACACATTCTTCTCTACCGGTGAAGCCTGATTTATCAGCCAACTCCTCAGAGAAGAAACAAGATAAAAACCTCTGGCTATAAAACACCATTATGCATTATGCTCTGTTGGCTGTGTGTCTAGACAGAGCTAAGAGACCCCTTTGTGACCCTAGCAATACCTAGAGATGACTGTATATTTACCTCTTTTTAGAAGAAAGATGGACTTGACGTTTTTATATATTAGACAGAGGCCACAGAGGCAAAGAAAACTCTAGCCAGGGAGACAGGAGGTGACACTTTAAAACCCTGGTCTGGCCATCCTTCCCTGAATGAGAGAAAGTATAGTATAGCCTTGCAGATAAAAACAGACCCTGGAGTCACCAACTGCCTGGGTTCCCATTCCTCACACTATCACTTTTTAATTCTGTGACCTCGAGCAAGTTACTCACATCTCTGTGCCTGAGTTCCCCCTCTATGAAGTGGAAATAATGGTGGTACCTGTCTCATGGTGGTGGTGTAGAGATCAATCATGTAAAGTACTTAGAATATAATGCTTGACATGTAGTAAACACTCAATAAATGTGAGATATCATGATTATTATGCCAGCCCAGAGAAACTACAGTATATGCAGTTACTGGCAATGCCTGTAAAATAGTCTCCTCTTGCAGTGAGCCACAGGAGCTAACAGCTCCCATTTTGAAAGGGGAAATTGACAGTGGTATCTGGCGTTTTTGAGAGAGTTGGTCCACATCCAAAAATCTTTTCAGGCCAGTAAATTCTGGCCAGACTGATTGCATGTGTGGTCTAGGGTTACCATGTTCATTGCCAAGAGACGTGTGAGTTACTGAGCTAGGAGAAACCCAAATTAGGAGGGTACAGAATCAGGAGATCTCTGGGAAATGCAGGCAGAAGACTAGATAGCACTAGCAGGCAGGTCCTGATTCAGAATTAGTGAGACGGATGGGGTATGAATCCCATACTCACCACCTATTCCTGTGATTGATGGTGGCTGAGTGAGCTCTTCTCCTACAGATCCATGCACTTGCGTATAGCCATGAGATTTTTTTAAAATGATTCCCCCTTGGGTTACGTGGGCATATGCATTTTTCAGAAGTCATAGGCTGTATACTCAAGATGTGTGCATTTCGCTATATGGAAATTACACAGTTTTTAAAAAATGAGTTCTTCCTCCCCTTAAGTTGATAGTGGAGCTTGCATAAATGTGCAGGTGGTTGCCATGGCCCACGGGGATCCATTTGTGGTTACCAGCTGGAAGGAGATACACCTGCTTGCATGTCTCTAGCAGAGGTGTGTGACCTGCCCCCAACTCCTGCCAATTCGGGCCCCTTTCTTAGCCTCTTCTCCTATATCCATCTTGCCTTGGCTTCTTATTACCTTTACTTCTTTTCTCAGATTCTGGGTTTTTTTTTTTTACTCTTTTAATTTACATTTAGTCTTTCCTTTTTTATGATCAGAAATAACCTATGCATGTTATGAGAACGATCAAACTGCTTAGAACTATATAAAGTAAAAAGCAAAAGTTTTTTTCAATTCCCCAGAAGTGATCAGCATGATTTGGTGAAAATGCAGCCATACTTTTCTATATATACATGTCACGTATCTATGTGCCTATATAATACAAATATATAGATGTGTAGATAAAGACCTACACATATATAGGGTTATGTTGTTTTATTATAGGAATGGAATCCTACAAAACATCTTTTATGGCACTACAAATAGCACTGCCACCCCATTCTTTTTCAGTGGCTATAATAGATCCACTGTTTGGATATATTAACCACTCTTTTTTCCATATTTCTAACTTCAGTCAAGGTGGACATACAGCTCAGCTGAGAAGCAGACACATTGTGAAATGAACTCCCCAAAAAGAGTTTCATCTCACTTATCCCTTCTCAGCAATAAAATCTTGGATTCTGGGTGTATTTGTTTTAGATGCTATGGTGCTGGCTGGTTTTGGCAACAAGGACAGTGTTGGTAGGGTGAGAAACACTATCCCAAGTCATATGTCTGTGTGACTACAGAACATTTCTTTTGAATGCCACAAGGATGATTTGTATGATTACTGGAGACAAGCCTCTGTCTCCTGAAGACAGGCCAAGATAACGTTAGATTGAATTTCAAGAGATGAAAGTGAGGTTTTTAAGTAATAGCAAAGCCTTGTGTTTCTGTAGTACTTGGTGCTTTTTGAAGTGCTTTCACAGTCATTATCCTGTTTGATCCTACTAAGAACCCTGAAAGTACATAGGTTGGTGGTTTTTATCCTGAGACTACAAATGAGACCAAGGATAACAATGAGTAGGAATCAGAGCTAGAATTAACCCCTATTTTCTTATTATTGACCCAGCGTCCTTTCTACATTGAGAAGTGCACCGCACTGAGAAGAGATTGGTCACCACAGCACAGGGCACACAGAATTCCATTAGTATCACTTACCTGGGAAGTCCAGGTGCCTTCGATAGTTGAGGGGAGTAAATGATATGACTACCTTCCTTCAAAACTTGTAGTTTAAAGTGGTAACTTGAATTCTCACATTTACCTCTGCTACCTTTCTCTAAAATGGTTTTTTAAAGGGTAAATCCACAGGGACAAAGAAAAAGAGAGGAGAAACAGGAAAAAAAAAAAAAAAAAGGAAGCTGCAGAACAAATGGGTGAGCTATGACTGGATTAGTGAACTCAGAAAATGGAGTTCTAAGCTGGCACTCAGGAGAACCAAGAGGCAACCAGATTTACTTCCAGAAGGCCTGGGAATTGGCAAGTTGAGATAACTCTGGAAACAAAAGAGATGGTGGGGCTAAAAATGGGAAGAGTAGTTGAAATTTCATTAGGAAGCTATCACACTTTCATATTCCTTCCCTATGCTGCACAGCCTGGCGACTCCCCCTCTCACACCCAGGCAGAAGACTGGAGCTTACTCTCTGGTGAGGGTAGAGCAGGTGTCTGGAATACCAGATATGAAGCACAACTGAGAATGGGGATCCGTTTCTGAAAACAGGGATTTAGCACAAGTCAACATAATGAACATTGAAACTACTAGTCCTTTTCCTCAAGTCCGGTCCCAGAACACAGCCAACCAGGCTCATATTCCTTCTAAGCAGGAGTTTATAAAAGTCTTCTTTGGGAAAACTCACCTGTTTAAGAGATTGGATGTCAATGAAATGGCCCAACTGAATCATCTAATGATGAAGCCCACAACCAAGAGCTTTTCAGTGTCCCACATTTAAAAATGAGTGTCAGCCAAGGATCACTAGACATTTGACACTTGACAGAAACCTTGAATATGAAAGACAGAACACTCACACATCTGTGGGGAGGGGGAGGGGAGGAGGAGGAGAAAGAGGAGGAAATCACCTGGGAGGAAAACAGGCTATATCAAGAGAAGGAAACTTAAAATAAAACAGAAAAACCTGAAAGATGACTGAAGATATGGAATCCGTGAAATAAAAATAAGATGCCTCCCTGCTTTTAAAGGACTAAACAGGAAAGGACTCATAGAAATTTAACTTGAAAAAGTTGGGATTGCTTAAGGCCAGGAAATCAAGACTGGTCTGGGCAACATAGTGAGACCCCATCTTCACAAACAATTTAAAAAATATATTAGTTGGGTGTGGTGGCACATGCCTGTAGGCCTAACCACTCAGTTGGCTGAGGTGGGAAGATTGCTTGATCCCAGCAGTTAAAGGCTGCCATGAGTTATGATTGCACCACTGCATTCCAGCCTGGGCAACAGAGTGAGACCTTGTCTCTAAAAAAACATAATAATGGAAAAAGTTAGGTCATAAATTTGAAGGTATATCCCAGAAAATTGAAGGTATATACCAGAAGGTAGAAAAACACAAAGAAATAGAAAATAAAAACTGAAGACTGGGTTAGGAGATACACATCCAAATCATAGGAATTCTAGAGAGAAGAGAAAAATTTGAGAAATTGAAGAAAATGCTCCCTGAACCAAAGAACAGTGGTTTTCAGACAGAGAAGAGCCCACCTGATGCTCAGATTGGTGAACGACAGTAAACCACACCAAGCACATCGTTATGAAATTTCAGAACATTGGGCAAAAAGAAGATCCTACAAGTTTCTAGAGAGGGCATTACAAAAATAAATACATAAATAAAAGTAAGCTTTTTACAAAGATTCAAGAATCAAAATGGTATCAGTCTTCTTAATAACATTGGACGTGAGAAGACCGTTCTGAAACAAATCGTTTCAACTCAAATTCTGTACCATAAAGACATTTTCAGAAATGATTAAAAAGTTACTTTCATACAGCCCTTTCAGGAAGCTACTAATAAATGTGGTCTACCAAAACCAAGGGAGTAAACCAAGAAAAAGAAAGACATAGGATATGGGAAACTGGGGATCCAACCTTAGAGAGTGAAAAGGAGCCTCTGGAATGACGCTGAAGGGCCATCACACGGTGGCAGCTGGGAACCCTTTGTCCAGACTGGAGTGGATCCGAAGGTGTGGGGAGAGATTTCTGTAGGAAGAAATTGATAGGCCAAGCTTGGTGGCTCACTCATGCCTGTAATCCCAACACTTTGGGAGGCTGGGGAAAGAGGATCACTTGAAGCCAGGAATTCGAGACCAGCCTGAACAACATAGTGAGACCCCATATCTACAGAAAAATTAAAAATTATTGTAGCTGGGCATGGTGCGCTCACCTCCAATCCCAGCTACTCCAGAAGCTGAGATGGGAGGATTGCTCGAGCCCAGGAGTTTGAGGCTATGGTGAGCTATGAGCACGCTACTGCACTGTAGCCTAGGTGACAGAGCAAGACCCTTTCTACACACACACACACACACACACACACACACACACACGAAGAAATTGATAGAATACTTAATGTATTTGAATTTGTTGAGAAGAGATTTATGAATCTGGGAAAGACTTTGTGTGTGGATTATTGAGAAGTATATGGAATGCTAAACAAATGGGGAGGGGGAAGGCTTTTGTTTTCCCAGGAAGAAAAGTGTTCAAATCATAGTATACCTGTGTTGTTCATCTGTAGCATTTTCTTGATCAAGATAACAAAAACACTGATTATCTATAATTACTGTCTAACTAAGAAGCTTGAAAATGGGCATGTGTGTGGCAGTGGCAGAGAAGGTAATAAACTAGAGCTAAATCCTCACCTTTCAGAGAGGGAAGACAATAGATAATTCCTAAAACTAAAGAATCATAAAGTAGCACACAAGCACGCTATTTAGAGATACGGCAGTAGGCTATCAAAAGACCTAACCAAAATAGTAGAAAATGACTGCTTCTGGAAGATGAGGGTCAAAGAATGCGATCGCTTTTATCAAGCCTCTTACAACTATTTGACTCTTTAAATTGTGTGCACGTTACTTTGATAGAAATAAAAGTGGAATTTCAAGAATGCGCTGGTAGGAACAATTGGTCTGTGACAGCA
Source organism: Mandrillus leucophaeus (assembly GCF_000951045.1). Classification (NCBI taxonomy): domain Eukaryota; kingdom Metazoa; phylum Chordata; class Mammalia; order Primates; family Cercopithecidae; genus Mandrillus; species Mandrillus leucophaeus. The sequence continues at coordinate 6,131,366 of NW_012101343.1, read as the reverse complement.
CTTTGCACTTTAAAAGCGAGCGGTCAAACAAAAACCTCTTTCAAGCATCTCTAGCCTCGCAACGGATAGTCCGGGCATGCAGAAGACCACTGCACCCCTGCTTGTCTCCCAATCTTGGATCCACCTTAATGATGGAAGCACAGAGGCTGTGGGAACATTTCAGAAGCCTGTGACCTGACTTTTTTCTCTGCAGGTAACTGCAGGATGAGTGGTTTATTGAAAAATCCAATTCTGAGCATTTTGGTCTACCACAAACTAGAGGAGAAGGCAGAGGTGCCGTCTCAATGGGTTTGGGTCACACACAAAGCATCACAAGGCCGCTTTGTGGGGAAAGTTATAATGCTGCCCTGCTCTTCAAAGCAAAGCTACATGCACATATCTGGCATATGTGCAGCATAAGAATTCATTCTCTTTTCTCTCACACTCCTAGGTAGCCTGGATGAGGTCCAGGGCATAGAATGTGTTGCCAGAGTTGTCTCCCTGGCACCTTTTAGGGTGAATAGTGGAGACTTCTTTCCTGAGATGAGATCCTGCCAACTTGCTCCCAGGCCAAACCAGCCAAAGCCTCAGGGGCCAAATGCGCATGCTCGTGAGTATAGCAATTCAGAGCATGGACTTTGGAGCCAAACTCAATGGAGTTCAAATCTGAACCTTGCTACTTAACTAGCTGAGTACCACTCTGAGGAAGTTACTTTGCTTCTCTGAGCCTCCATTTTCTCTTCTGGGAATGGGAATAATAGTAGTGCCTGTGTTGTAACATTAAATAAGACCTAGGATGTGCTTTTAGCACCTATCATATATTAGCTCTTAACTCAACATTGTATTTGCTATGTCATTGTGGGAAAACCACGGAATCTCTCCAAGCCCCAGTTTCCTCATTCGTCAAATGGGGGTAATGCTGCATCCTCAAGAGTGTGGGGAACGTTCTGTGAGCCGATGTGTGCAAATTGCTTAGCCCAAAATGTGGCAACTAGTGAGAGCTGAATTCATGAAGGTGATTATTACTTTCCTGCCTTTTCCTTTCCACAGCTTCTCTCCTAATTCAGGCCTACTTTCGTTTTGTCTGGCCACCAGAATAGCTTATCTGGCCACCCTGAGTCTCTCTCCCTCTTTCTGCTGTAGCTCATCCTACATACAGTCGCCAGAACAATTTTACATAAACACGGCTTTTATAACTTCCCACCCCTGCCGAGGAGCCCACTACAGTTAGAAGATGGAAACACCCCAGGCTGTTATTTAAAGCTTTGCACACTGAGATGTGTGCTTTGCATCTTTGCTATCCAACCAGTCACCTTATTCCTCATCTACCTTTGTGCCTACTGCCTCTGTGTGCTAGACATTGTCACATGCCCCTCCCAACTCTCTTGTTAAGAGCACCACTTAGTTTTAATAATTGATTTGAAATGAAACCCACTTCTTTCAAAAATTCCCCCTGATACCTTTACCCTCCTCATTCCTTTATGCCTTGCCTTAGCAGCCCTTGGGGCTATAGCCAGCACTGGTCTCATGCAGCTTTGAGTAAATTTCCTTGTCCTGAAAAGCCGCTGAGTGTAGTGGAAAGGCCTTGAGGCTTTGGAGGTCTGACAGATTTGGATTCAGATCTTCGTTCTGCCACTTACTAGCTGAGACGTCTTGGGAATGTTATTTTACTTCTCAGTGTTCTCAGTTACCAAATAAGAATTTATAAACTGGGAATACTGTCATTATTCCCAGTTTACAAATGGGGACATGGAGAGGTGAGATAACACATGAGATTATTATTACATAAAGTCCTTAGTATCACATCTGACATTTAGCTGCTTACATATTACAGTTCCCTTCCCCCTGTTGTTTCATATGTGCCTGGTTTGTTGCTTTGCCCAGATGTTTTGTCTGTGTAGGCCCCTGTATTAGTTGGTATATGCTAGGTGGTGCTTTGGTAACTTACAGACCCAAGTCTCAGCAGTTTCAGACAATAGAGGTTTGTTTCCCACTTGCTTTGCAGGTCCATGATGGATTAGTAGGGCAGGCTTCTCTCATCTTAGTCACCCAGGGAGCTAGACCACTCACATTTCACTGGCCAAAGCACATCACCTAGACAGATCTGAACTTCTGAGGGGACAGGGAAGTCTAATCCTATTGTGTATCTGGAAGGACAGAAATTCAGGAACATTTGTCAACCACCTAGTGACCACCGTATCCTCCAGGTCCTATCTCAGGTTTCCTGTGTGGCGATATCTGTTGGCAAGCCTGGTGACACCACTGGGTATATGGTTCACTCCCAGGACTTGGAGTCTTGGTGATTACAGTCCTCTTCTCCATGGGTTCATGGTTGCCCAACTGTGATTCACAACCTGTGCCAGAAACACAGTGTGAATCCACTTGTCTCGAGACTCAACCATACCCCTACCAGTAAGGACACAATGAAGACGGCAGCTTTGTCCTGTTTGAAAAAATAAGCAACGTTCAGGGACCCCCAGTTCTCTAAAACTCTGTCATCCTTTACTCATTCATTCACTCCACAATACTAGATTTGTGGAGATTTGCTATGTGCCAAGCACAATTTTATTTACAACAATACAGTGATACTAAGACAGACATGGTCCCTGCCTATTCAGATCTGATAATTAGACGGAGAAGGCAGTAGTTTAAAATGATTAACTGAATGGGCTCTGGAGTCAGACAGCTCATCACTGGGCCTGCATTTCTTCCTATCAGCCTTGGGAAAGTTCCTAAACCTCTCTGTACCTCAGTTTTACCATGTGCAAAGTGGGAGTGATGACCATACTTCTGTTATAGAGCTTTTTAAAAGAGGAAATGAGGTTGGTAATCCGTACAGAACATTTCATAAAGACATCAGCTTCTAGAAAGCCCTTGGTAAATGTTAGCCACGGCTGCTGTCATCATCATCATCATCACCATTACCATCATTAGTAGTAACAGTAGGAGTATTTAGGATGAATAGTGGTAGGATGAGGAAGATGTTGAGCCAGTAGGGAAAGTTTTGCATTTTTCTAGAAGCATTGTACTAAAAAGGGTCATTGGCATTGCACATAAGTCCATGAAAACCTATTTCTCGTGGACCAGAAGCACACTGTGAACACCACCATTCCAGTCACACCTCACCACTGTTTATAACATTGTGCGGGGTCCAGCTCATCCCCTGTTGTTGGCCATTTATGTTGTTCCAACTGATTCTCTGTTGCTGGCCCCTGAAGTCCCACCGTCTAATTCCTTTTGAACATTCAAGTAGCTTTTCATGATTAAGGCTCAGAGTACAGAAAGGAGAGCTGAATAGGAATTGAACATTTTAAAACAGGGAGAAAAGGACTCATAATTCTAAAAGCTAGATTATAAAGGGCTGCAAAACAGCCCCTCGATGCATCAGCCTGGTGCCTGTGTATAATGTTTATGGCCTGACTTTGTGTCACTGTTCTTAAGGAAAAATATATTCTAAATCCCTCTGTGACTCCCCTGCTCAGTCACCCAAGACACTTGACCCAGCGGTGACATGGTGAATTTAGCATTGAAGCAGGAAAGACAGGAGAGCCAGAGACACGCTGCTGTTAATTCCCCATATGTGCATAAAATTCAGATACCTCCAGGTCTGTATTTACTTGTGTTTAGCATCTGCACGTAAAGAAAGGGAAGTTACTCCCTGCTACCTCCCATCAGTCAAGCATCACCTGATTCAAGGACATACTAAGCCATAGTCGGCCCATCCCAACTTTTTGCCAAAATGCCCACCCCAAAAGACAAAAAAAAACCATACCCCATCCAAAAAGCTGGCTTAATTAAATCCTGACAGATTGCTGCTCTATTTCACAGCTGCCTAGTAGCTGGGTCTGTTTCTAAGCTCTGGCAAGAATAGGATACATCTGGCTTTACTGAGTTATTTAATATCTTTGGCATGAGCCAGAAAATGGTGGAAATGGTAGAAAATGTGTCCTTTTCTTACGCTAAGACACAAGGGAGTTGGAAAAAGTACATTTTTTCCCTCCACATTTGAAAATGACTAGAAGGTGAGAGAGAGAGAAGGCTCATCTGCAGCCAGTGAAGTCACGCTTTTGCATTCTGTTTGTAGGACAAGTTGTCAGTGTGCGATGATTTCTGTAGGCTTTGAAATGGAGTAGCAGTTTAACCATATCAAATGCTTAATGAAGTGAGGCCCCATCTCATCGGTATGCAGTGTGGCATTAACATTACATACGCTAATCCTGAAACAATAAGCTATAAGGAGAGCCTCGCTTTCTGGGTTTGAAATGAATGGAGCAGTCTGAATTCTTCCAGTTTTATCTCCTGCTTTAACCTGGAATGATGCCAGTGTGTTTGGTTTTACCCTGGAGAATTCATATCATGTGAAAAACTTAAATCAGGTCTGTCTGCCAGTACACGCAGTCCTAATCCGTTAAATATTCCTAGCTAACAATGCACGTGGGGCTCTTCAGCTCTACAGACAGTCATGTTCTGCTAAGTCCATGCAAATATGACCACTTCTGCCTGCTTTTTTGAGGGGGGGATCAATAATCCCCCATGCCTACATGGTTTTACCCAAATCCCTCATGCAACATACAAGGCTCTTGGCATATCTTAACCCTGGTGGTAGCTCCCCATCCATTCTCTAGGGCCTGGCTCTCTTACTGTGAGTTTGGGAAGGTTTCAGATGAGACACTGCTTCTCTCTCATTGGTCACTTAAAAGGAACCAGAACTCTTGACTTTATCAAGTTATAGAAACTTGAGCCCAGAGTCCCATTTGTAGAATGTCTGAAGAGAATGCCATTGAACCCCATCATTCCCTGTGCCCTTCTGCATTCGGGAAAATTAAAAACATGAGGACTTGTGTGAACCATGTATGGGGCATTTTTCTTCAGAGTCAAGCACTGCTGTCTGAAAAAGAACACTTCTTTCCAGAAAACTCTGCTTTTTCAGAACGACCTCTTTCATTCTGCTGCCTCATTCCCAGAGGAGTGATTTTGTATTTCTCCTCATCCAAACATGGAGATGACTATTTCAGGATTGTAAAAAGGAATGTGTGATCAATCTTTTATTTAATACATATTTATGAGGTGCTGCTGTGTGGGAAGTGCTGGGTAAAAGGGCAGTGTAGCATCACAGTTGCAAGCATGGATTCGAGAGTCCAGCTGCCTGGGTTCAGATCCTGGCTCCCACCCTTGACAGCTGTGTGAGGTTGTGATGGTTACACAGTCTTTCTGGGCTGTGGTTCCCCTTCAGGAAAATGGGGATGTTGACCATACTGACCTCATAATGAAGTCCTTGGAGTCTGGTACCTAGCAGGTACTAAGCAAATGTTAGCTCTCACTGCCTCCATTTCTGCTCCTGCTGCTCTGCTGTTGATCTCATTACTGTTACCTTCATCATTATTATTATTAGGTGCTGGGAACAAAGTTGTCCACCAAAACAAAACGAAACTATACCCACCATGGTTCCTGTTCTTATGGAATACCAAGTTTCCTGAGGGAGGCACACACTGAATAAAAAACTGTAGACCAGGTACAGGGGCTCATGGCTGTAATCCCAATGTTTTGAGAAGCTAAGCAGGAGAATGGCTTGAGGCCAGCTGTTCAAGACCAGCCTGGGCAACATAGCAAGACCCCATCTCTTAAAAAAAAACAACAAAAAAAAATTAACTGGGTGTCATGGCACGCCTGTAGTCCCAGCTACTCAGGAGGCTGAGGCAAGAGGATTGCTTCCTCCCAGAAGTTCAAGCTGCAGTGAGCTATGATTGTACTGCTGTACCCTGGCCTGGATAACAGAGACCCTGTCTCTAAATAATACCAAACAAACAAAAGATTGTGGTAAATGTATAACTATAGCATGTGCTATGATGAGAGATAACTAGATTTAGGTGAACACGAATAAGGGGAACTGTCATAATCATGAAGGTCATCAAAGGCTTTTCTGAAGAGCAGATGATTGACCTGAGATCGAAAGGAGAGGTATTAATTCAATACAAGATCATTAACTCAGAAAATGTAGAAAAATACCCCCTTCACATCGCATGTAATTTATCCATCCAATGATAGTAGCCATTGTTAACATTTTGCTGTATAGCCCTCTATACCTTCTTTATGAATGGATAGAAATACACACACACATACACACTTTCTCATCAACATAAATGGCATCCTGCTCTCGTAAAAGATATGCTGTCCACTAATGTGCTGTCTTCACCAAGCAGCATGCTGAGGATACCTTTCTGTGTCAGCCAGCAGGACCAACATCCTGAGAGCCAAGAGCCACTGCGGACCTTCCAGCTCAGTTCCGTGCCTGGCTTGCTTCCCACCCCGTCCCACGCTTGCCTCTGCATGAAGCAGGGTGGTTATGCTTCTAGAGCCAGGCTTCTTCACTCTCACCTGACAGCTCTTGGCACACACCTAGCACTGGACTTCCATCTATTTGCAAGGCTACTTCCTGACACCTGCTTAGAGCCTCCAGGTACCTTACAGTATATTCTCCTGATGTGCAAATTGGATCCAGAGGCTTTATGGCTGTGTCTGAACACCTCATTTGGGTTTGTGATCACCATCAACATTTATGGGCTTATCTGGAATGAAAGCCTCTGTTTACACATTTGGAGGAAAAATGTATCCACAGGCACAGCACCTTATTTCTTTATTTTATTTTCTTTTTTTGGAGACAGAGTCTTGCTCTGTCGCCTAGGGGCTGCAGTGCAGTGGCATGATCTCCACTCACTGCAAGCTCTGCCTCCCAGGTTCATGCCATTCTGCCTCAGCCTCCGGAGTAGCTGGGACTACAGGCGCCCACCACCACGCCCAGATAATTTTTTGTATTTTTAGTAGAGACGGGGTTTCACCATGTTAGCCAGGATGGTCTCCATCTCCTGACCTCATGATCCGCCTGCCTCAGCCTCCCAAAGTGCTGGGATTACAGGCATGAGCCACAGTGCCCGGCTGCACCTTATTTCTTAAAATACCTTTCATACTCCTGGAGCCTGAGGTCTAAAGGATCCCTGTTAAGGAATTTACTCCTAGGGTCTTAAGAGACTGCCGAATCGTGGGAGCCTCTTAGAGGATGGATTGCTTTTTCTAAAATTGTTGAAGGCTCAAATCACGAAAGTCGCTTTTAAAGGAGGTACTTTTATGGACTTAAAAAAAAAAATCAATGTCTTTGTGCTATGTTAATTTGCTTTCCACCTCTTTCTCCTCCTCATCTACTCAATACAAGTTGATTCATTCATCTCCTATGTGGTACGATCGAAGACATCTCTCAATGAGGGTCCCTGTTAGCATAATGTTAGGAGTAGCGGGAAGCTGTGGTTCTACACACACACACATGCACGCACGCACACACACACATATTCTGGCTCATTCCAGGTGGATTGACAGCAGCTGCTTAGCATGTCACAGGCCTCAGCCTTCTAACAGTAGCCCACCCGTCTAGCTTCCTTTGTGTCATGAAGAGTGGTCTTCTCCCTCTTGAGTTGATTTTTCTCTTGTATTTTCCTTTATACTCTCACAGCTTAACCCTGAATCAGTCCAAAATGAGTAAAGTGAGTAACCAAGGTCATCTAATAAAACTGTGAAATGATCTCACAGTCTGCTCAGGCTGCCATAACAAAATACCATAGACTGGAGCCGGGAGCCGTGGCTGACGCCTGTCATCTCAGCTCTCTAGGAGGCCGAGGTGGGCAGATCCCTTGAGGTCAGGAGTTCAAGAACAGGCCGGCCAACATGGTGAAACCGCATCTCTACTGAAAATACAACAATTAGCTGGGTGTGGTGGCATGCACCTGTAGTCCCAGCTACTCAGGAGGCCGAGACAGAAGAATCACTTGAACCAGAAAGGCGGATGTGTAGTGAGCCGAGATTGTGCCACTGCATTTCAGCCTGGATGACAGAGCAAGACTCCATCTAAAAAAAATAAATAATTAAAAATTTAAAAAACAGACCAGGTGGCTTAAACAACAGAAATTCTCAGTTTTGGAGGCTGAAAGTCCAAGATCAAGGCTCCCACCAATTCAGTTCCTAGTAAGGGCCCTCCTGGCTTATAGACAACCAGCTTCTCATGGTGTTCTCTCCTCAGCACGCTCTCTGGTATTCCGTCTTCATTGGGGCACGAATCCTAGCATGGGGGTCCCACTCTCAGGACCCCATTACTCCCTAACCTCCCAAAGTCTTCATCTTAACCACCATCACATTGGGGGTTAGTACCTCAACATATGAATTGAGGAGAATACATACATTCAGTCCATAACCATCTGTTTTCAGGACTCAGGGCCAAGAAAGGCATGTGGCCAAGATACCACCGCTGGCAAAAGCTAAAATCTGAACTGCCAAGATGGCTGGGCATCAGGAAAAGGATGGAGAGGCAACATGGTGGTGGGGTGGGGGAATAATACAGTGTTGGCACCAAATGCCTGCTCTGCCACTTACTGGCTATGTGAACTTAGAAGCGTACTTAATCTCTCTGAACTTGCCTTTCCTTCTCTCTAAAAGTAGGGCCGATGGTGCTCACCCCGTGGGCTTGCAATAAATGTTCTTCTGTCAATCAGCCAGTCAAGAAATAGCACTGGATTTATATGTCAGGAACTCTTAGGTGATGAAATTAAATGAAACTCTTGCTTATGCCGAAAGCTCAATGCAGGACACAGTAGTTACGTGATCAGTGTCTCCTTCCTGGTGCCACACAGAAGGGATCCCCAAAACACGATTAGTGGTAGTAACTCAAATGGAAGAGCTGGTGGGAACAGAGTGCTGTAACAGAGAGGGAGAAAGAAATGTTTTCTGTTGGTTTGCTGGGCATGAAGGTGAAGTTTCTTGCATGCCAGATGGCAGTTGGGGCCTGAAAATGGGTACCAGTAGAGTTACTTGAGGGTAGAAGTGTGAGGGAGTGACAATGGAAACCACCTGCTGGTCTTCTTTGAAGGCTGGGGATGTAATTTCTGAAGGATACCACGATAAACCGGCAACCAGAAGACAGCTGGACCCCTGACAGCCCTCCCCACTCAACGCAAGTCTTTGTTGCTATGTGGTAGAAGAAATAGAGATGTGAGTTCTGAGACATTTATGGGACTGGCCTTTTATTATAGCTTAACAAGTACAACACTGCACTCAAGTTAGAAGTAATCACATCACATTTTTAGGGCACATTGTAAGTCTAAAAAACCAGATTTGCCATAATGCCTGCTAATGGGATTTTTTTGTTGTGGGTTTTTGTGGGATTTTTGTATCTTTTAAATTAATTTTCAATTAAGTTTTGAAAGGACAAAGTGTAAAATTAACTAACTTGCAATTAATTTCAACAGTCATTATGCAAAAATTCTAGGCATGTGAAAGATGGGGAGCACAGAATAATTAGGCGTGGATTTTTTCACTACCATAATTACAGTAATGAATATGCATGAAGCCATTTGGGAAAGGAACACACAGCAAGCAATTGTATTTAATTAAACTTCTAGCTGGCTTAGCCAGGCAAACCTGCCTTGTGTTGTGTTTAGTCTCCTCAAACTATTAGCAAAGTCTTTCCAAACAAATAGCACCCCAAAATATATAGGAGGCAGTTGCTGGAAAGGAGGCAGTTGCCAGTGTGGTTTTTCTCACTCTTCCTTTAATTTTCAGATTTCTAGCTTCCTTGGACCTTAGGCATGGCATGCATCATTGTCCGGTGTGACCTGAACAGCAATACCTTGGAATAGATTTTTATGTCAAATAAGCACAGCTCAGCCTTATGCAGATGGCACTTTGTTTCATTTCCACCTTGTGTCAAAGACCCCTCCTTGGGTACTTCTTGGGGGCACTTTTTTTTTTTTTTTTTTTTTTGAAATGGAGTTTCACTCTCGTCACCCGGGCTGGAGTGCAATGGCAGGGTCTCAGCTCACTGCAACCTCCACTTCCCAGGTTCAAGCAATTCTCCTGACTCAGCCTCGGGAGTAGTTGGGATAATAGGCATGCACCACCATGCCCAGCTAATTTTTGTATTTTTAGTAGAGAGGGGGTTTCACTATGTTGGCCAGGCTGGTCTCAAACTCCTGACCTCAGGTGATTCACCCGTCTCAGCCTCCCAAAGTGCTGGGATTACAGGCGTGAGCCGCTGTGCCCGGCAGGGGCATCTTTATCTATAATGTAAGACGTAGGAATTGGGCTATAGCTGGAATACCCAATAATAATAATAACAGCACCTCTCACGGTTGAGCTGTTCCTACAGGCCAGAGATGCTGACCACTTGACATGCACTTTTCTCTTTCATCTTCCTGGCCACCGAAGTTTGACACTTGAGGAACTTGTTCAGACTCACTTGCCTAGGAAGTGGCAGAGGGAGATTTGAACCCAGGTCTTTTTGATCCTGAGGTCTGTGTGCTGTGTGCCACTCATTTCGTATCATTTTTCTCCAGCTTGAGAAAAAGAAGGAAATTGTTGTGAGTCCCCACTTTAGGCTGTAGGTGGAGTTCATGCATCTCCCTTATTTTTCCAAGGTCACCTTCCTCCTACAGATAGATGTCCCACGGGCGCCTGAGTCAGTAAAGCCAGACCCTGACAGGGAGCTAGGAAGAAGGGCACAGCAGAGGGGGATGTGATGGTGGCACTGGCAGCAGCAGCTGCAAATATTTAATGACCCCTTCGACTGTTTGCCAGGCATTGTGCTACATGCTTATTTAAGTATGTGTTTTTATTTGTCTTAAGAGACAGAGTCTTGCTCTGTCGCCCAGGCTGGAGTGCAGTGGTGCCATCATAGCACACTGTGACCTCAAACTCCTGGGCTCAAGCCATCCTCCCTCCTCAGCCTCCTGAGTACCTAGGTTTATAGGAGCATGCCACCATGCCCAGCAAATTTTTAAATTTTTTATAGAGATGGTGTCTCACTGTGTTGCCCAGGCTGGAGTACGGTAGTGCAATTATAGTTCACTGTGACCTTGAACTCCTGGCCTCAAGCGATCCTCCCATCTCAGCCTCCAAAAGTGCTGCGATTACAGGTGTGAGCCCCCATGTGCTACATACTTTATAACGACCGTGTCTGATCTTCACAAATACTTCATGAGATGCATGCTCTTATTCTTCATTTTACAGATGAGGAAAACAGGCTCAGGAGTTTAAGTAACTTGCCACAGTTGCAAAGTTAATAAATGGTAGAGCCAGGATTCAGACATGGGTCTGTCAGCCTCCAGAGTCTGTGGTCTGTGTTGGATGTCAGTGCATCATCGTCTCAACTCCTTTTTAATGTCCATGGGTGCCCATCCACCAGGTGGGAAAACCTGGCCCAACAAACGCAGTCTGTAATCTCGCTCACTGGTGGTAAGAGCCAGAGTGCGAGTGTTGGACATCTTGGAAAATTTCCCCTGGCGACACATGAGATGATACTTGGAAACTTGCAAAGAACTTTCTAGAATCTCCACAGCAAAGAGTTAAAGAAGCATAGATTGTCTCTCACTGTAATGATTACGGGGTCTTGTTTTTATTTAACACACAGCACTTTGTCTGAGCTTCTGATTTCCAAATGCATAACCCCAGAAGGCCTCTCCACCCTTGCCCCCTTACTGTGAGGTCACAACACCTCGGCTAGTGACTTTTTTTGATCTGGGAAGCACACTCTTTGAGGTCAGCTGTTACTTTCTGGAATACTGTGTGATTTCTGAAGGCAGTTACAACTCACCAGAGGGGCCAGGATGGGCCCCAGTGAATGCTGGTTCCACGGCACTTTTCCAGTTCTCACTAAGCACAATGGCTTTTAGTTTAAAAAAAAAAGAAAAAAAAATCCATCACAGACGTGCATACCAGACTGCCATTAGCTGAACCGGGAAGAACCTTTTGCCAAGTGAAGCAATTTCCTTCTTCTGTAATTAAAGCAATTTGCGGGCTGAATGTATTTATGGGCAAACCTAGTGACGTGAGACAGAAGCGTTTTACAATGTGCATGTCAGAGGAAAATCGGAGGCTCTGGGCAGAACATACCGGGTATCCCCTTGTCATGAATACAGCATAGCAGGGGGGTCAGGTCTGAGCCATGTCTTCCTGCTATATCAGGGGCAGCATGAAGAGACCAGGAAACTGAGGTACAGAGAAGGGAAGCAGTTGGCCCAAAGTCAGAAAATGAGCCATCCAGTGGCCAAGCAGTTCCAGGCTTGGTCCTTCCTCTCCTTGTGTTTAGACAACTCGTCCCTCCTACTCTTAGCCAACTCGTGTTCTTTTCTGTCATGTTGGGTTTTTCTTGATGTCATTGGAGTTTCTCTCTCTCTCTTTTTTTTTTTTTTTTTTTTTTTTTGCGGTGGAGTCTTGCTCTTGACATCCAGGTTGGAGTGCAATGGCTGCTCACTGCAACCTCCGCCTCCTGGGTTCAAGCGATTCTCCTGCCTCAGCCTCCTGAGTAGCTGAGATTACAGGCACCCACCACCACGCCCTGCTACTTTTTTTGTATTTTTAGTAGAGACGGGGTTTCACTGTGTTGGCCAGGCTGGTCTCGAACTCCTGACTTCAGATAATCCACGCGCCTCGGCCTCCCAGAGTGCTGGGATTACAGGTGTGAGCCACGGTGCCCGGCCTGGAGTTTCTTCTTTAATGGTTTCAGTTTTCGTCTAGTTCTTAAGTTTTCAAAGTTTTCCTAGGCTATCATTTCAGTATGTGGACATTCCTGTCTCCTGCCAGACAGCCACTTAGGTTGTCACATTGGCACTTGTTCTGCAAAAGTCCCTTGAGCGCCTATGACGATGGACTGGAGCCGCCTATTCTTGCCCCCGCCCTAATACACAGCCCCATCTTCCCTTCAGGTTCCCGGCTTCTTCCTCCTCTTCATTTATAAGTGACTTGAATTCTCCGGAACTAAGATTTATACTTTCCAAGCTCAGCTGGGACTCCAGCGCCATGTTCTGTTCATTTTGGTTTTGCATTATTCTGAATGATAACAGAAACATATGAATTTAGGACAGATTAAGGCAACAAAGCCATTCTATGTTCTCCGTGGGGCCGGCGGATTCCTGCCCTCAGCTGAGCTTACCCCACATTTGACTATCATCATCATGAATGTCCCAAGGCAGCTTGCAGCTGTCTCTTCCTAGAGGAAAAGCCCAGTGCTGTGGCTCTCTTCCTGCTCCCCTCTGTGCCTTGAAAAGTGAATTCCGAGGAGTGGGACAGTCACTGGCTTCACACAGCCCTGTCACTGTCTTAGTGTCCCTGATGAAGGGCTGTTGAAGAACTTTTATCCACAGAGAGAATAGATAATGGTGGAGACGCCACAGATGACAGTATCTTTAGCTGAAGGTGTAAAGTTGAGTGGTATAAGCAGAAGGAAGCAAGAAGGTCCACAGCTTCTCCTGTTATTCCCCCAAAGTCTTTACAGATCAAAACAGGGTTTAAGAGCTGTTTATCTGCCATCAAGCAAGATGCCTTAGAATACCTCCATTTGGGGCCTGTGCTGCTGAGACCACAAGGGAAGTTTGTAATTATGACTGATTATGGGTTTTTCTCCTTGGAAGCCAATGAAAAAATACAATTAGCTGAGTCTCCCTTTATCTCCCTCATTTGCGTGTTCAATTAGTGCAATTGGACATAGACACTGTTATAAGAGGAGCTTTGCCGGCAATGATAGGGTGGCCAGCAAATGCTCAGAGGCGATGAGTAGAATATTAATTGACATGAATCTTATTTATGCTCCTGCCTGGAAGTTCCCGCTCCCTGGGTCTCCAGTGCAGATTTTCCATTGGTGTTAACAGCGGGGTCTCCTTGTTGCTCTGGGTGAAAGTATCACCAGAGGAAGCACTTGATGTATGAAAACAGCAGAATTAAGCTAGAGGCCCTCAACTTTTGGTCTGGAGTTATTTCTTCTAAACTTAGAAATTCAAAAATCAGAGAGGAAAATCATGAAGAGTCCAGAAAATTATATCCTTGTTAGAGAAGCAAGCATTCATTCTTGAAATATTGAGTGGCAATAATAGTGCTTCTAAGAGCTAATACTGTGTGTGGTAGGTGCTGGGGCTGCCTGGTGGTCCTGAACCCACCATTTAAGGCTAATATGTAGTATGACATATTAGCTTTACAGATATTTTAGAACACCTAACATATATGTGCAAGGCTGAGCTTAGTGCTTAGCAGTGAGAGGGATAGGTTATAAACATGACTGAGAGGAGAATCCAGCCCTTAATAAGTTTAGTGTTCGGATGACTAGCTATGTCTGTAACTCTACGACATGGGAAAGAGTAAGATGTGCCGTGACATGGGCCAGGTAAAGCACACTGGGAGGCTGAGGCAGAGCGTGGTTATTACTAGTTAGGGAACTCAGGGGAGAAGTCAAGGAGAAAGTGGCTTAGTGGCCATTTGAATCTTGAAGGCTGGCCCGATGTGGGCAGGAGGTCATCTTGGCCAAGAGAGCATCAGGCTCTTATACAAAGTCAAGAGAGCATCAGTCCTAGGAAGGAAGGACTGCTAGAATGATTTACCTGTACAGCCCTGTAACTAGCAAGACTTGTTGATTTTACTTTTTTTTTTTTTTTTTTGAGATGGAGTCCTGCTCTGTCACCCAGGCTAGAGTACAGTGGTGCGATCTCAACTCACTGCAACCTCTGCCTCCTGGGTTCAAGCAATTCTCCTGCCTCAGCCTCCCGAGTAGCTGGGATTACAGGTGCCCCCCGCAACTGCGCCCAGCTAATTTTTGTATTTTTAGTAGAGGCGGGATTTTACCATGTTGGCCAGGCTGGTCTCAAACTCTTGACCTCGTGATCCACCCACCTCGGCCTCCCAAAGTGCTGGGATTATAGTCATGAGCCACCGCGCCCGACCCTGATTTTACGTTTTATACGTGAGTTTCTCTGGCTTAAGATCTCTCATGTGATTGCACTTCTCCTATCTGCTGAAACTGTGGTCTCATCTCAAGTTTCAACTAGGGGGTTTCCATTTCTTGTGGGTTGCTGGAATGAAAGTCTCAGTCCCTCACTGGCTGTCTGTTTGCTGGAGGCCTCCCTCTGTTCCTGGGCATATGGACTTCTCCATAGAGCAGCTCACATTGTCGTGGCTCTTAGAGCAAGCAAACAAGAAAACGATCAAGAGCAAGCAGACAAGAGGGAGCGGAAGCCACAGTCCTTTGATAACCTGGTACTGGAAGTGACATCTTATTTCCATCGTATTTCATTAATTAGAAATGAGAAATGTCTGGGTGTGGTTGTTCCCGCCTATAATCCCAACACTTCCGGAGGCTGGAGGAGTTCAAGATCAGCCTGGGCAGCACAGGGAGACCGTATCTCTAAAAATAATTTTTAAAATTAGCCAGGCGTAGTGGCGTGTACCTGGGGTTCCAGCTACTCTGGAGGCTGAGGCAGGAGAATCACCTGAGCCTGGAAAGCTGAAGCTGCAGTGAGCCATGATCATGCCACTGCACTCCAGCCTGGGCGTGGGGGTGCGAAGGGCCATTTAAGGGCTTTTATCCACAGTGAGATCCTGTCTCAAAAAAAAAATAAATAAAATTAAATAAAACAAGTAAGAAATAAGTCCAACCCCACCTCATGGGAAAGGGATCACAGAAGGCCATGAATCTGAAAAGGCAGGCATTGGAGGAGCTGCCTCAAAAGTTGTCTACCACACTGGGGAAGGGAATAGAACATCGGGAACGAGGGCAGAGAGAGAACACGGGGGCTGCTCAGAGAGGGCCTCCTAGGTCTTTGTAAATGCTTTAGGTTTTACTTTAACAACTGCTTATGTATGAAACAGCCCACCTACAAGGATTTTTATTGTAAAAGATTATAATAGAAAAGTTTGGAAATAGATAGATCCTGGTTATAATCTCCACCAATGGTACACTCACTATGCAACTATCAAGAAGAGTTAGAGTTGATTCTAGGCCTCGGGCTGGGAAATACAAGATGTGCCTGAAGCATCTTCTCCCAGAAAGTAAGCAAGTAGCCCCCAAACCATAAAAAACAAGAACGTGGAGGTTCATTGAAAGGATGCAGGAGCCAACCTGAGAAAGTGCTCCCCATGGCCAAAGGTGAAACAATGTGAGCAACAAAATAAGTACTAATGCCTTTGTTTTGTGCTGGTGTAACAAAATACCTGAGACTGAATCATCTAAAAAGAACAGAAGTTTATTTCTCACAGTTCTGGAGCCTGGGAAGTCCAAGATCAAGGCGTGAGCAGGTTCAGCTGTCTGGCAAGGGCTGCTCTGCTTCTAAGATGCTGCTCTATTGCTGCATCCTCTAGAGGCGACGAACGTGTGTTCCCAGGGGGCAGAAGGGCAGCTAGCCAAACATTGCATGATGCCCCTTTTATAAGCACCCGAGTCCCATTCCTGAGGAAGGAGCCTTCCTGGCCTAACCACCCTTTAAATGCCTCACCCCTCAATACCATCACATTGGCATTACTTGTATTTTGGAGGGAACCCATTCAAACAGTATTGGGTTTTATAACTCAGAGAGTAACTTAAATAACAAGTCCATCTGAAGTAAATAAATAATAAATAAATTGGAGAAAGGGGCAAACCTTCCTTATAGAAAAATCATAATCATTGAAATGTAGAGGGAATCAAGGAAATAGGGGGGGAAAAAAAAACCATGAGAACAACACAGGAATATTTGCTGCAGGCAGCAGGCAAGATCCATGATGAATGCTAAAATGAGTGGGTGAAAGTTTAAGCAGAAACAGGATATTTGCATAGTTTCAAAGAATCTCCCCCAAAATATTTATTGACCACAAAGACAGAAATGGTAACTTTGCAGTGAAGAATCCTGGCAGATAAAGTGATCAAAGTTAATATCATCAGTGAATGCATTTCAGGTACCCCCTGATGGGGTACACTGAATATGCTCTGATACTCTTTTCAATAATATATATTCTCACAATTGTGAAACTACATCAGAAAAACCCAAATTGAGGGACAGTCTACAAAATAACTTCTCGATCCTCTTCACAGTATTAAAGTCATGAAGAACAAGGAAAGACTGAGAAACTGTCACCGATTAGAGGAGATCAGTGCCCCATGGGATCCTGGCAAAATTTGAATCAATTCTATTAACTTAGTTAATACAGTTGTTCCAAGGTTAATTCAGTTTTAGCAGTTGTTCTGTGGTTAGGAAAGGGATCATCACTAGGGGAACCTAGACAAAAGATTTACAGAAACTGTGTCTCACTCTGTCACCCAGGCTGGAATGCAGTGGTGCGATCTCGGCTCACTGCAAGCTTCGCCTCCCGAATTCAAGCGATTCTTCTGCCTCAGCCTCCTGAGTAGCTGGGATAACAGGTGCATGCCATCACACCCGGTGTTTTGAGAGCTTTTGACAGGGTTCTAAAGCGGCCCTGGGGGCACTTGGTTATTATTTCCTCTTTATAGAATTGAATGAGTAACTTTGAATCCTCCACAGCCCAAGACCCTGTAGTTATTCATATATTATGGCACAACCAGGTTCAGTGACCTGCTGCCCAGGAGGCCCACTGGTGTTGGAGTGGAGCCTCCAGCACCTTGTCTTAAAGAACATTAAAATGCTCCACCAAGCCTTCATTTCAAGAAGCATAAATATGAGACATCCAAGTACCTCTCAGAAGACAGGATTGCACAGGCAGGCAGTATTGCTCAACCACCCAGGGAGGTGGTGGTGGCAAGAACAGATAGGTTTTTAAATGTTCGGGTATTTCATAGCCAAGATTGAGACCAAGTTTGCCATTTCCTATAGGAACATTTCAGGCACGCGCTTCTACAGATAACAAAAAGCAAGAGCTAATTGAGGGACAGCAGGGGAAGGGTGTGCTTGATTTATTCCTTGATTTCTTGATTTCTCCATTCATTTTCTATAGCAGTTATAGTTACCTTATGCTGATTGCCACATTTTGTGTATTAGAGTAACTTCCCAAAGAGACCATAGCTGGATAAAAGCTGCGCATCTCTGAGCTCATGGTTCACTGCAGTATTGGTCTGCTCGAGGAACTAACATTAGCCCTCCTTGGGTCAGTTTGTATTTTAGGCTTGATGGACCCTAGAATCACTGTCTCAACTATGCAACTCTGCCATTGTAGCATGAAAGCAGCCATAGACTATACATAATGAAGGGGAATGGCTGTGTACCAATAAAACTTTATTTATAAAAGCAGACAGCAGGCCATACCTTACCGACCCCCAAGCTAGAACACGGGATGCTAACAGGCAGGTTGTAGAAGAGTCAAGGGCCTCTCGTAGAGATCATATGTTTAAGCCATTGCTAGGAGTTTGGATTTTCAGTACAGTGAGCAACCCTTGGCAGGGGTATAAAGCAGGAAACATACCATGATCTTATTTACTTCCTAAAATGAGCTCTCCTGGTGCTGTATGGAACACGGATTGGAGAGGGGCAAGATCAGAAATTGGGAGACCAAGTAAGAGGTTCACATGGTAATCCACGCAACAGATGATGGTAACTTGTCCCACATTGTGGAAGCAGACTCAGCAGGACCTGCCCCTGAGTTAGACACGAATGGAAAAGGAAAGGAAGGAACCAGCTTTAACACTGAGGCCTGCAGCTCCAGTGACTGCCTGGGGGCCCTGTCCTAGGATTGTAATTGCTATTTGATGATGATACTTGTTTTCCCAGCTCCCACAAATGAAGTTTTACTTGCAACAATGGCCTGCCTGAAGTAGATTTCTCTCTCTCCAGTTTTTAGGGTTTGCTTTTCCCTGCAATGCTATTTGTGTGTGATTACACCATACTCACAAACTGATGAGAGCATCTCCGCTCCCTGCATCCTGCTTGAGTTAGCAGTATTCACTCTGGCCGCTGACACAGCAGGCTCAATAAACTATTGTATTGTAACTGGCCAAGCCTTATTACTGGACCAGAAACCCACTGACCATTGAGTTCAAAGAATGTCTGCTAAGCATTTAATTTTGCAGCTTCCACCAAACACTACAGGTAAATAGATACAGTAAGCAAGAGAAATAGTAATTCTTTAGAACCCTCCCTATTCAGCAAATTCCAGGAGGCATGGATAGTCATTTCCAGCATGTTGCCTGCAGGAGCAGCCCAGGATGTCACATACAGGAACCTGGGTCTGGCGAAGCCACTTAATGCAGAGGAGACAGATGCCTCAGAGGTTTCCCTTCGGATGGGTGCAATGATTAGATTGATCCCAGTGCAGGTGCATGAGCTCATTACCAAGGCCCACCCCGTTCCCGCACTGTCTCTCATTGGCCTTTGCTGCTTTTGTGGCCTGTGGTAGGAGAGGTAGCAAAGAACTCTTACCCCTCGTTTTCACTGCATTCTTCTGTTGGCATTTTCGAAGCGATGACACAATTGAGCAGAGTTCTAAAAAGGCCAACTGGGCCCTAGCTCCCAGTTACCCTCTCACTAAGTTTGAGTGGCAATCTGAATTCTTATTTTAAAAATGCCCTTGCACTCTAGCCTGGGCAACAGAGTGAGACCCTGTCTCAAAAAAAAAAAAAAAGCCCTTTTCTATCTTAAACAGCCAATTAAATGCCTTACCCTCCAACCAGTTCTGCAACTGCCCTGAGCCTGTGTCTTAGCAAAGAGGCCATTAGCCACCCGACTCTCTGGCTTATCACTGGGCCCTTCCTCATCAGACGCAGAGATCAAATTCTGAGGGTATACAGCAGCTCTCAGCAGGCTTCAGAGAGCTCTGAGACTGCTGGGGGCTTTCCTCCATTCTAAGAAACTCTCTGGGGTGAACACCTTAGAAATTAGGGGCCATTGATACCAGTTGGCTGTTCAGTAGCACTCACTGAAAGGATAGAGTGCAGCTTTCAGGGAGACTCCCTGCTCCCATTTGCCCAAAGGATGGCAGTGGTTAGGCAGATAGGAAAGCTGTTCAGTCTTTTGCAGTAAGAATGACTGAAAATTCCCAGGAAATGCCTGCTTCATTCGGTCTTCAGTCTTAGAACTTTCTTCTCTCTCTCTGTCTCTGTCTCTCTCTCTCTCTCTCTCTCTCTCTCTCTCTATATATATATATATATCCCCCTCCCCCTCTCTCCCTCCCACTTGTCTCCCTCCCTCCTTCTCTCCCTCCGTCCCTGTTCCTCTTCCACTCCCCCTCCCCTTGCTTTCTCTCACTCTCATTTTGAATTTAATCCTCGGGCACTTGTCTCCCAGATCTCAATGGTCCCAGTTCCCAGCATCCTGGCAGATGGGTCTCCTCTCTCATTTCCCTCTGGCTTGGGGCCAGGATGGCCCCTGCTGTGGCTGGTCTGAGGTTGGGCAGCTCCAGTTTTCCCATCACCCTCTTTTCAGTTAATTTTAGCAACTTGAGTTGCCATGGTAATGGTTCAGTGGGGTTTTCGTGGCTCTCTTTTGATTCAGTCATTTGCTGGTCTGCCCTTTAGATTAAACTTTTTCAATCCGCGTCTAAATTGGGATGGGCGATGTGCTTGGAATAGGGATCTGCAAAGGCGCTCCAGTCCCCTGGGATGCTTTTTTTAAATAGGAAAGTCGGGGTGGATGTGGGGATGCCCTTGGTTTACAGTGGTCCAGACAGTCCCTTGATGCTTCCAGTCTTGAGAAAATGTGGCTGCTGCTGTTGCAGAGGCCATGGTAGGAGGCATGCAGGAGTGAAATGGGCCCCCCAGGGCCGCTCCCACCCTGGGAGTGCCACCGGGGTCAGGCCTGCTCCCAGCTCCTGAGCACAGGGCCCAGCCAGGATCTGGGCTCTCCCAGTGGACGAATGAAATGTGGCCCCAGCCAGACTTCCCTCCATCATGTCACAGCTTGGAGTCTCTGTGTCCCTGTGAATCCCAGCTGTTCTGCCTGCCTCCCTCTCAGCAGCATTTTCTCTTTGCCATTCAGCACTTCCGAGGCCCATTTTAATCTAGTGTGAAGGGCCGGACTCTTCGTCCAGGTAAAAGGAAACTGCAGAAGCAAGCTCACAGTCGCTTCACTTGGCTCAAATTTAAAACAGTCTTCAGTGTTCATCTAAACTTTGAGGTGGGTATAAGTTGTTCATCCTGACTTTACAGTCCCAATTTTAATCCTGCTGTCCCTTCATTAAATGCTTTCAGTTGTCTCTTTTAAACCAGGAGGCTGTGGGGCCCAGCGTTGACAGGCTTTAGGCACTAGGCAGGCAAGCTGTTCTAGGCGTGGCCAGCACACTGAAGAGCAGCTGGAGAAGGAGACAGTGAGAGAGGAGAGTGGGGGAGGAAGGCCCCGTGGTGAAGAGCTTTGACTTTCATGATGAGGGGGTGGGACTTGACCCTTGGCAAATAGGAAGTCCTGGAAGGGCTGTGAGTGGGGGCAGAGCCAGGTCCAGTCTGCAGGGTTGGCCTGGAGTGACTGTGTCAGGGCACCATCTTGGCCACTTTGGGAGAGGAGTCTGCCTGCACTGGCCCCACACTTTTGGTCTTGCGAGGCAGTGGATCTCTAGATGATTCTGGGAAAGGGTTACATTGATCCCACTTTATTTGTGAGAAGGAAGATTCTAGAAGGATGAGACTCTGTTTTTGTACAGTGAACATGTGTTTTCTGTCTGAGTCCTGAGCTCAGCCAGTGCCCATCAATAACAGTGTGAATATTTCAGCCAGGAGGGTGGTTTTACCTTCCCCAAAACAGATCAGTGGGACAAACTGGTTGAGTGGGACCTGCCCTCATACCATGTGTCATCTCTGGGTGTTGGTCAGACAGACCTGAGCTCCTGTCTCAGCTCCATTATTTCCTGGCTGTGTGACTGGGGACAAGTAACCTCACTTCTCTCAGTCTTCTCTTTCTCACCTGTGAGGCTGAATGGAATGATGGCCATGAAGCCGTGGAGTCTCATAGGAAAGATGCACAAGCCAAGACTTCATAGCGCCACAGAGTTAGAGACACTCTGCCCGCTTCTCCCAGAAAATTTTTACTATTTGGGACTTTGGGGATTCAGGGATGAGCAAGCAGAATTCAGCTCTGCCCCCAGGGAGTTCTATTCCAGTAGGAAAGAGAGACAATTAAATACAAATATAAAGTACAATGACAGGCAGTGACAGTGCTGTGAAGGTAGACGAGGTGAGTAGGGGGACGGAGACTGATGTCGGTGGGCCAGAAAGGAGTAGAGCCTTGAATGGAATCGTGAGTGATGCAGATGCCCTGGAAGGGCGTGCTAAGCAGACGGCAAGGGCCCTGTAGCAGGTACATGCTGGGTGTGTTCCAGAACCGCATAAAGGAGGCCAACGGGTCTGCAGCAGCAGCCGGGGAGGAGCGGGAGTGGAGGTCAGAGTAACAACGGGGATGAGATTATTCAGGGCCTGGAGGCCATGGTGTGGACTTTGGGCTTTATTCTAGTACATGAGAAGCCACTGAAGTTTTTGAGCTGAGGAGTGACACGAACAGATGAATGTTTTTAGAAGGAGCACCCTGCAGCCTTGTGGAAAAGAGACTACAGAGAGTCAGAGTGCAGGCAGGTGGAGGGGACGTGGCTGAGAACAGAGAGGTTATGAAGCACAGGCACCAGGACTGGGGATTGGTTGAGGCTGGTGTGCAGAGTCCCGTCTGGCATCAGATATGTCTTGTGCTCCCCTTTCAGGCATGCTCATCCTTCCTGCACTGGGACTGGAGCCTGAGAGCCCAGTGTCTGGAGAACAAGAATCCGGTGTGTGCAAAATGAACAGCCCTCCCTCCAAGGCACTGGAGCTCATTGGGTCAGGGTCGTTGTGTTCAGATCTGAAATCTCAAGAAGCCATGAATTTGTTCATGGTCGATAAAGTTCCCCCTTGGGAGCCCCGCTTACAGTGATTCTGTATCAGCCCGTTCCCCTCAATTACTCAGAAAGTTTTCTGCCCTCTGAAGCTCCAAGTGTGCGCACTCAGCATTTCCCCGGGTAATCAAGTTTCACGGGCAGGAGTAGCACCTGATGAACTGATTATGCAAGGGGCCATGACAAACTCACAGATCCCAAGAAAAGAACCGGGGCAGCCTTTGGACTCCTTGTGAATTTCTGTAGCATCAGCTCCTGCATGCTCAGTTCTTGACAAATGTCAGACGCGGCAGAGTGTCGTACAACCCCCAGGGTGGCCTCTCTCACTTCACACTCAGGAGCTGCTCCCAGTGCTTGGCCGTCAGTGATGGTGATGCCGAACCTTAACTGATGTGGCCTGGGACCTGGGTCTCACTGTATCATGAGAAGAAAGGATAGGGCTAAGGTAATTGTCTCTCAGCTTCATCTTCTTCCGTCGGCAGCTGCAACACAGAGCTTCCTCCAACAGCCTGCCCAAAGGCCGGGGATTCCCCTTTCTGATTTGTGAGAAGATACCTTCTAGATTGTTGGGCATGCACATATTTGGAATATGGTGTATGTTCTGTCCATCTCAGCCTAGCACTGAGGTTGAGGAAATAACCACATCCTCTCATGAAGTGTCACAGTGGACATGTGCCTAGTAAAGGCTCTGACAAGTCAGTAGCTATTGATAATAACTGAAAGGTTTGTTGAGTGCTACTTACTCTGTGCCAGACACCACTTTAAACATTTCTATACATACTTTCCCTTTGTATCCAAAAAATAACCCTATGGGGTGGGTTCTGTTATCGCATTTTAAAAGTGAGGATTTTGAGACACAGAGAGGCAAAGTAAGTTCTCCTAGTCCACACAGCTAGTGAGTGACATGGCTGAGGTTTGAATCTGGACAGTTTGATCTCTGTACCTTCGCTCCAAACAGCTACAAAAAAGGAGGGGGGAAGGGGTTTAACTTGTCTTATTCCAGTCATTGTCACACCTGTTTGACCAAGGTACTCTTTTTCATGAAATACCTCTTGCCATCCCACAGAAGATACTTCCAGTATATTGATCAGACTCTAAGATTGAGTCTTCATTGAAGTCACTGGAAAGGGACCTCATTGCAAGAGCAGTACAGTGAAGTGACAAATGGTCAGGATGAATGCGAAAGAGGAGAGGAGGGAGCAGAGAGAAGTATTCAGGATAGCACAATGGATTCTGACATCAGACTCCTGCAGCCAAAGACTAGTTGTACCACTTGTTTGCTCTGTGACCTTCTGTAAGTTACTTAACCTCTCTGATAATAAAATGGCACACTTCACAGGATTGTGGTAAAGAAAAAGGGAAATTGTGTATTTCAAAGGAAGAGTAGAAGAAGGAGGTTCAGTGCTCACTGCTCAGTGTCTAGGTTATCCTTATTTTCTTCTTCAAATGTTTGCCTTCCTGTAGTTTTGACTCTGTCTGTAAGTGAAGAAATTGTGAATTACCATGTTGACATGTTTCAGAGTTAGTTTACCAATATCAAAAAACACCGTGGAGTACCTGTTGTGTTTCCCAGATTGCAGTGAGCCCTGAGTGGGGTTCCAAGAAGGAGCAAGCCTGGTCTTTGCCCACTGAGAACTTAATGGTAAGATGGCCACATATGTAAAATGAAATAAAGCTGTGGGCTAAGAGCACAGATACTGGAACCAGACTGCCTGGGTTCCTCTTGGTTTCTCCACTAGCTAGCTCTGATAATAGCTATTAATCTTTCCTCAGGTGTAGGGAGTACTTGGGCAAGTGCCTTAACCCATGTTCCCATTTCCTCGGCTGTGAAATGGTCCACTTCACAGGAGGGTGTATTCGTTTGCTAGGGCTGCCATAACAAATGACCACAGACTTGGCTTTGAAACAACAGAAATTTATTCTCTCACAGTTCTGGAGGCCAGAAGTGCAAATTCAAGGTACTGGCAGGGTTTGTTCTTTCTGGAGGCTCTGAGGGAGAGTCTGTTCCGTGCCTCATTCCTAGCTTCTGGGGCTGCTGGCAATTCTTGTGTTCCTTGGCGTGGTTGGGGCTGCATGATTCCAGTTTCTGCCTTCAACTTGGCATGGCCTTCGCCCTTGTCTGTTTCTGTGTCATCTCCTTCTCTGTCTCTCATAAAGACACTCATCGTTGGATCCAAAGCTCACTCTAATTCAGAATGAGCTCATCTTGAAACTCTTACCTTAATTGTATCTGCAAAGACCCTTTTTCCAAATAAGGTCACATTGTGAGGTTCTGGGTGGACATATTTTTCGGGGGGACACTACTCAACTCAATACAGATGGTGTAAGGATTAAAAGTGTTAGAATGTGTAAAACACATCAGATATTAATGAGAATAGGGTAACAGCTGCTAGGATAACTATGGTGATGATATTATGGTTACTCTTGTGTTTTATTTCAAAGCAACTATGCATGGTGGTGATGGTTGTTAGTATTATTAATATCATTATTTAGTTCAAATCAGAAATGAGGACATGTCACAAGGCAGATGGTGTTCCTCATTCCAACTCTGAACTTTTTCCCATGCCCTCTGGGGGTTGATGCTGGGAAATTAAGCACAGGGAACAGTGCTATCTGTGAATGACAGGCCAAACAGGGTGATGTGAGCCACTGAGGTTCCTTGATCTGAAGAATATTACAAGAATTACACAGCAACACAGTCCTTGGTAATGTTCAGACTTGTGGGACTATTGCAAAAAGACTTCAGTTCGAAGAGGCTACAGTTGGCAAGACTCTCACGGAGGTTTTCTTCCTGGCCTGGGCCTGGACGTGACCATGAGAATGGACGTGAGGTTAAGAGGCTGGAGAAACACAGCACAGTAGAAATTGACCATACTTGGTTGCTTGATGTGGACAGAGAAAAAGGAGAATGTTCAAGACAACCCCAAGTGTTCAAACCTGGCAGACCAGATGGCCAGGGAAACATCCAGCATCTAGGAATTCGTCCAAAGAAATAATTGCATCAATGAGCAAAGATCACTGGCCCTTCCCCTCATGACCCTCACTGTCTGCCTGAATGGTATTGTAGCATTGTTTGTAATAGCAAAAATGGGAAGTAACCTAAAGGTACTTCAATGGAGGTTTGGTTAAATAAACTATAGTTTATCTCTATAGTGGGATACTATGTGGCTATTCTTTCACAAAGGTGTAGGTGACAAGGAAAGATGCCCACACGCTGAAGTATCCATATAGCATGAAGAAAAGTACATGCATGTTCACAAGCATAGGGAGCAGTTTTCAAGGATCTATGCTGTGGGTAGACAGCAAACTATGGCCAGTGGGCCAAATCTGACCTGCCGCCTGTTTTTGTAAATGAAGTTTAATTGGGACACAACCACATTCATTCATTGACATATTGTCCATGACAGCTTTTATGCTACTTGTGTAGCTCACAAAGCATAGAATATTTACTGTCTGGCCCTTGACAGAAAAAAAAGTTCACCAGCTCCTGGTCTATACCAAACTGTAAACCATGTCTAGTAGAATCCTAGTAGGTTTGAGGGAGAGGAGGGGACGTTTTTGTCTGCCTTGAATATTTCTATATTACTTTTTTTAAAAATGACATGGGTTTTTACAATCAGAAATAAAGTTCATTTTAGAAGGGGGAAAAAGGCATGTAAGACACACTGCCTCATTTCAAGACTTAACTATAAAGCTGTAGTTAACAACCCTTATTGGCATAAAGATAGGTATATAGCTCAATCATACAAAATAGATAGTCTAAGAATAGACTCAGACTTGTATGGTCAATTGATTTTCAACAAAGGTGCTAAGGTAATTCAATAAGAGAGGATAGGCTTTTCAACAAATGGTGTTAGAAAAATTGGAAAGCTAAATGGGGAGATAAAAAGAACCTTGACCTTTACCTTGCAGCATAAACAAAAATTAACTTGCTGTGGATCATAGACACAAATGTAGAAGTTAAAGCTATAAGACTTCTTCTAAGCAATGATATAGGGGAAGATTCCTTGAAATGAATACAAAAAACACAAACCATTAAGAAAGAATTGATGGAAAGGACTATATAAAAATTTGTTTTGAAACCTTCCCTTCATTGACTAGTCTTAAAAAAGAAAACACCAAAAAGCTCTTTTTAAGACACTGTAAAGAAAATGAAAAGATAAGCCATAGACTAGGAGAAAATATTTGCAAAACACATTTGTGATAAAATACTATGTCGCAGAACATATAAAGTGCTCTTACTATCCAATAATAATGTCAAACCAATTTAAAAATGGGCAAAAGATTTGAATAAACACTTCATTAAAGAAGATAAAACTGGCAAATCAGTACATGAACAGATGCTCACACCATTAGTCATTAGGAAATGCTAATTAAAACCTCAATAAGAGGTTTTAACTGGTATCAATAAGATACCACTAAATACCTATTAAGATGGCTAAAATTAAAAAAAAAAAACTGGTATTACTAAGTGCTGTTGAGAACACAGGATGACTGAGAATTTCATACATTGCTGCTGGTGGAGATGGGAAATGCTATAGCAACTTTGGAGAACAGTGGGACAATTTCTTCTAAAGTTAAACATATACTTCCCATATGACCCAGAAATCTCTCAGCCCTGATATGCCCAAGAAATATGAAAATATATGTTAGCACAAAGACCAGCCTTCCTGAAATTGGAAACAGCCGAGTACCCTCCCTCATTTGGGGAATCAAACAAATTGTGATACATCCATGCAACTGAATACTACTCAGGGACAAAAAGGAATGAAATATTAACACTTAAAGAAACATGGATGAATCTCAAAAGCAGTGTGCTGAGTGAAAGAAGCCAGATGGAATAGAGCATAAAAAACACCATTAAGAAAGAATTGATGCGAAGAACTACGTAAAAATTTGTTTTTACGTACTGTAGGATACTGCATACTGTAGGATTCCATTTGTATGGCTTTCTGGAAAAAAGGTAGATCTATTTGGACAGAAAATAGACCCCTGGTTTCCAGAGGCTTGGAATGAGGGGAGAAGATTGACCACAAGAAGCACAAAATACCTTTTGTGGGGGATGGAAGGGTCTATATCTTGATTGTGGAAGAGGATGTGTGACTGTTTCATTTTATCAGAATTCATCTAATGGTGCGTTTTTAAAGGGCAAATTTTATTATGCCTAAGGTATACCTCAATAAATCTAACTTTTAAAATATATAATCTGGAGGAAAAACAAACTGAAAAAAACACTTAAAAAAATAGCAGGGTAGGAGTTTTTCAAAGGGATGAGGAAGAGTCAGTTTGAAGGGCAGTGAATATTCCAGAACAGGAATTCTGGACTCAGGAGGTCAGGCTGGGCCAGGCATGGTGGCTCACGCCTGTAGTCCCAGCACTTTGGGATGCTGAGGTGGGTGGATCACTTGAGGTCAGGAGTTCGAGACTGGCCTGGCCAACATAGTGAAACCCCATCTCTACTAAAAATATAAAATTAGCCGGGCATGGTGGGTGTCATGCGCTTATAATCCCAGTTACTCATGAGGCTGAGGCGGGAGAATCACTTGAACCCAGGAGTTGGAGGGTGCAGTGAGCCATGCTTATTTTGTTTGTTGGTTTTTTAGAGACAGGGTCTCACTCTGTCGCTCAGGCTAGAGCATAGTGGCATGATCATAGCTCAGTGCAACCTCAAACTCCTGGGCTCAAGTGATCTTCCTTCTTAGCCTCCTGAGTAGCTGGGACTACAGGCGCATGCCACTACACCCAGCTAATTTATTAAATTATTAAATGTTTATTTTTTTGTAGAGACAGGGTCTCCCTATGTTGCCCAGGCTGGTCTCGAACTCCTGGGCTCAAGCCATCCTCCCTGCTTTCACCTCCCAAAGAGCTGGGTTTATAGATAGGAGTCACCATGCCTGGCCAATCTCAAAAAATATGCACATTTTATATTAATACATATTATTAGCTCCTCCACCACCCTGGGTTCGTACCAACTTACCCTCCCACTAGCCATGCCTGCATATATATACCAGGCACGAATATACCTGTTTGCCTGAGACCTGGCCAGCAGAATATGAGCTCAAACTTTGCTTTTGCCAATCTGATGGGTGAAAAATGGTATCCGGTAGGAAATGTAATTTGCATCTGGAGGAGGGGATTTTTTTGGAAGTGAAGGAACACCAAGTCACAAGTGTCAGCTGCTTGAGTGCCTTCGCTGGTCCAGACAGCACCTCTGAGTGAATTAGTTAAAGGTACTCCTCCTCAAGACACTTGGCTGCCATCTGCTAGAAAGCTGTCATGATAACTAAAGAAATATGTAATGACATTGAGGTGAAGAGCACCCCTGGAGTTGTACAAAACACAGCCTGCTTCTCCATAAGCGGCCGTGGAGCTACTGGCAGTGTTGATAGAACAACAGTCTCTAGGTAGTGACCAGATTGCCTGGAATTAGTACAGTAGAAGCAGCACGGACAGGACAAGAATTCAAGATGCTTGACAGTGGAGCACGAGGGCATTAGCTTGAGGGACAGCCAGAATAAATGGAAACTTCATTATCCATGGATTATGCACTTGGAACTTAGGTCCCAGGCAACTCTGATATTAGTAATTTGGCCAACAGGCTCATTAAGCTCTTAAGAAAAGTGGGCCTAGTTAATGAATTAACTCAAGATGACATTTTACACACAGCAAAAACGAGAGCAGGCACCACTGAGTTATGCAACATCATAATTTCTCAGGCAAATGTGATCACTGTGTCTCGCCTGCCAAAGTGAAGAGATGTCTGAAGAGGCCTGCTTTCGGAGACATAAGAGAGACCATTAAGTTCCACAGGCATTTTACATCCTATGCATTTTAAAGGGCTCCCACTTGTATTCTTAAAACCTCACGTGTTTACACAGAAGTCAGCATTTTAAAATCTCTGGACCATTTGTTTTCTGTGTGACAGTTTACCCACTTTCCTCCTTTAAGAAATACGTTTCACTGGCCAGGAGCAGTGACTCACGCCTGTAATCCCAACAGTTTGGAAGGCCGAGACGGATAGATTACCTGAGCCCAGGAGTTCAAGACCAGCCTGGGCAACATAGGGAGACTCCGTCTTCACAAAATATGCAAAAATTAGCTGGGTTGTGTGGCGCACGCTTGTAGTCCCAGCCACTGAGACAGGAAGGTGGCTCGAGCCCAGGAGGTGGAGGCTGTTGAACCAAGATCACCACTGCACTCCAGCTTGGGCAACAGAGTGAGACCTTGTCTCAAAAAATATATATTAAAAATTAAAAAGCAATAAAAAATAAAAAGATATACATCTCACTGGAATGGAACTCAGTCTGTTCGTATCTTCTCCCCAACCCAACCCCATCCCCCAGTGGTGGCTCCCCCAGCTTTCTACCCCCGGTTGCGAGAAGTTGGTGAGGATAATGGTAAGAAAGGCAACACTACAATCTAGTGTTCATTAGTGAGGGATGATGGAAAATTCTGGAGCTGGATAGTGGTGATGGATGCACAATAACACGTATGAACGTTAATAATGTGTATGAATGTTAAGCGCCCCTGAACTGTGCACTTTAAAATGGTTACAGTGGTAAATTTTATGTCTATTATTTATTATATAAATTATAATTATATGAGCAAATTCAGATGAGCAGATTGACTCAGAGAGGTGAATTATTTTGTCTAACATCACCTGCGAAGTAGGCAGAGGAACAGGACTAGAATTTAGATGTTTCTCCTTCAAAGTTATATAATAATTATCATTATTATTTTGTTGTGGTGGTGGTGGTTACAAAGAAGAGCTGGCATTACTGAGGCAAACCCTTGCCAGGCACTGTGCTCAGTGTATATATTATACTCTACCATCCAGGGAGATACGGATACTGTTGTTTACCTAGGACCGCCACCATTTCACAGACGAGGAGGGTGAGGCTTCTAAGAGTTAAATAACTCACTTGAGCTCAAACAGCTAGAAGCAGTGGCTCCAGGATTCCCCCCAAGGCTCCTAACTCTGCAGTTCTCCCTGCTAGATAACAAAATAAAGAAGATATTTTAGTTTAAGCCTGAATTCTGAAACATACACATACACAAGCCTCCACCCAGCTTCTAATTGTCTAAGCGGAGAACAGACAGAACTCCGGCAGAATCCCTGAATGACAGCTAATTGTCTTCAGAAAACATCCAAAAACCGCCTCCCTCCCTTAACCGTAGTGCAACATGATTCTGTCTTTCCGCTGGGCCGCTATTTGCTTCTCTCTGTGCAATGAATCATTGAAACAGTGACCGCCAGGGATTTGGAGAATCTTTGTAGCTTTTAGTCTATGCTTGGGTGTGGCTGGAGAGACAAATGAACACACAGAGCCGGACCTTGAAGGGGAAGGTCATCATTTGTCTCAGATTGGGATCGTTTGGGGAATCAGAAAATGTTTATATCAGAAAAGAAGAGAAGTCAATGTGTTTCACAGTCTGTGGTTTTTTGAAGGAGAAACATCTAAATTCTAGTCCTGTTCCTCTGCCTACTTCTTAGGTGATGTTAGACAAAATAATTCACTTCTCTGAGTCAATTTGCTCATCTGAAAAATAGGAATAACAGCAGCACTCACTTTACTAAGGCATGTGAATAAACAGATTTTTTTCCCATTGCGTGGCGGGTATTTATTGAGTGCCTACTATGTGCCAGGCACCATCCTACTCTCTCGGGATACAGCAGTGAACAAAACAGATGCACAGCTAGTGATGAGGGATGGAGTGAAGCCCTTAGTCGATGCCAGGACAGCGGACATGAGTCACCTGTAGTCGCTGCCACTGCTGCGATTTCATGGCTACATTTTGACCCCTGTGGACCCACTGAAACCTCCTCACTGCCTCACAGGCGGAACAAGGACAGGGTCGTGGCCACCAAGTGTACTCACTTGAGCTGCATTTAGATTATTCTTCCAGCTAGGCCATGACAGTAGGTAGTGGCAGCTGTCTGTAAAGATGAGGGGTACCCAGCTTGGACCCCTGGTTTCCTCCACCTGCCTGGGCCTTACAGTGGTGGCCAGGTGTGTCCTGCTGACTGGGAAGCTCCTTACCTGAGTGCTTGAAGTATGGCTCTTTAGCATGTGTGCAGAGAAGGATATTATGATAGCAACCTGCAGGGGTGGGATATGTATCAGACCTCCACCCTGGAACTCCCGAGGAAGTGCCTGCAGATTGCCTGGCAGGTCTTATTCGGGTGATGTAGAGCAGAACGCTGGGGCCAGGTTCTGAAGTCAGACCCCTGGACTCAACTCCACGCACAGCTCCTTACCTCCAAACTGTGTGGCCTTGGTCAGGGGAACTGACTTCTCTGAGCTTCATTTTCTTCATCTAAAAAAAAAGAATCACAACACCTACCCCATGGAGTTGTTATGAGGCAGGGAGATGTGATATAAAGCACGTACTTGGCCAGGCACAGTGGCTCACGCCTGTGATCCCAGCACTTTGGGAGGCCGAGGCAGTTGGATCACTTGAGGTCAGGAGTTCGAGACTGGCCTGGCCAACATGGTGAAACCCCATCTCTAAAATACAAAAAGTAGCTGAGCATGGTGGCATGCACCTGTAGTCCCAGCATGGTGGCATGCACCTGTAGTCCCAGCTGCTTGGGAGACTGAGGTGAGAGAATTGCTTGAACCCGGGAGGCGGAGGTTGAGTGCACCAAGATCGTGCCACTGCACTCCAGCCTGGGTGACAGAGCGAGACCCTGTCTCAAAT
This sequence comes from Mandrillus leucophaeus, assembly GCF_000951045.1. Classification (NCBI taxonomy): domain Eukaryota; kingdom Metazoa; phylum Chordata; class Mammalia; order Primates; family Cercopithecidae; genus Mandrillus; species Mandrillus leucophaeus. The sequence continues at coordinate 6,099,092 of NW_012101343.1, read as the reverse complement.
AAATAAATAAATAAATAAATAAATAATCAATCGTGTATTTGTATGTACCAAACACATGCACTTACAGATCACAGCGTGTAGCTATGTTCAGGGGCTTGATGAGCATTGACTCATTTCATGCTCAGAGAAGCCCCAAGAACTTGGCACTATTGCATCTCCATTTTGCAGCCGGGAGAGGGTAGCACTTCCAAAAGGCACACAGCAAGCAAGTTTTGAGGGGCTGGGATTTGAGCCCAGGAGTTCCTGCTGTGAGGCTGGGCTGTGCTGGCTCTCCATCCCAAAAGCTCCATGTGGGGCCTGGCTTAAAATAAATGATCTGCAGGTATGAGGACCCCAGAGGTACTGCCTGTGTTCCTGAGATGTGTTACATTATACATTTCTACTAAAGAACTGATTTCTGCCACCAGAACTCTCACTCCTGTTCCCTGGATAGTATATGAGTATATGATACTTTTTTAAACAACTTAATTGAGGTATTATTTGCAGTACTTAAAATTTGCCCATTTTAAGTGTACAGTTCAGTGATTTTGCAGGGGGAAATTTGCCAATTTGTGTAACCATCACCATAAACCAGTTGCAGAACATTCCCATCACCCCAACAAGATTCCTCCTGCCCACTGACTGTTAATCCCCATTCTCTTTCCCACTCCAGGCAACCACTAATCTACTTTCTGCCTCTGTAAAATCGCCTTTCCTGGAAATTTCGTATAAAGAGAATCATACAATATGTGATCTTTTGTGTCTGGATTATTTTACCGCATCATGTTTTTGAGTTCCATCCATGCAGTAGCATGTATCAGTATTTAGTACTTTTTATGGCCGAATAATATTCCTTTGGGTGGATGTACCGCATTTCGTTTATCCGTTCATCAGTTGGTGGACATTTGGGCAGTTTCCACTTTTTGGCTATTGTGAATAGGGCTACTGTGAACATTCACATGCGAGTTCTGGGACTGACGTTGAAACACAAAGATGAGCCAAACTGGTAACCTTCTCTCTTTTCTCTCCTCTCTCTGGGGTTTCTCAGAACCTGGCAGCGGGCAGGTGTTTGTGACTTCAGAGAACCAGCTTGTGTATTACCCCAGCATCACCTATGCCATCATCGGCAGCTCCGTCATCTTCGTGCTGGTGGTGGCCCTGCTGGCACTAGTCTTGCACCACCAGCGGAAACGGAACAACCTCATGACGCTGCCCGTGCACCGGCTGCAGCACCCTGTGCTGCTGTCCCGCCTGGTGGTCCTGGACCACCCCCACCACTGCAACGTCACCTACAACGTCAATAATGGCATCCAGTATGTGGCCAGCCAGGCGGAGCAGAATGCGTCGGAAGTAGGCTCCCCACCCTCCTACTCCGAGGCCTTGCTGGACCAGAGGTGTGTGCTGGATGGAAGACATTGAGGCGGGAGAGGTCATCCATTGTGGGGAGGGGAACAGGTGCACACACTGAGGTTCCTAGGTCTTGCTGAGAGCCTGGCTTCAGCTGCCGTAGGCAGTGGCAGCATCTGACATTCTCCAAGTCCTTGCAAAATGCTCTACATGTATCACCTCATTTAATCCTCTCAGCACCTCACTGTGGGAGGAAACTGATAGGAATGTTCCAAAACTGGATTATGGTGATGGTTGCACAAGTCAGGAAATTTCCAAATTCTACAGATGAGGAAACTGAGGCTCTGGGATGTTAAATGACTCATCTGAGGAACATATAGTTAGGATCCTGGCTAACTCAGAGGCCTGCTCCTCCTGGGAATGCCACGCTGGTCCATGTTCTGGCCACAGACCAGCTCTGAGCCTCACCTGCTACTGCAGAGCAGTGCCCAGTACATGTGAGAGGTTTGGTTAATATCTGTGGAATGAATGGATGAATGAAGAAGTGAAGGAATGAGAAAATCAGTGAGTTCCTTAACTTTGCTTGGCTCATTTATAAAATAAAGGAGGCGGAAAGGAGCACTTTCAAGCTTTTTTAAGCAGTAGACACCACATTGCAAATGGAATTGTACAAGAGCCCCCAGTATGTATAAAGCCAAGAAGCAGAGTTCTGTAGTTGAAGCAAGTAGTGGGCCCGTTTGCTGATCAGCATCCCTCTTCCTCGAGCTCTGCCATGTATGGCATTAGACATTTTGCAGGCCATGTTCTGATGGTGACTGGGCTCTTCCTTGGACCCTCTTCAGTGGCAGCTCTTATATTATTTAATCTTCGTTTTCCTTTCTCATAAAAGGTGAATAAAGTTTCAGAGGTCAGGGGAGGGGATGGCACTTAAGGATCTCTTTGCAAATAAGTGTAAGAATTCAGGACCTTCCTCACCTAATAAAGTTCCCACTCATAACCTCTTCATATGGACCATCCAGCATAGGGTAGGGTTAAAATTGCCGAATCCGGAAACAGAATGCGTGGGTTCAAATCCCAGCATTGCTGTTTACCAGTTACTTCTGATCCTGGGCCAGACATTGAATGTCCCTGTGCCTCAGTTTCCCCGCCAGAGTAGCAGGCATGAAAGTAATGCCCACCTCACAGCATTCTTGTGAGCATGAAATGAGGTAAGAAATGTAAGGGGCACGGCAAAGTGCCTGACTCACGCGGAGACTTCAGTAAATGAGAGCTAGAAAACAAAATGTCTTTTCTGTTCAATTCATTCCTTTCAAGCCCCTTCTGCAGATACAGACTGAGGTGTTGAGAGGATGTCCTCGCACTTACCCCAGTTCACAGCCAGGAAGAGTTAGCTTTCAGTAGAAATGCCAATTCCGTGTTCCCATCAGAGGCCCAGTCAAGATACCAGCCCAGCCTCTTGACCACAGGGCTTTTGGCCAATGGAGCAGAGTGGCAATGCCGAACCACCCAGGTTGAGCCGAGGGACTTGGCGGGCGACCTCATTCTGGTTCTACCCAGAGGATATGGTTTTGGCACTGCCCGGTCAACCCGAACCAGCCAGAACACACTGGCCTTTTCTGTTCCGCCGTGGTTCCTGGTCCTTGAATTGATTGTCTTTGTACTTGGATGGAAAATCTCATTTTGCACTGGAAACACCATCTCAGAAATGGGCTGAAGTTGACTTGTCTTGGCTCTAATGTGTTCTCTTCTTTTCCTGTCTCCACTGCCCCTGCCCCTCTGCTGTCCCCATCGCAGGCCTGCGTGGTATGACCTTCCTCCACCACCCTACTCTTCTGACACGGAATCTCTGAACCAAGCCGACCTGCCCCCTTACCGCTCCCGGTCCGGGAGTGCCAACAGTGCCAGCTCCCAGGCAGCCAGCAGCCTCCTGAGTGTGGAAGACACCGGCCACAGCCCGGGGCAGCCTGGCCCCCAGGAGGGCACTGCTGAGCCCAGGGACTCTGAGCCCAGCCAGGGCACTGAAGAAGTATAAGTCCCGGTTATTCCAAAGTCCATATGGGTTAATCTGCTCTGACTTGTTGCCGTTCTAACAATTTGTGCTCATGGGAAACATTTTAAGCACCTGTAAGGGCGTCTCAAGTTACAGTTTGGGATATTAGCTATCTCTGCATTCCCCTCCTCCCCTAGATTTCAGAGATCTTTTTCTGGCCTCTCAGTTGACGTGATCTGTTGTGCATTTTTTCTGTGAGCTCACTCTTCCCTTGGGGCCCGAGATCACACCCTTACTTTTCACATTATTCTGTTGCTATTGGAAAGACAGCAGATAAAACAGTATTGAAGTAGGCTGGGAGAGAGCAATGTTTCTATGCTATATTATATGCAGAAATGCAGGAGGTGCTGGACCAAATTCTCTCTGCTGGGCAGCTACCTGATGGCATTTGGGGATTTGGGTTACATGATCTAACCAGGAGGCCATCATTGGATGGTCACCCCCCAAAAAAAGACTTCCAGTTGAGCATCAGAACCTGCCTTGCACAATCCTGTATGTTGCCATCAGTTCAGCAGAATCAGTAGCCAAAGAAAACTTTGGACGTGAGTAACACCCTTTAGCAGTCACAATGTGATTATGGTTTTGTGAAGGACTCTGAAACCATCTACGCTGTATAAATTCTGGCTTTAGAAATTTGCCCAAGAATGCTTATTCTGAGAGCTTTCTCCAGCAGCATATATCATCAGCCTCATCCCAGAATAGGCAGGGAGCCCCTGCCATGAGTTGATATCCAAGTTCTCAGCTCCTAAAATGCAGGCTGCCAGGAGCCTACACCTGCCCTTGCACTACCAGCCACTTACCTGGTTTCTGGACTGTCACCCTCCCAGCTGACCCGCCCATAGCCAAGGAATGAGGACCTAACTTGAGTTGAGCCAAAATCTGACCTGGCTGTATGTCCCTGTGACCCACACCCAGCCTGTCTTGCTCATTCGTGCAGCCTCAACACTGGCCTCCGAAGTTCCCTTAAGACTTGCAAGTCCATTTTACCTGTGCGTTTGGACTTGAGGACACTGGTTTCTATCACAGGTGAGAGCTGTATTCAATACCTCCACCAAGAGCTCCTGGCTCCCTGCACTGTGCACGCTCCTCTTCCCAAGGTCCCACCCAGTACCAGCGCCTCTAGTTAGAGTTAGGATCAGGGTCAGGCCTCTCCCAGCATCCCAGTAGTTTCTCCTCTGAGACACATGGGCAATAGACAATTTGGAGTCAAGGTTTCCCGTTCGGATTTATTTTAAATCTTTTAGAAATGCATTTGAAACAGTGTGTTTGTTTTTTCCCTTCTAGTTAAGGGACTATTTATATGTGTATAGGAAAGCTGTCTCTTTTTTTTTATTTTGTTTTTCCTTTAACGAGGTCCAAAGAAAAATGCAAAAGGAGATCACACCCTTGCCCCACGGAGCCCCGTGATAACAAGTCACTCCAGATTAACCTGTGTGCCAGACATTTGTGCATTGTTGCACTTTGAGGTTATTATTTATCGAGTTCTTGAAGGAAGCAGAAAGAGGGACTCCTGTCTCCCTCCGTGTATAGTCTCTATATTTGTGCTAGTTTTTCTTTCTCTGTGCCCAGCCAGCCACAGGGCCCGCCTCCCGGCAGGAATAAGGGGTAAAATATTAGGCGTTATTTGGCAAGAAACCACACTGACTGATGAGGGGTGAAATGGAACCAGGTAGAGCGACTCGGGGCAGCTGTCCCCCATTCAGAACTTCTTTCTGCAGCTGAAGAAATGTTCTGTAACCTGTTTGATGCTAATTAAAATAGAGCCTGCAGGAAGTGGGGCTGAAGCGGCATTCAGTGATCCTGTTCTGTAGACTTTTCTTTCTTTTTTTAACCAAATCCAAAGGATGTTACAGGAAAGCTAGCCATTGGTATTTTGTTTTGTTAAAAAAAAAAAAAAGAAAGAAAGAAAAAAAAAAGGGAAAGGAACCTAGTTGCCTGTATCTTTCATTTTTAAAATAGCACTTGAGTTATTTTCTGAGTAATCCAATAAAGAACTTTTGATGACAGCTAGAATGTGTTAGAACTCCGGCTGAACATTTCATCTCCTGTGAGTCAGAAGGGCTTTATTTCTCCCTTTGATGGGGCCCTTTCTTCTTTCTGGTGCTCTGGAAGTTGTTTAGAGGAAAGAATTCTAATTTTAATTAATTGCGCAGTGAGTTAATCTCACTTGCTTTTCTGCTTCCAAGCATCTTAGGAAAAACAAATGGTTTTAGTAGATAAGGGAAGCCTACTAATGTTGTTTTTTTAAACAAACAGGGACATTTTTATTATAGATTTGGTTTTTTTAATGAATGTTTTTAAAAATATATAGGATACCAAAGCGGCAGGGTTTTTTGCGGGGTGGGGTTTGTTTTCCTACTCAAGATGGCAAATTAGCGGCCAGCAATATTTTTTAACTCATTCCAACCAGGAAACTTTTTTATACATTGCCAACCAGAAAATGGTCTCGTCTCTTTTTTTTTTTTACAAATGAGATCAGTGCTTTATTTTAGCATTAAATTAGTTACACTCTGATGGCTGGCCTATTACCTGACTCAGCTCCCTCTACCTTGAAATTGACATTTTTATAAAATGCAACTAAGTGATTAATAGTGTGTGATGCTCAAAGTTAATGTAAACTGGAAAGGTTGTATGTCTTTGCTTGTTTTTTGGTTAGGCTTGGTTTTGTTTTTTAATTTTTATACTTTCTAATAAATTTGCAGTTTCATTCTTTCTCTTTGTGCAAATGGTTCTTGACCCACTCATTTCCCTTATAGCAATATGAATAGTGGACAGTCACTTCTGTCATAGCTTTTGCAATGAATTTATGCTATAATAAAATGAGAAAAAGGAAGAATATGTTGGTGGGACCTCAAAATGTGATGGATGCTTCAGGATTCCACAGCTGATATGATTGGAATACAGAGCCAAAGTTGTGGACACCAGTTAATGTAATGGGCCCTGGGAAATCATACTGGAAGATGGATGTTTCTGCCTTTGCTACAGCATTGTTCAAGGGAAAAGGACAAGTGGCTGTGATAACTAACAGATTCTGACCACATATTCAGGAGCACACTATACCTCTTGCACAGGTGTGCTAGTAATTAGTTTCAAAACACAAATGGCTCAGATTGTCCCCACCAATGATGGGAACATCTTTATGCTTTTTTAAGTCTAGTTTTGGAGCCACATGTGATCCAATGCAGCAGGGACATCTATGCGGGAAGGAAGTTAGGATGCTCCATAGGTCACCACCACCATCGTGAACAGAAGCAGTAACTCCAGCCCTGGCCAAAATGAAATCCACATGGAAATCCAAATGCAGGACCCATGGTACCAAGATTTAGATCATGTGTTGATCCCAGATTCCTCAAAAAGAAGACTGGGCTCTCAGACAGGTATATCCCAGGTATATGCTGTGTCATGTCCTGCCCCAAGTCGTGTAGAGTAGACTTTCCTAAGCCCCAAAGATTTGTCAGGTTACTCATTTCATCATCCCTCAAGGTACCTTATGAATACCATTTTTATGGATGCCAGGATGAGCATTTTTTATAGATGCTCGTGCTTTGCAATGATTGTAAAGTACTCAGCTAGAGCCGGGGTTGATAAACTCTCTAAAGGGCCAGAGAGTAAATATTTTTGGCTTTGTGGCCATGTGGTTTCTGTAGCAACCGCAAAAGCAGCCATAGACAACACAAAAATGAATGGATGTGGCTGTGTTCAAGAAAAGTATTTACAAAAACAGGCTACTAGTGGGATTTGATCTGTGGATGTGGTTTGGCAGTAATCTAAAGGATCACTTTCACATTGAGTTCATAGATCTAAAGCTAAGGACACTGAAGAGAAGAAACAGTTGTGTTAATGACTTGGAGTACTAGAACCTTTGAAATGACACCAACCTCAAAAAATTAAAAAAAGGCTGGGCATGGTGGCTCATACCTGTAATCCCAGCACTTTGGGAGGCCAAGGACGGTGGATCACGATGTCAGGAGATTGAGGCCATCCTGGCTAACACGGTGAAACCCCGTCCCTACTAAAAATACAAAAAAAAAAAAAAAGTCGAGTGTGGGGGCGGGAGCCTGTAGTCCCAGCTACTCAGGAGGCTGAGGCAGGAGAATGGCGTGAACCCGGGAGGGGGAGCTTGCAGTGAGCCGATATCGAGCCACTGCACTCCAGCCTGGGCGACAGAGCGAGATTCTGTCTCAAAAAAAAAAAAAAATTAAAAATAAAAAAACTCATGAAGCAGACAATTCAAGGCCCCTATTCTCTTTCAAAATAAGAAGATACAGGATTAAGATGAAGAGAGGCTTTCTTAATGAAGTCCTAAATATTTGGGTTGAATATAGCAATCCCAGAAAGAACAAAAAAAAAAATTCTACCCTTACTGGGAGTTCTTCAAGGTCATGAACTCAGACAGCAAACGGTCTTTTTTTTTTTTTTTTTGAGACGGAGTCTCGCTCTGTTGCCCAGGCTGGAGTGCAGTGGCATGATCTCGGCTCACTGCAAGCTCCGCCTCCCGGGTTCAAGCCATTCTCCTGCCTCAGCCTCCCGAGTAGCTGGGATTACAGGCGTGTGCCACCACACCTGGCTAATTTTTTGTAATTTTAGTAGAGACGGGGTTTCACTGTGTTAGCTAGGATGGGCTTGATCTCGACCTCATGATCCACCCGCCTCAGCCTCCCAAAGTACTGGGATTACAGGCGTAAGCCACCACGCCTGGTTCAGCAATCTGTCTTTTAGAGAAGGTCCATGGGAGTGAGTGACTTGAGAGGTCCATTTTCTCCATTGAGCTTGCAACCCACAGGCAAAGCAGTAGATTCGAAGAGTGAATTGAATGAGAAAGAGATTCAAGTGGCTGTAGTGGAAGTGTATGAGTGTACATAAGGAAAGACTGCACTCAGTGAGACCCTTAGGGAAAAGGTCAGTGAGGAAATATACTGACTCCCTTGACATCCTATAGCTAAACAAGTTCATAGGACATTAATTAGAACTCCTAGTTATAAGTAATAGAAATTCGACTCATACGTGATTAATTGCATTAAATTTTAGAACGTATATTGTCTAATGCAAATAAATCCAAGATTAAGGAACTTTTGGTTTCAAGCAGACCTGGATCCAGCTGCACAACAGCTCTCATTAGGAATTTGTTTCTCCCTTGCCAGTTTCTCAGCCCTGCTTGCTTATAGAAAAGAGAGTTCCAGAAAACCCAGGTTCACAGTCTCGGGAGAGGCACTGTCTCCTAGCATCCATAGCAAACTTTAAACGGACTCACGATTGGTTGTTCTTGGTCAGGTGACCACTACTGGGCATGGGACTCAATCCCTTGATCGACAGCCCCACCTGAATTACATAAAGTGGGAAAGAGAAAATTCCCACATGGAAAGAGTCTGGTAACAGACCAAATACCAATACGTCTACTATAAACCGTCACCAAAGAATGGGACACACAACTGGCTGGTACAATTTGTAATATACGTAAGAAAATAGCAGACAACTACAAGCTTCAGACAACATAACCATGGGCATTATATGGTCTGAAAGAAACAGAGGCCACGTTGCAGTGAAAATTTAAGGAGACTCAACAGCCTTTCCTTAAACCTATGAGGCAAGGTTAGTTTCAAGTTGGGGTTAGATCATGTATACTTTTGTGAGATGGTCATCAATAAGCTGTGTAGGAGGAATTCTACCCTAAAGATACCCCAAATATCTATTGGGCTCAGAACTGTCTCCTAACCACTGAAATGGGGCAATTATCCTGCCAAGAGTTTCCCCATCCTTCACAGTATTTTTAAGCTGATGGATCAGAAATATATTCCCATTCATCACCCTTATCAAGCTACCTAAAGACCTAGACTCAAGTACGCATGCAGTTAATGAAGGTTTCCATAGTTAACCATTTTATCTATACCTGAAAGTTAGGATGTGTCAATATCTAGAGAACCATTCACTGGAAATTTTGGAACAGCTCGTGTCACTGGAGCAGAGGGACTGAATTTCCATTAGATTGAGAGCTTGAAGGCATAATCATGAGGAGCTGTGATGAAATATTGGAGGAAGCATGTTAATATAAATATGACTGATGCCTCAGCTGGGCTGAGTTGATAGTCTGAGCAAGGATAATTCACTCTACAGTTCTAATATCAGACTGTATTTGACTTTACATGCTTTTCAAGGTCACCCTTGACGGTGAGTCATCCCAGTGAGCCGGCAGAGAAAAGGCATTCCAAGGAGCACACATGCATGGGCAATGTTTATGGGCCAGACCTGGAAGCAACACACACACCTCCACTCACATTTCATTGCTCAGATCCTGGTCAGTCCCATAGTCAGACCTCCCTGTAAGAGAGGCTGAGAAGTTAGATTAGCTGGGTGTCCAGGAAGAACCAGAAATGGATTTTGGTGCTGGTTACCAAACCTGTGTTTGCACTCTTCTTCCCCTTCTGGAGGAAGACACCCAACCATTCCATCCAATCAGATTCAAGGTCTGGGATCTGGTGAAAATGTCTATGTCAAGTCCAAATGTGGCTTTTCTAGAATGACAACTTTTCAACCCCACACAGCTCATATATCATCTCTCCCCTAGATTGCCTCCTTTTGGCCTGTTCTCAGAATCTTTTTTTCTTTTCTTTTCTTTTTTTTTTTTTTTTTTTTT
>NW_012101343.1:6086227-6087009 GCF_000951045.1 Mandrillus leucophaeus | reverse complement strand
GGACGGGGTTTCACCGTGTTAGCCAGGATGGTCTCGATCTCCTGACCTGGTGATCCGCCCACCTGGGCCTCCCAAAGTGCTGGGATTACAGGCGTGAGGCACCGCGCCTGGCCCAGCCGGCAATAGACATTTTTAATGGGAAGTCCTGTCATTGTTCCTTCACTATGGATCCAAACTGCCCTTCCTTTTAAATGCTAAGCAACTGGGAATTTACATTAAGCAAATCATGTCAAGACAAAATCTTGACTGCACTTGCACCCAGGAATTGAGTGAGTCCATTCACATGCCCTTTTTGGAAATGGAGTGATATGGTTTAGCTCTGCGTCCCCACCCAGATCTCATGCTGAATTGTAATTCTAGTGTTGGAAGAGGGGCCTGTTGGGAGGTGATTGATTCATGGGGGTGGATTCCCCATGCTGTTCTTGTGATAGTGAGTTCTCATGAGATCTGGTTGTTTTGGAAGTGTATAGCACCTTCCCCTTTGCTTTCTCTCTTCCTCCTGCTCCCACCATGTAAGACGTGCCTCCTTCTTCTTCGCCTTCTGCCATGATTGAAAGTTTCCTGAGGCCTCCCCACCCATACTGCCTGTACAGCCTGCAGAACCATGAGCTAATTAAACCTCTTTTCTTTTCTTTTTTTTTTTTTTTTGAGACGGAGTCTCGCTCTGTCACCCTGGCTGGAGTGCATTGGCGCAATCTCGGCTCACTGAAAGCTCCGCCTCCCGGATTCACGCCATTCTCCTGCCTCAGCCTCCCGAGTAGCTGGGACTACAGGCGCCCGCC
>NW_012101343.1:6078997-6081012 GCF_000951045.1 Mandrillus leucophaeus | reverse complement strand
ACAGCTCATATATCATCTCTCCCCTAGATTGCCTCCTTTTGGCCTGTTCTCAGAATCTTTTTTTCTTTTCTTTTCTTTTTTTTTTTTTTTTTTTTGAAACAGGGTCTCATTCTGTCACCCAGGCTGGAGTGCATTGGCATGATCTCTGCTCACTGCAGCCTCAACCTCCCAGGCTTGAGAGAACTTCCCACCTCAGCCTCCTGAGTATCTGGGACTGCAGGCATGGGCTAACATGCCCAGCTAATTTTTGTATTTTTTGTAGAGATGGGGTTTCGCCATGTTGCCCAGGCTGGTCTCAAACTCCTGAGCTCAAGCAATCCGCCCACCTTTACCTCCCAAAATGCCATCATTCCAGGCACACACCAGCGCTCCCAGCCTATTCTCAGAATCTTTGAATAACTTTTCCAGACACACACGACCACTCACAGCCTATTCTCAGATTCTTTGAATAACTTTCAACTCACTCCAGAGAAAGATCAAAATGCTAATCTATGGGACTTTCCACCACCTGGCTCTTCCCTTCTCCCTTACCCTGCCCCAGCTATCCTGACCACCCTCCTGACTCGAACCCACCAGGCAGACTCTCAGCTCCCGAACTTTGTTCTTGCTGTTCCAGCAGAGGGAACAACCGTCTCAAGATCCCTAGAATACTCTTCCCCATCAGAGAACCATTAGGAGCCACAGCCACTTGGAATCTTGCTATTGATGTCTTTGGGACCTCAGCTGTGGCAACACTGAGATTCGTGGAAGACAGAAGTTCCAGACTGCTTGATCAAGATACTGATTGATCCCTAGACTAAAGCGGTACATGAGAACTTGGGAAAGGTGAGTTGAAATACCTTGAAATTATAAACAATACACTGGAATATGAAGAACGGGACTAAGTGATGGAGGTGGTACCTGAACACATGCCCACCTGGGGCCCTGCTCTTTTGGTGACCCCTCAATAAGTACGGCTGTTTTGCAAGAGGACCTGGGCCAGACCATCTTGGAAGTGTGTTCCTGGTGTGCCAGTCTGTGAATCAACTAAGAGCATGCAGACATGCCAGGCAACTTCCCAGGGATTGGACCGCAGATTCTGTTTGAAAATGGTGGCATCCCTGGTTTGGAGATAAGAAACTGACACTTTGCTGAAACAGGGAAAAGAGGTAAGAAATTATAGAAAGAGAAGACAGGGCCAACCTCCTTTTAAGTGAAAAATAAACTGCTTGAATAACTCAGCCCTCAGTTACCAGGAAATGATGGAATGTGAATGTCTTGACTCCACTTGCTGGCTTGGCTTAGATCTAATAAGTGATCCTTCCATGAAAATGATGTTTGTGCTTGCCTGGCGTATCAGTTAGGATCAATCAGAGCCACTACAAATATTACAGGAATAAGGGATTTCATATGGAAATTAGGGCTTACCCTGATGCGGAAAGAGCTGGTGGAGGGATGGTCTGGAAAGCTGGAGGATCCGGGACACTATCTCCATGGACACTAGCCTGGGGCCTGGGACAGGTGGAGGAACTGGAGCTGGCAAGGAAGGCCAAGAAGGTGCTGCTCTATTAAGTCTTCAAAATGGTATTGCAACAAGTGAGCTCATGGAGAAGATTGTGAAGCCACACGTCTGACCACCCCAATACTTTGAGAATAATGACTTCTGCTCAAGCTCAATTATCTGGCCCTCCCAGAAACTCTTCAAGCCACTTAATGAATTCATTTTCTGTTTAAATCAGCAAAATAGGTTTCATCATTTGCAGCAAAGATCCTAACTAATCCAATATTCAGCCCAGGTGAGTTGTGGGAGAGATGAGCACTGGATCTAAAGTCCAAAGATCTGAGCTCAAATCTCAGCTCTGCTCCCCATCTTGTGACTTCACACGTCAGTCTGTCTTACCAAAGCTCAGTGTCTTGTCTATAAAATGGTTGTAATAGTCATTACTTCTTCAAGCAGCATTTGAGAAATCCTTGCAATATTGCAAAGAAAAGTCCCTTGTGAAGGGCAATAGACTTTTTTTTTTTTTTTTTTTTTT
>NW_012101343.1:6070099-6078017 GCF_000951045.1 Mandrillus leucophaeus | reverse complement strand
GGGGTTTCACCGTGGTCTCGATCTCCTGACTTTGTGATCCGCCCGCCTCGGCCTCCCAAAGTGCTGGGATTACAGGCGTGAGCCACCGCGCCCGGCCTAAACCTCTTTTCTTTACAAATTACCCCATCTCAGGTAGTTCTTAATAGCGATGAGGAAATGGACTAATATATTAACTAACAGGTAGAAGAATGCAGGGAGAAGGAAAGTAGAGCTATTTACTGTCACTTGATGATCTAAGTGGCCGAACGCAGAGCAGCAATGCCGATAATAATAGTAGTAGTAATAGCATTTATTCTTCAGTTATTTTGTGCCAAGCACTTTGTTAACACATAATCCTCTGAATCAGGAGCTGGCAAATGTGACCCACAACCCAAATCTGGCACTGCTTATTTTGTCAATAAAGATTTATTGGGACATATTCCCATTCATGTACTACTGCCCTGGCTGCTTTCATGCAGAGTTGTAGCATGAAACATATGCCCAAAATATTTGCTGTTTGGCTCTTTCTAGAAAAATTTGCTGACTCTACTCTGAATGAACCATGGAAGATGGATACTATTATTCGACCCCCTTTCCAGACTGGAAAACTGAGGACTAGAGCTATAAGGAGCTTATACTAACACCAAAAGCTAGTAAATCCTCAAGCTCGGATTTGAGCTCAAAGCCCAGGCTCTAATCACTGTTTTAGCCTTGCCATCATTTTAGGTGAGTGATGTCCCCTCCTTTTTCTGTTTTCTGTTGCTTTGGGGGACATTGGTGCGGGGCAGTCACTGCCTTCCACCTCAAGTGGTGACATCAGGCTTGGATTGAAATGTCTACTTCCTGCCTTCAGGCTCTAGAGCAGGACTGGATGTTTCTTCCCTAGGGGTTATTCGCTGCCTTGCTGCTCTCAAAATCAATCAGTTCCCTAAAGCCATGGTTCTACTTCTACTAAATGGTAGGAAATCTGTGCAGTTTTAGGGGCTGAATCCAGGGCCCCTGGAGAAACGGAGCTTTGCCAGGCAGAGCTGGCTTTGCAGAAGCTCTCCCTTTTGGAGCGTGAGTTTCCAGGGTTTCAGCTCACATGACTTTGGTGTCCCTGTACCCCAACCCCCACTGCAGGGAGCCCTGGACCCTAGAGGGTGTTTTGGCATTTTGCTGTACTTCTCATCTGAGTCCAAAGCTTACTTGGGACGGATTCGCCTCTGGCAGTAAACAACAACAGACTGTGGATGGTGCCGTGGCAGATGCTGCTCCGGAGAGGGGCTCTGGGTCTGGGCACCTACCCACTGCCTGTCTGGGCAGAATTAAAGGAGGGAGCCAGAAGAACAGTCCTCTTCTCTGCGACTTCCCAGTTTAAATTGCTTCTTCACATCTGTAGTTTTCTTTTTTCAAATTTTTCTATTTTTTATTTTTTAGAGATAAGGTCTTGCTCTGTCACCCAGGCCGGAGTGTAGTGATGCAGCCATGGCTCACTGCAGCATTCAATCCTCCTGCTTTACCCTCCCCTGTAGCTAGGACTACAGGCATAGGCCACCACACCTGGATTTTTTTTTATTTTTTATTTTTATTTTTGTAGAGACAGGGTCTTGCTATGTAGCCCAGGCTGGTCTCGAACTCCTGGTCTCAAGCAATCCTCCTGCCTGCACCTCCAAAATGCTGGGACTACAGCTGTGAGCCACCACACCCAGTCACATCTGTGGTTTCTGACTGACTTTGTCATCTTAATTCTGGTGTCATGAAACATTTCAGAGTTGGGAGAAACTGGGGGCAGGAAGCAGTCAGGAAGCCCCTGGGCGAGGGGTCTGCCAGGGCGAGGGGTCTGCCAGGAAGGGCTTGGCCCATTGGTACGAAGCCTGAGAGAGTGGGTTGGTGTCCACCCTGCTCAGAAACCTCTTTCAAGCAAACGAATGCTGATAGAACGGTTCCGCCCTTCACAATGAGTTTCCCCTGGCCCTTCCTACCACTCAGAATGAGCTCCTCTATCATCTCAGGGTGTGCCAGAAAGATACTCTGTTATGCACAATTCCCAAAGATAGGCAAGCCCAGGCCAGTCCTGGCTTCCATGCGTCCCAGAGCTTTTTCCATGTCTAGGACCCTTTTCTATGCCTCAGCAACCCCGTCTGTAAAATGGGAAAGCAACTGGCCAGCAGCCCAGGGAGAATCCCCATTCCGGAGAGCCTTGGTCCCAGTAGACAGGCGTGGGGCTCGGCAGCACTGATAGCAGGGAAATTCTACCTCTCAAAGAAAGGGCTGGGGGAGGGTTCTGCAGATAGTCTCTCAATAGGCCTTATATCTTGACTAAATTGCATGTTGGAATTTAATTTGGAATCCCTGCTGTTTCCTTGATGAACGCAAACCACACTGCAATTAGAGTGATGAAGCGGGCTGCTGCCACGTCTGACAAGGGTGATCTGTTTGAGCAGGGAGGGAGGGGACAGGCAGTTGGCAGGTGGCTGGTGGACTCATGCTGGGCATATTCTCGGCATCTCTCCCACTAGACAGAGGCCCTCAGGGGAGAGAAAGGAGTTCAGAGGACAGAGGTTGTGTGCTCTCACAGCTCACAGGGCAGAGTGGAGGGGAGAGTTTCAGGGGACTTTCTTGGATTGTGCTCCATGGCTTATCCGCTGCAGTGTCCTGGGCCCACATGACACCAAGTACAGCAGACTAAGCTCATGACTTCGGTCTCAGAATCTCACCTCTTCCATCATCCCACTATGGAAGGAAATAAACTTTTATTGAGCACTTCCTATGTGCCAGGCACTGGGCTAGGTGCTCTAAAGGCATTATCTTATTTAATCCACCCAGCCACCTCATGAGATGGGTGCTCTTATCATCTCCATTTTACGGATGTAAAACCTGTGAGCCAAGAGGTTAAATAACTTGCACACAAGGTCACAGAGGTCATAAGTGATGGCAGTAGGTAGGATCTCAGCCTGATGGTCTGGGTCTAAGTTCCCTTTCCACCTTACCCATGCATCCGCCAAGGCCCTAGCCTTCCAGAGACTGAGCTGGTGTCTCCCTAATCATCTGCTACTTCCTCCAAAGGATTCTTGCTCCTGCTATCTGCACATCCCCATACTGGCTCATTGAAAGGGGAATTTGCTCCCTTCCCACCCTCCTCGCTGCTTCTTCCCTGCTGGAGGAGGACTAGCTTATCTGATGCATTCATGTAGGAGAGTTGCCCATTTGTGGGACCATATGAAACAGGTGCGCTGAGCATACCCGCCCTCCCAGTCTCTGGGTGGAAAGCAGACTCTGCAGAGTCCACTGCTGGAAGCCTGAGCCGGGTGTTTGCTGTCTGACACCAGCTCTTCCATCTGGGGCTAGATCGAATGCTCAGTGTGGCCGTTTCTGCAGAGAGATCGCAGATAGAGGTAGAAAAAAAAACTTCATTTGGCCTCAGTCTTGGTTGCATACTCTCGAACCTGACTTTTGAGCCCCATTTTGTTCAGTTCTCTGTATTGATACATTATAGGCCAGAATTCAGGAAAGGAAGAAAGAGGCTATTGCTTTAAACCTAACCCCCAGCTTACAGGCACCGGAACTGGATACCCTTGCTCCCAGGCTGGGGCGCTGCAGTGGAGGAAACTTTTCCAGAAACTGCCACAGAGCACCCAGGCAAAGGATATTTCCTGCTGAACTCCCAACACAATCTTCTTCCTGATACTCCAAATCCAAACCATCAGAGAGGAGATGCAAGAAGAGCCAGAGACTCCCAGAATCAGACGCAGGGGAAGAACAGCAGCAATTGCACTGGGAAGTTTACACATAGACAATGGGCCCTGGAGCAGTAGAACAAGTATGGACCTCATAGGCAGTGAACCTGAATTTCAATCCCGGCTCTACTCCTAGCTTGCTGTGTGGTCGTTTTGGGCTTAACTTCCACGTGGGTAAAGTAAGAATATTAAGTAACTGCTAAGTCATTATGCTACTGTGATTCTAATGTGATTAACGGACTTGTGAAAGCCAAAGACAATAGGTCAAGAGATCCTGAGTACTCGTGGTGACCCCCCGCTGAAAACAAGTGGCAAATATACCTCAGGCCTCTGATTCCACCATTCATTCTGCAAACATGTAGTAGGGGTGGCGGTGTGTGGCTTGTGCCGGGAGGTAAGAATTCATTACAGAACAAGAACGTTCTTCGTCTCACGGATCACCATAAAGGGAGGGAAGGATAGTGCCACAAGGGCATAAGCACAGAGGGGCTGACTACAGGCCAATCTCAGCATCTCCTGATGTCACTGCGGTGATTAGGCTATAGGTTTGGCTGCTTGACTGAGACCAAAACTAGACTTGCTCAAACAAGATAGATATCTGTTTCTCCCCCACCTAGCAGTTCAAACACAAGGCATCCAGGGCTGTTATGATGGCTTCAGGGTATCAGGGACTGGATTCCTTCCATCCTGAGTCTCTGCCATCCTTGTGTGCTGCCCTTGTGTGTTGCCCTTGTTCCCTTGTCTGACGATGGCCCACCACCATAGCCATTGTCCAGCCAGCAGGAGAGAGGAGGAGAAAAGGGTGGTGCAGCCCAGAAGTTGCACACTTCCCTTCTGCTTATGTTCTATCAACCAGAGCTTAGTTGTATGTCCATATCTAGTCCGTAAGGACGTTGGGAAGGGTGGGCTTCTGGGGGCAGCCATGTGGAGTGCCTAGCTAAAGACCAAGGATTCTCTTACTGTGTAAGGGAGAGTGGGAAACAGAGAACAAGCCATCACTGCCAGACTTGTTTTCTCCTTCTTTTAAACCATGACTAAATCAAATATAACAGACTTAGCCCATCACGTGTCAAGTGCTGTCATAGTCCCAGAAGAGAGTCCACACCCTCAGAGCATGTAGGTTGGTTGGAAACCAGAGAACGTAGGACTGTGGGACTGTCTGCAGTGGCTTTGTAGTAGGGAACAAATCAGAAAAGCAGCCACTGTAGGTCTTTTAAACAGGGGACAATTAGTACAAGGAATTGGTTATTCAGGGAATGGAAGAACTGATAAACTGAACAACCCAGAGACTAGAAACTGCAGGAAGTCATTTCACTCCCAGGCTGCAGGGACCAAGGGAAGAGCCAAAATCATGGTGGTTGATGCCCAGTGGACTCTGGGACCACAGAAGGAAGAACTGTCCAGCAGGAACTGGAGCCAACAAGGAAATACAGTTAGAGCTGAGGCTGCCACTCAAGGCAGAGCAAAAAATGAAGAAATATTCTGACTTCTCCCTTCTTCCCACCTTCTGTCAGTGCTGCCCATTGGCCAAATTTAGCTGGATGCCAGCTGGAAAGAGATTCTTGAAAATGTAGTTTTCTGCAGTGTGGAGCAGAGCAGAGAGCAGGGAACGGCTGGCGGGTGGATCTGAGTACAAACAGGCTAGCACAGGCCAGCACAAGGCCAGAAATACCCAAGGGACAGACCTTAGAGTATATTATTGGAAAATTGTATTTTCTCCAGTCTAGCGCTAATTAATATAACAGAGTACGCTTTGATTTTTATAATAAGATAAAAGCCGGATCCTTGATTTTAGAAAAGGATAGAGCACATTTGAAAGTAGAAGACCCATGTATTAGTTTCCTATTGCTGTTGGAACAAATTATCATCAACATAGTGGCTGAAAATGACACAAACGTATTACCTTACAGTTCTGGAGGTCAGAAGTACAAAATGGGTTTTACAGGGATAAAATCAAGACGTTGGCAAAACTGCATCTCTTCTCAAGGGTCCTATAGATAATCCATTCCTTGCCTTTTCCAGTTTCTACATATTGCCACATTCTTTGTCTCGTGGCCAACCTCCAACCTCTGCTTCTGCGGTCACAGGTCCTTCTCCCACTTTCCCATGTCCCTCCTACAAAGACACTTATGATTACATTGGGCCCATCCAGATAACCCAGAATAATCTCTCCATCACAGGATTCTTAACTTGATCATATCTGCAAAATCTCTTTTATGATGTAAGGTACCATGTTACTTAGGGTGAGGATTGGGATGCAGACATCTTTGGGGAGGTCATTATTCTGCCTACTACAACCCTCATTCCATTTTCTTCCTAGATCTGAATCTAGGCCCCCAAAGATTATCAGCATGCAAAAGTAATTACAGTCAAGTTTCTTCAGGCCCTTGGTAGGTCTCCTGTAGGTACTCTGTGGACCATGGCTACCCTTTGAAGGCTAACACACAATACATCTTTGGAGGATGTGCAGAGGGAGTTCAGTCAATACTGGCTTCCTTCCTGGTCGAGCGGCATTGGATCAGTTAGGAATACTTTGGGCTGCAAGATACTAACACATCTGACTCAAATATGGTTTGTCAGTTGTTGTTGTTTTGTTTTTCTTAATAGCAAAAGTCTATAGGTGGCTGCTGGCCTTGGTTCATGGGTCAGTGATTTCAGGGCTGGCATCTCTGGGAGTCACTTTCAAGTTCCCTAATGCTTTTACCTCACTCAGTGGATGTCTGCCCCAGCGCTAGGCATAATGCTTTTGCTTCACTCACTAGATGGCTGCCCCAGATCCAGGCATCATGTCCAAAGTCAAGTCAAGAAAGATGGAAGAGATGGCAACAATAACTATGTCCCTGTTGTCAGGAAAGCAAGCTCTTCCTGATCCCCCAGCAGACTTCCACTTACATGTCATTGGCCTAAACAGTCATGTCACCATCTTTAGCAGCAAGGGAGGCTGGAAAAGCAAGTATTTGACATTTCCAGCCTCTATAGTGAAGTTGGGTGAGGGGGGAGGAGGTTAGGTATTGAATTAATCAAACAGAAGAATCTGTCACCACTACCTTTCTTGGATTTACTTGGTTCCTCCCATTGAATGTATAGATGAAATATAGTTATTTTGGGCTGATTATGCCTATCAGCAACTTTTATCTCACCATTCCTCTTCTAACTCTCATCAAAGTCAGCTCTTTGGAAAAGCTCATGACCTCTCTGTCCATCCTGAGTCCTCCTTCCATCCTGAGTCTCTGCCATCCTTGTGTGTTGCCCTTGTTCCCTTGTCTGACGATGGCCCACCACTATAGCCATTGTCCAGCCAGCAGGAGAGAGGAGGAGGAGAAAAGGGTGGTGCAGCCCAGAAGTTGCACACCTCCGTTCTGCTCATGTTCTATCAACCAGAGCTTAGTTGTATGTCCATATCTAGTTGGTAAGGACATTGGGAAGGGTGGGCTTCTGGGGGCAGCCATGTAGAGTGCCTAGCTAAAGACCAAGGATACTGTTACTGTGTAAGGGAGAGCAGGAAACAGAAAACAAACCATCACTGCCAGACTTGTGACTCTAGGGTCCTGGCAGGCTAGTGCTGGGACCTGGGGAGTTTGCTAGAGACCCACAGCATGGATGACCATGTTTGCTGCTGCTGATGACAGTCTCAAAAATAAGTATGAAATGAGTTCTATTATTATTTCCATTTTACAGAGGAGACTGAGGCTCGGGAAAGTTTAATGACCTTTCTCAAAGTGCCACCTCTACTAACAGCATAAGTTGTTGGTTACTATGATATATCTCCTCCTGGAATTCACTTTCCAGGAAGAAAGGACCAAAGGCAGAAAGTCTCTATTACTGCAAAGCCAGGGCAAGAATGTTGCAAGATTAATGATCCAAGTGATAGCTCCAGTGTCCAAAATTTGTTGCATGTACAGCATCAGTAGAGTTGGAATGTGATCTGAAGATGCAATGAGCACACCACACACTTAGCCTTGTCCCACAGTTCATTAATCACCCTCAATTCAAAAGCATTTATCATGATTAGATCCAGCTCAGCCCCCGTGGTAAGAGGTTTTTTTTTTTTTAATATATACACTTTAAGTTCTAGGGTACATGTGCACAACGTGCAGGTTTGTTACATATGTATACATGTGCCACGTTGGTGTGCTGCACCCATTAACTCGTCATTTACATTAGGTATATCTCCTAATGCTATCCCTTCCCCCCTCCACCCCATAACAGGCCTCACTGTG
>NW_012101343.1:6006954-6069194 GCF_000951045.1 Mandrillus leucophaeus | reverse complement strand
ACTTAAACATAAGACCTAAAACCATAAAAACCCTAGAAGAAAACCTAGGCAATACCATTCAGGACATAGGCATGGGCAAGGACTTAATGACTAAAACACCAAAAGCAATGGCAACAAAAGCGAAAATTGACAAATGGGATCTAATTAAACTAAAGAGCTTCTGCATAGCAAAAGAAACTACCATCAGAGTGAACAGGCAACCTACACAATGGGAGAAAATTTTTACAATCTACTCATCTGACAAAGGACTAATATCCAGAATCTACAAAGGACTTGAACAAATTTACAAGAAAAAAATCAAATAACTTCATCAAAAAGTGGGCAAAGGATATGAACATACACTTCTCAAAAGAGTTTGTTTGTTTTTTTTTTTTAATAATGCAAATAGCAAACCATATCTTCCCTGTGGCTTCTACAGTTCAGGGTCTGGAGGTCAAGCTCCCTAATTCATTTATTTATTGAGCACCTATTGTGTGCTAGGCACTGATCTAGATGCTGAAAATCCAGCAGGAATCAAATACATCAAAATCCCTGCCCTCATGGTACCTATATGTCTCCTCCAGTGAAGAGAAATGCAATAAGCGAAATAAATAGGTGAAATATAACGATTGTTACATGGTGTTCCCATAATCCTAGGAAATAATTGGTTGTTCCATAATCAAGATGACAAGTTTCCATCACTTTGTTTTAAACCTATCTAATTCATCAAAGACAGTCCTATAATCTTTGTGTCAAAGAAAAGCTAATTTTACAACTTGGACAAGTTGATGAGTGGTAACTCACTTCAATGATCAAAACTCTGAAAGCCAACCAATCCACAGCAGCTTCATGATGTGGAAGTAAACCAATTCCTGGTGGACTCACTTATGTGAACATCCTTCTGAGGCTGATATCAACCCACCCCTGCCTCTAAAAACAACACAACCTGAAACACTCTTCCCAACAACTCTATAAAAGACTGGCAGTTTGCCTTGGTTGGAGAAATGTTCCTGACTACAATGGGTATTCCTTACTTAAGAAAGATATTCAGATTTTAAGTGGTGGTCTCCTCCTTTGATAAATCTGGAGGTCCCAATGAGATTATGTTGAAAATGCCTAGTTAGCAGAATTTCATGGCACTCAACAACAGATGGTTTGAGCCCAGGTCCTCTGTGCCCTAATTCTATTTACTTTGTGGATTTTCCTCACGTGTTTCATTAAAATGTCTTTGCTGAATTTATTTTGTTATCCTAGATTTCATAACCAAATAGTTCTTTGTACAAGAAAATGAGATCTCAGTCTTTTTGTATAATTAGCACTTCTTTGGAAATGCATCATTTGGTGAATATTTTTGCCTTTAATCTGCTTATTCTTTTCCTGCTTGCTTTGCTTTTGTTTTTATTTGACTGTTTGTACAAAGTCTCATCTTGTGCAGCTCTGATTTGATCTGCTCTGTCTTGTGTCTGTTAAATGCATGAGAGAGTGCTCCACAAGGATAGCTGGAGGCATGGGCTTCGATCCCATCCAAGCTAGCCCTGAGGACTGCAAGTCGGAGATTCAGGAGATAAGCAATTAATTCATGCAAAAGTGATGGATCAGATTTTGCTCTCAATCCTTTTCCAAATTTTGTGAGGATGTTCCCTGTCTTAACAACTTGTAAAGGAAGGTAATTTTGTTCAGTCTATCCCAAGGTCAACAATTGTTGCATCACTGGTTGTGTGACCTCTTCCTAGATTCTGCTTGGTTGGTTGAAACACTCTTTACAAGTACACACACTTTTGACTAACTATGGTGGTCCCTTTGTCATGAGATTGGCTAGGTCAAAGCCCCAACCCTTTCCTAACAGAACTCCTGCTTTTTGTATGAATTTACTTTTAACTTGGTAAGTGACAAAACAAAATTGTTTTACTTAGTATATTAGCTTGCTAGGGCTGCCATGCCAAAGTACCACAGACCAAGTGGTTTAAACAACAGAAATTGATTTTCTTGAAATTCTGGAGGCTAGAAGTTTGAGATCAAACTATCAGCAGGATTGGTTTCTCCCTGTGTTGTCATATGGGTCTTCTCTCTGTGTCTTTCTGTGTCCTAATTGCTCCTCTTCTCCTCCTCCTCCTCTTGTTCCTTCTCCTCCTTCTTGTTCCTTCTCCCTCTACTACTCCTCCTCCTCCTCCCTCTCCTCCTCCTCCTCCTCCTTCTTTCTTTTTTCTTCTTCTTCTTTCTTCTTTCTTCTTTTTTCTTCTTCTTGATAGGTCTTGCTCTGTTGCCCAGGCTGGAGTACAGCGATGTGATCATAGCTCACTGTAGCCCCAAGCCATCCTCCTACCTCAGCCTCCCTAGTAGCTGGGACTAAGGGCATGCACCACCATACCCAGGTAATTTTTATTTTTATTTTTTTAGAGATGAGGTCTTGCTATGTTGCCTAGGCTGGTCTTGAGCATCTGACCTCAAGCCATCCTCCTGCCTCAGTCTCCTGAGAAGCTGAAATTACAGACTTGAGCCACAGCACCTGGCTCTAATCTTCTGTCACAAGGATGCCAGTCAAATTGGATTAGGGCTCACCCTAATTACCTCTGTGACAACTCTATCTCCAATTACAGTCAGATTCTGAAATACTGGGGATGAGGACTTCAACATATGAATCTCAGAGAGACAAAATTCAGCCCCTGACACTGAGAACTGATCATTTTGGGGAAATTGTGACATGTCAAAATTAAGAAATTAATACATTTCACAATAGCTCTGGAAAATGCTGAGAAAAACATATTCAAAGTTCAGTAGTCAGCTTTTTTGATGGATAGACTAAGGACTCAAAACAAAGTATTGATATGGACAGAACCTGTCACAAAAGTTCTACTTAGCTCCCGCTTAGACTCAGAACTCTCTCCTCTGTGCTCTGCTCTCTTTCCTTGCTCATCACCACTGCTTACATTCCTCTATTTCTTCTGCTGTCTCTCCTGAGCTTCTAAGGAAGTTTGTCTCAGGAAAAGAACAATTACATTGCAAAAGAGCCCCTGAAAACTACTAGACCAGAAGGCATATCTATAGAAGCTGAATTTTAACCACGGTCTACAGCTAAACTGAGGGATATAATTAAAGTATTTTTGTAAACCTCAGGAAGGAAGGCAGAAATTTGCTGCAGAGTTCAGGGTTTTTTTTACACTGATTGTCCCCAGCAATCAGATATATACCAACTAGTCTACTGCATTGTCAGGCCCTCTGGTGAGGCAAAATGTTAAAAGTAGCAGTGTAGGAGAGATAAAGAGAGAAACTAAATAACTCAGCTATGCCATAATTTTTTAAATGGCCCTGAAAGCACAAGGAAACAGGAAAGTTGTTAAAATAAGGCCATGTCAGAAGGCTTTTCTTAAAAGGCAGTGGTGTGCTGGTAAATATTTAACCACCAGCTCTTTGGGGTTGAGGGAGTAGGGGAAAGCTGAATCGTAACATTTGCAGATTTCCATGGTGTAAATACTCCCACCTTAGCCAGTTTCAAGCTAATCACAAGATATGATCTAATGCAGCATGTGGTACAGAAGCTCCCAAGAGTCAGTGCAAGCCAGTTCCAGCACACCATGGCTTCAGGGTAGCTTGGACAAAGATTTGAATTTGCAAAGAAGACAAGGATGAATCAACAGATACCAAGAACCTTTCATAACAGTATTCTGGAGTGAACCCACAGCCGAAGTCAAGACAGAGTCATCCTCTCTCTTTTTTAATGTCCTCTGACCTAAAATAGAAGAATAGGAAAAAATATGTTTGTAAGAAAAGTTGCCAGTGTAGAAAATTTTGAACATGTAGCCTAATAGAAATCAATAAGATAGAAATGGAAGTAAATATCTGAGTTTCTGATTTAAACAACTGACCCAGGGATCAAAACATGCCTTCTGTGCTCAGAATTCAGAACTTGTTGAGAGGATTACCTGTGGAGGTTGCATGCAGAAGAACCATTGGAGGAATGAATGGCCCGTAGTTGTGTAGAAACTGAAAAAGAACTATCTGAAATCTGTCCAGTGATGCCTCACAGAGAGACATTAGCACCCAACAATTCCTAGTTTTCCTCTTCTAAACTCCATGCACCAGTAGACATCATTTGTTTTACCTGCTCAGGGTCTCTACCTCTGGAGTCAAAACCGATTTGTCATGTGCTTTAAATGAAGCTGACCCCAGCTCCTCCACCTTCCCGTTGTCTAGCAGTTGACTCAGATGGCTGGTTGGAAACTCCCGCCCCTTGGTTCAATGATGGGCGAGTGACCCAACCTGGGTCCATCGGAGTCCTCCTTAATCTGCAGGATTTTCAGGAAAGGTGGTATCTGTTCAATAGAGTTGGTAAGCTAGTGAGCAGGCATCTACTTCTCCTTAAACCTAGGCTTGCCACTGGGGCAACTCAGGTATGTTTTGCCTCTGCTTCTATTCCTCCTGCATTCCTGACCATCCTTCTCCCTCTTCTCTGTACCTCCCTCATAGCTGTTGCTTTCTCATGATCTCCAATGGCCTACCTAGTTCATGGCCTTCCCAGTTCTTGCCTATCGCTTTTGCACTTTGCATCTTTACACCTCTGCCTATCTACCCTGTGAAGACAGGGATCATGCCTGTTTTGTGCACTATTTTATACCCAGTGCCTGGAATTCTTTTGAATAAGTGAATGATCTTTGTCTTTCCCTGAGTTTTCCATTCAAACTTGCCAAGAAATGGGTTCTGATGGAGTTGAGCCCCCCCACCCCACTGGGGCTGTCTTTGGTCAGGTATTCTAGTCTTGTCCAATCCATTATGGCAAGTGTCATTATGGCCACCTTGTATAAGGAACTCTCTGCGGGTAATGGAAGGTTTCCAGAAAGACGAATGTATAGCTAGCAGAAAAAGCCTGTTTAGCCCAAAAAGTTATGGGAGGCAGATTCTGACATGACCCCATTGATCTCTGCTTCCTGATATTCCTACCCTTTTGTTATCCCCTTCCCTGAGCATGGGCTGGACCTGCTGACTCGCTTCTAACCAATAGAATAAGGCAAAAGTGATGAGATGTCACTTCCATGGTTAGGTTAGAAAACACTGACTTATCTTTTTCTTCTTATATGTTTGTCCTGATGGACAGGCCAATCTGTCACGGAACTATGGGTGTTCCAACCAACAGCTGGAAACTGAATCCTACTAATGTGTGCTTGGAAGTGTACCCTTCCCAGCAAAGCCTTCAGATGAGACCACAGCCCCAGTCAACACATTGATTTTAGTCTTGTGAGAAACCTTAAGGCAGAGTACCCAGCTAAACTGTGCCTAGGTTTTTGATTTACATTAACTGAGAGAAAATAAAAGCTGTTTTAAGTCACTAAGTTTAGGGATAATTTGTTATGCAGTAGTAGATAACTATATACAAGCCAAATGATATCTCATCCCACTATCATGCCTACCATTATTTCTTAAAGTACTATTTCCTTTTAAATTCAGGGCAATCATCCTGGGCTGGGCATTTGGAGTGACAGAGTCAACTCTTTCTTAGAACTCTGTTGTATTTCAAGGACCAGAGGCAGGGAGATGCCTAAATAAACATTCACAGAAGACATCCACAACTCGGGCCTGTAACTAAGGAGGAGACTACAACTCACCAAATCTCTGACTTCTAGTGCCCTGTAGTGCCAGTGCTGGGAGCTGAGGCTTTGTCACCTGGGGAGTGGGTAACCAACCCTCCGAAAAGTGGCCTGAGGCCAAGAGACACCAGTAACAGCAAGAAGATGACTTGCATTGGGGCTGAATTCTTCTCTTTCATTTCTGGAGAATGGTTTATATTTTGGCCTAGGATGGCCACTGGGTTCCCACATTCTACTCTGAGCCTCTGAAACAAACCTGAGCTGTCTAGGCTAGAAGCCCTTGGCTGCCCTCCCTGATATCTCTCTGTTGCATTCCAGGCTCCTAACGTTGCTAAAGTGCCCTCTGTCCAGAGAGCCCAGGATTCATGACTCCAGAGCCTCTCAGCCAGAGCCAAGACACAGGACTGCCCAGCAGGAGATGTGGCAAAGGCAAAGCCTCTTCCCATTCTTCCCCAGACTAGCTGCCTCCTTGGGTGAAACACCCAGCTGAGGCCTAAACCAGAAGAAAAACAAAGCATCCCTATTGAAAGGGTACCTCCATCATTTCCATCCAATAGATGAGGTGGCTTCTCAGAGAGTAGCTGGGAAACCAAAGACAAAAGAGACAAAGAGCCTGATGTCCTCATCTTCCCGCAGGCTGCTGGGTGGGTGGGTCACAGGGTGGGTTGGGAGCTGCCTCTGTGTCTTCGTTGCAGCCCCAGCCTCGGGGAAGGCATAGAAGATCCCTCCTCCAGGGCCCTTTTAGTCTGAGGCCCTTCCCCTCTCTCTACTTCTGTGTGGCAGGCCAACAAGTTTACCTGGGTGAGCAGAACCAGTGTGCCCTGGTGGGTCTGCAGAATCTGCCATCATATCACTCTTGTGTGATATAGGAGTCCCAGGGTGGGTTTCTGGCCATCTCAGAAGGCCAACTTTGTAGCAAAGCAGTCCCGAATGACTTCAAATAAATGCTCTGGGGGCAACTTTGTGCAGTGAGAACAGAGACACAAGAGTCAGACCAGGCCAGGACTAAATATATCCCAAGCCACCTGCAGTGTGCCCTTGGGTAAATTACTCACACCCTGGCCCCCTCAAGCCTCAGTTTCCCCATCTGTAAATGTGCGATAATTTATTCACCCTGCACCAGTGCCCTACCTTGTAGAATTAAACAGGGTTGGGACTAGGATGAGGTGAGGGAGACACTTGTCTTGGGCATAAAATTTAAGGGGATACCAGAAAGCTCAGTAGCCAACATAAATAATATTTTAATGCAATATTTTTAAAAATCAAAATTAATGCAAAAAAATCCATGATCAACAAAATGTCACAATTCTAAACAAAGAGGATCTATTCAATAAGTGACTGTGAACATTACGCTCAATAAACTTTGTGAGATGCTTTCCAGGAGGCTGCAAGTATGGATTGTAGCTGCATGAAGAGCCCCATCAGGCCCGCTCAGGCCCAAGTTCAAGTGCACCGTGCTGGCTTGCACTGTGTAGTGCAGTGGTTGGTCGTATAGTCTTAGGGGTCCAGTAGACTCAGGCCTGAAAACTGACTTCACTACTTATCATTTTTGTGACCTTGGATGCTTTATTTTGTCACTCGAAGCCTCAGTTTCCTTATGTGTAAATTAGGGATAATAATAACACTATCTCCACCAAAAGGTTGTTGTAATGCAGGATGCCTGACCCACAGCAAGGGCTTCGTCATAGTGGTTGTCATTTTGGTATCATTTAACACACATCAGAATCAACATGAAAAATTCCCTTGGTTGGGCAGAGGATAAAACAGGCTGGCATTTTGTGGCTGTCTGCTTGCTGCCTTTGTGAGTCTTCCCGATAAGCTGCATCTGCCTGGCTTTCTTGTTAATCAAATACACAGCTGGCTTGGGAGCTGCTTGCCTGGAGCTGCCTTTGCTACTGTGTCTGCTGCCATCTGGATATCAGAGGGATCACAGAGAAGAGGCTGGGTGTCAAGGCAGGAACAGCTGGGGCAGAGGGCGGAGAGAGTCCCGGGCTGCGATCTGTTTGCTGCACGCTTGTTTGAGATGCATGGTGCTTGGCAAGGAACAAAATACCATCCCTGGGGTTCAGCCAGCCACTCTCTGCCTTCCTCCTTGGCACGCAGAGAGCGTGGGGCTCTGGTCTGGTTTTGACCAGTGATCTGCTCTGATAGCTGACTTGTCCAGTTTGAGGAGAGCTAGGGGTGCAAGTGACCCCGACAGGACAAAAGAGGATGCTTTCCAATTTCTTTTGGGCAGGCCTTTTCCTTCTGATGCTTCTATCATCAGATGCAAGAAGAAAGGTTTTGAATCAGAGTTATGTGTAGGTGACAGTATGAATTTGTTCACTTAGTAAGCCACAGACCTGTGCTAGGTACGAGAAGAACTAACTGATGGGGTGGAGAAGTAGCACAATAGCAGAGCACAGGGTTCGTAAACTTTAATGTGTATCAGAATCATCGCGAGGGCTCATTAAAAACCAGAGTTCTGATTCAGTAGGTCTGGGGAGGGACCCAAGAATTCACATTTCTAACAAGCTCCTAGGTGCTGCTGCTGCTGCTGCTGCTGCTGGTCTGAGTACGACTGACATTAGATATGTGCTGTGTAGTTAGACTGCCTGGGTTTGAGTTGAGACCAACTCAGGTACTTACTGGCTGTGGGGGGCCTTTGGCAGCTTAATCTCTCTGTGAATCGGTTTCCTTATCTGTAAAATAAGGATGAAAATAACAGCATCTAGTTCACGGGCTTCATGAGTTATGCATACAAAGCACCCAAAGCAGTGCCTGGAATATGGTAAGCACTCAATATGTATGAGCTATTATAATCTGTAATATGTAAACATTTTACAATGAATTATGACATGTGCGCTTTTATAAATAAACAAGGAAAGGATTCATACATATACAAAATATTTGCATACAGTTTCAAGGGGTTTATAGGCCCCCAGGAATTTCATCCTTCTTGATGCCCCTGGTTTTGTAGATTATAAGAGGTATTATTTTTGAGACTCCTCTCTGTTGTATGAAGTGTGGCAGGTAATTGATAGTCTAAATTATTTCACTTAGTTCGCACTCTAACTTTGTAAGACAGTCATTGTCATTCCTGTTTCACAGGCAGAACAACCGAGGCTTAGAGAACTTGCCAAGTGAGGGCTAGAGTCAGGATTTGCACCCAAATCTGTAAAACTCTATGTCACATGGCCAATAGTCACTTCCTTAGAATGACTGCATCACCAGTTTATCCAGAAGAGCACGTTTAGCAGTGACGAAGTGATCCGCCCTGTAGAGGAGAAATTGAAGGTTGCTCTTGGCCTCAAAGAGCTTCTGTCTAATTGAGAAATCGAGGTAAACAGAAATCTGCAACATAGCGTATGATTGCCCGCAAATAATAGGTGTGGCAGAGCATTGATGTGATTCACCGGATATGCATTTGCTTTTCACATTTTCCAGCTTCCCTTGCAGTTGTATTAGCTCAAGTGACTGGGCTTTGGCCAATGAATATTGGGCATGATATAAGTTACTTTCCGTCTCGGCCCCTTTGCTTTCTTTCCCTTGCCTTGTTGCAGTGATTTAGGGAGCCATGTGTTCCAGATGGCACAGTTCAAGATGGAGGAGAATTGCCCACCTGGTGTCAGACTGAGACAGGAAGGAGAAAGGAACCTCTATGTGTTAAACCACTGACATTTCTGGTCACTGCAGCATAGTCTAAGCCTCCTGAGTAGTCAGATGGGATAGCCATAGTTGCATACCGAGGAGTTCTAAGAAGATTAGGAGTCCTGAAATATTCAGGCCTTGAATTGGCTACAGGCCCCATTCTAGACAAAGTGAGTCAAAATCTTTAAGAAGGGTCACAGTACTCTTTATTTAAGGTGATACTGAGGAAAGGCTGGTACTGTGGTCTGCTGCGTCTCCCAGAGAATCTCTCATGCGAGAGCCACCATCACCTGAGCATCTAGAGAGCAGGCTCTGGGGTGGGACTCCTTGGGCTAGAAGCCTGCCACCACCTCCTTCTAGCTTTATGCTGGATAATTTAAGGATCTACTTTGTAAAGTTGTTGTGATGACTAAATGAGAGTTGATGTATTCGTTATCTATTGCAGCATAACAAATTACCCCAAAACGTGGTACTGTCGACAAAAAGAGTCAAACACTGTAAAATATTTGAAGAAGTTTATTCTGAGACAAATATGACTGACCATGGCCCATGACACAGCCCTCAGGAGGTCCTGAGAACATGTGCCTAAGGTGGTCGGGGTGCAGCTTAGTTTTATGTATTCTAGGGAGTCATGAGACTTCAATCAAATACATTTAAGAAATACACTAGTTTGGTCCAGAAAGGTAGGACAACTTGAAGCAGGGGCCTCCAGCTTATAGGTGGATTTAAAACTTTTCTGATTGACAATGGGTTGAGTTTATCTAAAGACCTGGGATCAATAGAAAGGAATGTCTAGGTTAAGATAAAATATTGTGGAGACCAAATTCTTATTTGCAGAGGAAGCCTTCAGATGGTAGGCTTCAGAGAGAATAGGTTGTAAAATGTTTCTTATCAGACTAAAGTCTGTGTTGATATTAATGCCAGAGAGGTATAATGAGACAGATCCAGCCCCTACTTCTCGTCAAGACCTGAGCTAATCTTTCAGGTTAAATTTTAAGAGTGCCCTGGCTGAGGAGGAAGTCCATTCAGATGATTGGGGGACCTTAGGATTTTATTTTTGGTATGTGGTGCCATAAAACAGCCACCATTTACTATCTCGTAGTTTCTGTGGACCGGGAATTGAGGGGTGTTTCACTGGGCAGTTCTGGCCTCTTGTGAGGGTGCTGTCACATGTTGGCTGGTGCTGCATCATCTGAAGGTTCAAGCGGGGCTGGAGCATCCACTTCCAAGTTGTCTCACTCACGTGGCTGTTGGCCAGAGGTCTCATTTCCTTTCCACACAGGCCTCACCATAGGACTGCCTGAGTGTCCTCCCTGGATGGGGGCAGGCTTCCCTCAGAGCGAGTGATCCAAGAGACCAAGGGGGAAGTCGTGATGCACTGGCATCACACAGGTCAGCCCTGACTTGGTTTGGGCTGGGACTAAGCACGGATAAGGATACTAGGAGGGGAGGATCCCTGGAGGCCATCTGTGAGGTTGGACAGCATAAGCTTTTCAAATATCAACTTATCTGAAACATAATCTTACCCTTATCAACAGCATAACCATCTCATTTGATATCTGAAATGCTTCAAACCGTGTCTGACACGGAATTACAACTCAGTAAACATTAGCTATTCATTATTACTAATAGAATGATCAGTAATCTCTAACTCAGAATTCTAGCTTTTCCACCATTTTATCTTCCTTCCCTCATTCCTCAACTACCCTCCCAGGTGGAGACCAGCTGTATAAACACCTGTGCACCTCTTATGCCAAGCCGTGCACTGGGTGCTTGGCTCCCAGAAGGTAGGAGTTCACCTGGGCACCTCTGTGCCTCAGGGCAGAAAAATTCTAATAGAGACACAGAGGGCGCTAGAAGCCAGGGAAGAAGAGGTTGAATAATAATGAATGCTTATATGGGGGTGTCAGAGTTAACAGGCTTGTTTGCCTCCATTATCCTACTAGAGAAAAAGTGGTGGAGCGGCTAAGAGCACACACTCTGCAATGAGATTGCCTGGGAGCAAATTCCAGTTCTCCTGACTAACTATGTGAACTTGGGCAAGTTACGTAACTTCCCTGGTGCCCAGTTTTCTGTTAAAAAAGGGAATAATAGTTCTCATTTTACCAGGTTGTTGTGTGAATGAAATATTCTAAGCATTTAAAAGGCTCAGAACAGTGCCTGGCTCATACTACATGCTAAAAAAAAATTGTTATTATTTTCTTTCTCAAATCACCTGGGGCAGGGGAAGGGGGTAGTGGTTAAACAGGAGGTAAAGAGACAAGGGAATAAACAGATGCAGACACCTTAAAAATTCCAAGGCAAAGCTGGTGTTAAGACATAGCTCTCTAGGACTTTCCCCTAGAGTCTCCCTGGCTCCGGGGGTGCTGCTCACACAGAGGAAAGCTTGATCCAGAGTGAGTTCATCATGCTGTGAGTCACTGGGCCAGGGTTGCACGCCCTCACAGCCACCTGGCACGCTTCTTGGCTGACTTCTTCTGTGACCAGGGCCTCTGGTAGCCCTGTTCCCCTCCCTGCATGTTGTTTGTATCTTCTTTTCCTAGCTTTGTTTCAGATAAGCTCAGGGGTTCCTGAGCCGTCTTGTCTTCCTTTGATGGATGGGTGGCAAGGGAGTAGGGCTGGAGCCAGGGGCCTGTCCGTGGAGGGTGGAGGCAGATGGAGTGGGGTGAGGCAGCAGGCAGGTAGGAGAAATCAAAGGGCTTCACATCAAAGAAAGAGAAGCCAATCAGCTGGAGTATTCTCCATCCTCTGAGATGGGATCTGAGCTCTAATTTGTGAATCTTAGTTAAGTTTCGAAAATCAAAAGCAAGGGGCTGCTGGACCTCCTGCCTAACAAAAGTGTTTGCTGAAAAGATTCAGAACCGCGACAAAGACACAGCTCCCGCAGAGCTCTAAAGAGATGGGAATTCAAGCTCCAGAAGGTGGGGACCCCACGGTGAAAATGACAAACAGGGTTCACACTCACCTAGAGCTCGTCTTCCAGTGGGAGTACGCAGACAACGCCAAACAAGATCATTTCAGCAAGTGTGATACGTAGGAAAGATGCTCTGTGACTTTGGGTTGGGTGGTCAAGGAAGCCTCCGTGAGAAGGTCACACTGGGGCTGGACCCTGTGCAGCCACATGTGGATCTGGGGGAAGTGTGTTCTAGGGCGACCAAAGAGCTGGTGCCAAGGTCTCGTGCAGAAGGGAGTTCAGTGTGATTGAGGAACAGAGGGAGGTCAGCGTGCCTGAGGAAAGTGCAGGGAGGACAGGCGGCCCACTGAGCCGGGGAGGCTGGGACAAGGAGCGCAGGTGTTATGGTGAGCCTCGTGGCAGGTTTTAAGTGTAGAAGTGATGACATCTGATGGGTTTAAAGTGACCACTCAGCCATCCGGCACAGAATGGATTTCAGGGGACAATAGAAAGGGCGAAGCCTGTTAGGAGGATGTCAGGAGTCCAGGTGAGGGCTCTACACCTAAACTAGTGTCGACAGTGGAACTGAAGGGCATGGCAAGTGGACTCACATTGTGAACAGAGAAGAGAACTGCCGTTTACAACTCCTGAGGGAGTGACCACAAAGGAACCTCACTTGACGGTGCCACAGGGTGGGGCTCTGAGGAAAGGCGGCAGATCACAGCCAGGTCTGCAGTGTCTAGAACAAAAAGGGTTTGGGAAGAGTCCCTGATTCCAGCCCCAGTCCTAGCATGAGGGAGTTTCTTTTATCCTAGGACTCAGCAGATGGGAGGGCAGGCGACTCACCCCGGGACTGGGCAGCTGATGGCGGACCTTCTTTCCGGACTGGTGCTCCCCCTGTACGAATCGCTGAATGCATAGCTTAGAAAAGTGAGATGCTTCAGGGGGTTTGGAAAAGGGAAGTGCATTGGATGAGGCCAGGACATGTGTGTTGTGAGGCCCAGAGTTCTGTGTCGTGGTAGCCTCTGAGCCCCCGCCGCTCCAGCCCAGGGGAGGACTATCCGTGCAGCTTCCACTGTTTGTCTGGATGGAGCACAGAGCCTGTGCAGGTGTCCATCTTCGTCGGCAGTAAGGTTCAGAGGGAAAAGGTGCAGGATGAAGCTTAAGGAAGGACAGGTCAGCAAGGACCCATTTCTTACTACTCTCCCCTAGCTGGCCAGGTTCCCAGCAGCCCCACCTCCAGCATGCAGGAGCAGCGAGGGCTGCTGGGCTGGAGATGGCATGAAGGTGCTGTAGAGGCACCCCTGGGAACCACTGTGCTGGCGGAGAGGGACAGAGGAGAGGAGAAAGGGCTTCAGAACAAATGCAGACCACTCAAGACTTGGTTCTCCCTGGGGCAACCTCCCAGACCTAAGTCCGTTCACTCACTCACTCACTCACCCACCAATATTTGAGACACCGGTGATATAGCCAAGAGGTAAAATGAGGAAAGAAGCAGGGAAGGAAGAAAAGAAGGGGGGGAGGATAAAGAGAACAGGATGGAGGAAAAGGGCACAGGCCCCGCCCTTATAAACCTCACAGCCTAGTAGAGGAAAAAACAGGAATCAAAGAATGACAGGCCTATGAGTTGGAGGTTCCAGCCAGACTGAGCGTGAATTCCTGCAGTCAGCTCTGAGCCCTTCACTCTCTCCTCTGAGCCTTTGCACATGCTGTCGCTCTGCCTAACCATCTTCCCTGTGTCCCTCCCTCCTTTATCAGTGGAGGGAGCAGAACTGAGGCTGGGCCGGCAGGACATGTTCACCGGGGCAGCTGAAGGCTCAGTTGAGGTCTGAGGAGGGGAGACAAGCAGGACAAATAGACCTGCCCCTGCCATCTGTAGACGCTTCTCATTCAGAGGGACCATGGCCTGGGGGGCTTTCTTGTGATGACCCTCAGCAGTAACATGAGTGGGATGGCGTTTCCTGTCCCCATGGCATGTGCTTCCCCTCAACCTTTCCCCAAGGACCTACCATGTGCCAAAGACTAAGCACTGGGGGATAGAAGGGGAATGAGACTGGTATGCCCCCCCTGCCCTGCTCTCAGACCTGCCGATCTCCGGCATTTGTTTTCTTGAGACTCCTGACGCTGCCTGCCCTCAACTAGGGATTCCTGATCTCTGCATATCCCTTCCCAGCCGTCCAAGACAGCAAGAGCTGTTACCCTCTGGCTAACTCTTACTTATGCTCCCAGTCTCAGCCAGATGTCATGTCCCCAGTTCCGCCTCCCCAGGGGTCCCTCCACATGCTCCGCAGCCCCTGTACCTCCCCATCATTGCCCTGGGCCAGAACGGGCTCTGACTGTGTCTCATAGAGACAAAGAAAACTCGGAGCAATCACAATACCACTTTGGCTTCCTAATTTTCTCTGCAATCTTTGGGGGGCCAGTGCCAACCAGGCCTTGAAGACTGATATTCCTCTGCGGGGTGAGAGATGCCTGCCTCCCTCTCTGGACTCTTGTGGGACCAGCAAGGGGGATCCAGCCTCTCTTGTCATCAGAAGACATGAGCTATAGATGTGATTCCCCAACCTGGCTGTATGTGCAACACTTGGGGAATTCCTAAAAATAGAGATGCCTGGGACTCTAACTCCAAAGACACTGCCTCAGTAGATCTGTGCTGAGATCTGGGCGTATACATTTCTTGGAACTTACTCCAGCTTCATGTACAGATCTATCTATTGCAGCAGCATCTGTAATAGCAGAAGGTTGGTAACGGCCTAACTGCTCACCAATAGGAAACTGGCTAAATAAATCATAGCCCATCCAGGCAATGGTATTCTGTGTGCCCTAGAAAGGAATGAACAAGCTCTTAAGTACTGATAGAAAGAGACCTTCGGGATAGGTTATTGGGTTAAAGAAAAAAAAAAGGCAAGGCGTATAACATACTATTTTTTCATCAAACTTTAATCAAACTTTTTCTGTAAAGAGCCTGATGGTAAATATTTTAGGCTTTACAAGCCACGTATAACCTCAGCCTGGAGGCGCTGATGTGGCTTCAACAGAGTAAACCTGTAAATGGAGTGGATCACAGAAAACTGAGGGGTTAGTCCTGAGTGGCCACTGGAGAAGACAGGCACCTGTGTTAGGACCCTCGGATGGAGGCTTCCGAAGAACCCACAGAGGCACCTGATGTTAAAGCACCAGCTTTTACCATCCGCAACCCTCGGAGCCAGAGTATAACCCTACAAAGCCAGGCAGCTATCCCTCCCCACTGTCCTCCCCACTCCAACCTTGCCCTGCCACCTGGAATAACATGCACCCGCCCCTGTCATGAGATAGCCTTTTGATGTTACCCCCTCCTGAGTCTCCTTCTTTCTTTCCCTCCTCTATTTCCAACTGCTCCTAATGTCACCAGGTTCCCAGACATCTCCCCAGCCTCCTTAGTCTCTGACCGGTCCGTCTGGGGCAGCCCCCTTCTCCTTGTCCCTGGAGCTCTCAGCTTTAGATCACCGGCACTCCTGGGGGCCACCTCGTCAATTTTGACACTTTTATCTTCTGAGGATGATCCTTTTCCACACTGTAACTTCCCAGCCCTGAATTTGTCCAGAAACCAAAAACCACTGGACTTGGGGCCAGACCTAGCTGTGACCTCCAGCAAATTATTTCTCATCTCCAAGGCTCTGTTTCCTGATCTGAGGAAGCGGAGATAATAAAACCACCGCTGAGGGATACAAGGATTCAAAGAGCTGGTGTGCATGCCCGCCAGATGCTTTGTGTGCCAACTTCTGGTGCCCAGTGTGAACGTGGAGATCCTTTGCCCTCTCAGCGGACTCAACTCAGTGGATTAATCAGAAGTGCACACAGTTTTTGGGGTTTGCTGTGGAGAAGTTCGTGCTGCTTGGAAGGACTGTGGTTCGTGAAAAAGTCCCTAGATACCGTCAGCTCCTCCTACCCCATCCCTGCTGCAGAGGCTCAGTTTATATCTGTGGTCAGGGCTGAGCCCAGAGGGCTATCCCCAGAGCTGCACACCCAGGAATTGAGGGAACACTCTCTGAGGAAGCTGACTTGGAAACTCGGAAGTGCCTTCTTCAGTCCTGGCAGCTGCCTGGTGCTGCTGGGCTTGGGAGGCTAAGAGCAAGAAACTGGGGGCTGAGCACAGTGGCTCATGCCTGTAATCCCAGTACCTTAGGAGGCTGAGGCAGGAGGGTCGCTTGGGCCCAGGAGTTTGCAACCAGCATGGGCAACAAAGCAAGACCACATCTGTGTGTATATATATATATATATTTTTTTTTTAATCAGTTGGGCTGTTGTGGTGTGTGCTACTTGGGAGGCTGAGGTGGGAGGATTGCTTGAGTCCGGGTGGTTGAGTCTCCAGTGAACCCAGATTACACCATACTCTAGCCTGGGCAACAGAGCAAGGCTCTGCATAAAAAAAAAAAAAAAAAAAAAAAAAGGAAAAGAAACCCTATCCAGACACAGAGCCATTGCAAAGAGCCAGCAAAGATGTTTAATCCAGCAGATACGTTTATCAGTGGAGGGAGCAGAACTGAGGCTGGGCCAGTAGGACATGTTCACTGGGGCGGCTGAAGGCTCAGTTGAGGTCTGAGGAGGGGAGATGAGTGGGGCACATAGCCCTGCCCCTGCCATCCGTAGATGCTTCTCGTTCAGAGGGACCATGGCCTGGGGGACTTTCTTGTGATCTGAGTGGGATGGGGTTTCCGGTCCCTGTAGCATGTGCTTCCCCTCAATCTTTCACCAAGGACCTACCATGTGCCAAAGACTAAGCACTGGGGATAGAAGGTGAACGAGACCGGTGTGGCCCCCTGCCCTGCTCTCGGACCTGCCAATCTCCAGGGTTTGTTTTCTTGAGACTCCTGACGCTGCCTGCCCTCAACTAGGGATTCCTGATCTCTGCATATCCCTTCCCAGTCACCCAAGACAGCAAGAGCTGTTGCTTCTGTTCTCAGATTTCTCCCTTGGCTTCTTGATTCAGCGTTTCATCCCAGCTATGGTTTAAAAAACAAACAGCAAATAAACAAACTAACCACACACCCAAACAAATCTCAGACTGCACAGAATGGAAGCACTGCCTGCAATCATAAAGATCATTTGTTCTTGGCCGGGCGCGGTGGCTCAAGCCTGTAATCCCAGCACTTTGGGAGGCCGAGATGGGCGGATCATGAGGTCAGGAGATCGAGGCCATCCTGGCTAACACGGTGAAACCCCATCTCTACTAAAAAAATACCAAAAAAAAAAAAAAAAAAAAAAACTAGCCCGGCGAGGTGGCAGGCGCCTGTAGTCCCAGTTACTCGGGAGGCTGAGGCAGGAGAATGGCGTGAACCGGGGAGACGGAGCTTGCAGTGAGCTGAGATCCGGCCACTGCACTCCAGCCTGGGCGACAGAGCGAGACTCCGTCTCAAAAAAAAAAAAAAAAAAAAGATCATTTGTTCAATGTCCCTTTTTCTCACTGCCAGGCCAGGGCTCTTGTCTGCACCACGGAACCCATTATGGCTTGAGCCTTTCCAGATCAATTCCCCATAAACCTAATGAGGACATTGGAAAGGTGAGCTGAGGTAAGTTGGTGAAGAAACTCTAATGGAGCCCTATGGAGTCTGGAGTTTTGACAGCATACTGGGGACAACGGGAAACCATTGACAGAGAAAAGCAGGACAGAGCCATGATGCATCATCCGTTCACTTATTACATTCAGTTAGCATATATTTATTGAGCATGTGCTCTGTGCTAGGCTATGGGGTTATAACATTGAACAAGATAGACAAGTTTCTCATCTTCATGTCTCCAGTGGGGAGACAGAAAATGAGCATGGTGAATAAATTAGAATGCACATCAGTTCACCGAATTAATAAGACTTTCCATGGCGTGGGGTGGTGAGGGGCAAGAAATGAACAGGATGCTGTGATTCAGAATAAAAGACAGAATCGTCTTTAGAGAGCATAGCTTGAGAAAGTTTCTCTAAGGAAGTGATCTTTTAGGTGAGCCTTTAAAAAATGGGAAGAACCCAGTCTTGTCAAGAGTGGGGGAAAGAGTGTTACAGTTCGGAGCAGGGTGAGGGGTGGTGGGGGATGCAGTGAGTGCACAGGTCTTGTGGCTGGAAAGACTTTGGAGGACACTTGGAACTGAAGGAAGGTTGGTGTGAATGGAGTGCTGAGGAAAGTGTTATGAGCTCAGGAGGCAGAGGTTGGCAGATGTCATCATGCTTAGAGGCTACCATAGGTGAGAAATGACAGAGTCGTTAACCAAGTTGGTGCACAGATGGAGAGACATGGACCAATGTGAGTATATTTTGGATCGAGAACCGGCAAGTCTTGCTAATGGATTAAATGGGGGTGCAGCGGCAGACAGAGAAGGAGGCAGTGATGTTTCCCACATCTCTGGTTGGAGCTGTTATTTACTAAGATGGAGAAGCCTCGGAAGGTGGGACCAGGTTTGGGCGGGGGGTGGTAAAACTAGATCAAGTTTACTTTCTGGAAAGCACTGAGAAGGTTGGACTTGGGGAGGACAAGGTCAGTGCAGGGTGCCCTTCAGAAGCGAATCCAGTATTCCAGGTGAGAGATCATGATGAGGATGAGCTAAGGTGGTGAGGGGGGATGAAGGGAATACCCATGCCTCTGCTAAACAAGCCAAGAGAAGAGTTTCCCACTGCCTCAGATGCTCTGAGTTTCATTTTGTGACACAGCTCAAGAGACCAACCAGAGGGAGGAGTTCGTTTTGGATAAGGTTGAAATGAAAC
This sequence comes from Mandrillus leucophaeus, assembly GCF_000951045.1. Classification (NCBI taxonomy): domain Eukaryota; kingdom Metazoa; phylum Chordata; class Mammalia; order Primates; family Cercopithecidae; genus Mandrillus; species Mandrillus leucophaeus. The sequence goes on along the minus strand of NW_012101343.1, from coordinate 6,050,386 downwards.
CAACATATGGAGAGGAGTGGAGGCGAATGATGTGGAAAATGGGGTCACGAAAGACACCAGCCAGAGACTGCAGCAATGCAGTGTCTTCCGCAGCTGGCTGTGTGACATGGGAGAGAGGAGTCTGGATTCACCATCTGTGCCAGGGAGAAAGCCGTCCTGGGAAACAGATGGCCGGCAGCCATGCCCATGCACCCTGGACGACCACGGGGTTTCCCTGGGGCTCTGCAGCCCGGGTGACTTTCTTGGGAGGTTTGGGACAGAGCATTCAGAGGCTGTGGGCATAGCAGGCTCTGGGATTTCTGCCCTTGATGCCACCGTTACCCAAACCCCTAGAGCAGGGTCCTAGATGGTGCAGCTGAGATGAGCTCTCTTCTCCTTAGCCTCACTGTCCTCCAGCAGTGCCCCTTCCAGCCTCTGAGGTTAGCAAAAGCCAGTGGCTGGTGGCACTGACAGTGACCACTCAGTCAACCCTAGTCCCTGTCAGGATAGTCATTTTTTCCCTTCATTTGTTCTTTCATTCCTACATGCATTCAACAAATCCTGACTGAGTATCTGTGACTGCAGGCACTGTCCCAGGCCCTGCCCTCGAGAAAAGGCAGATCGAGAATTGGACAATGTAGGCTACCAAGCCCTCTCCTTCCCTTCTTCCTCATCCTGTCACTCCTTCCGGCCTTGAGGCCCAGAGCTGACCCGAATCCTCACCCAGGACCCATTCCAGCCCCTGGTCCGGGCACTGCTGATTCAGATTTAAGTCCATTTCTTAATTTTATTTCATGAGACTAAAATGTCATCAGAAATCAGGTTGTAAAGGACATTGAATAATATTTTTCTGAGTTTGGGCTTTATTTGAGTATTTGTTTAAGTATTTTAGGCAAGAGAGTGACATTAGATTTCCATTTGCAAGACACCTGCAGCAATGAGGAGGAAGGATGGGAGGCGGGGAGAGAGGGATGGCACGATGGGAGGCAGGGAACCAGTTTGGAGGCCTTTGGACTTGTCCAGATGAGAGGTGACAAGGGCTCCTTGCCATGTCCCCACCCCCACCCCCAACCCCATCACATCAAAGCTACTCTCAGAAAAGAACTGACGAATCCTGTGAGCTGTGGAAGGGCTCACCCCAGTGGAGGCACCTGTGTACATATTTGAAGTTAAACCAACATTCGGCATCTTTTATTTCTCAGACACCTTCATGTACAATGAATCCCCTCCAAGCGGCATTGCCAGGAAAAAATACTCTCCATCTTTCTCTTTTAGAGATGAAGAAACTGAGACTTAGCTCTAAGCACCCCTAAATTTGAATCCTGGCTCCACCACCTGTCCAGGTGTAGAAAGTTCCACTGTGGACAGACTGCGGGACCTGCATGGTTGCCATGAGCAAAACCTGATCTGGAAGAGTTGTATCTAATGGGCCCTAATGGTGGCATCTCCAAAGCACCGAGGAGACCCTGGGGGCTTCTGCAGCTGGGCCTGGGGAGCATGTTGAACGGGCGACCTGGGTGGGCCTGCCCTGCCTGCTCTGTCTTCTGCCTTCTCTGCCTATGTTGCCCAGGGCCTGAGCGGGAGAGTTCTGTAGGTGAAGGGGCCTGGGCCTGAGGGCTTCTTTTGCAGGAAGCTTCTCCCCTTGCGGGATTCTAGGAGAGGCCTGCCCACTACCCCACCTTCCCCCAGCTTTCCTGGTCTTTGTTCCGATTTTAGGCCAGGGTGGGACGATAAGGAGGACGACTGCGCCATCTGCTGGGCATCTCAGGCAAGCTACAGCTGCGCCCAGGTGAGGTTTGGCTTTTGCGCGTGAGAACCTTGGGTCACCAAACGGGCTCTGGCCCCTTGACCGATGATCTGTTTTATAGAAGTAGCCCCAGGGATACACTACAGTCAGCTGCTGCCAGGAAGCTCTCAGTACCCACAGAAGCTGCCTATTATCTGTGCACTCAGGTGTGGGGAACAGAAAGGTGAACAGGATGTGGGGGAAAGCACAGACACAGACTATTAAAATGCAGTGTGCCGAGGAATGACGGAGAAAACGCAGGTGGAGAAGACAGGCCAGTTAATTTGACTTCCTGGGCCCTTGCTAGGTGCTGCTCCTGAACCCAGGAGCATGAATAGGAATTAGGGAAGGATTAAGGGAAGGCATTCCAGAGAGAGGGCATGGCAGGGCAAAGCCCTGGTGACCGTGCGGCCACCTCTACTCAGGCCCAGGGCTACTGCCTCTTCCCTGCCCTCCTCCAGCAGTTGGAGACTTTGCTGACCCCTTGGAAGTGCTGGTCCCTGAACTCTGCAGTGGCAGGAGCTCAGAAGGTCCACATCTGCCCCTTCACTTACCACCTCAGCAGCAGCTCCTTCCTACCCTCACCCAGCGTTCCCAATCCCTACCTCTTCCTACCCAAGCCAAACAGTGTGGCTGGGAGACTGCTATGAACCAATCTCCCACACTCACAGACTCAGAAATCAATGCTGGAGAATGAAAGAAAGGTGGAGAATGATGAAATCACCTAGTTGGTGAATTAGGGCCCAGCTGAGGTCGATTTAGGAAGAGCAATTCTAGTGAGCGTGAGTTCTGTCAGTCTGCCATTCTATTGCATTCAATCTAATTCAGGCATGGTTTACTACACAGGTCAAATCCTGCGAGTTTGTGGAAGAAGTGGGATGCAAAGGGACATTTATGGGGCAATCTACTGTGCGCCAGACACAGTGGAAGCTATCATGGATATCAAGTGAATGAGACATGGTCTCTGTCCTCAAGAAGCACCCACATCACCACCCGCTCCTCCCCACCACCGCACAGTTCCTTTCTGTTCTTTTCTCTTCCTGCAGAAAACCTGCTTCCGGGAAAGTAACTGATAAATTAAGCCGCACTGAGCTGTAGTCAGTTGAGTGGGTGTTTATGACAGTACCTGTGAATTGTCTCTATCTGCTCTATTTCAGTAAAATCAAGAAACCCACTGGCTTATTCTCCTGCCCTCCCCCACCCCAACGTGTTAGCTACACACAAGACCACCCAGCAGAGACTGTATTTCCCAACCTATCTTGCAGCTAAGTATAGATTATGTGATGGAGGCCAGTGGGACATGAGTGAAAATAACGTGGCAACTTCTGGAGTATACCGCCCTCCTCCTCATTGTCTTCCCCTTCCCCCTTCCCATGGCTGGGATATAGACTTGGAGGGTGATGGCGCATAGACTTGGAGGGTGATGGCGCACAGACTTGGCTCACAGCAATGAGGGTGGTACCTGGTGGTTGGTGAAACAAGAGGGAAGGATTCCGAGTCTATGAACCAGAGCAGAACCATCCTACTCGCTTAAAGCTCCTACCAGCTCAGACTTTTACATAGAGAGAAACTTCTAAATTCTTTAATCCACAGAAGCTGGGCTTTTGTTAAAGCAGCCAAATCAATATCCTAATACAGTGGCTCTTGCTCCCTGATGTTTAATAAGCAAATAAGCAAAAATATCTTGAGCAAGAGCTTTATCAGAGTTCCTGAAATTCTAACCAGAGGCCATCCCCTGAGCTGGGGATCCAGCATGTGTATAACAATGACCCCATGCCCTCTGATACCCCAAAGCATCTCTCAACTAATTTATCATTCAGTTTGTTGGGACAGTATTGTATTTGACTGTGTGGTATGTGTCTTAGGTCATATGGCTAATTCAACATTGATAACAATAGCCAAGAAAGTTCCATTCTTCAGCCTGTGGGTCGATGCAGTTTACTGTAAATTTATGGGATGCATTACTGAAGGAGTTATCTTATCTCTACTTACAGATGAGACCTAAAAGCCCATTAGAGACTTTCCCAAGGGGCTGGGGCTAATAGAAACTCAGCCTCTCAGACTTACCTTTAAGAACTCTTGACACTTCCCCAAATAAAGGACCATTCCCTCTCCTTAGAGATTAGGGTCCTCTGACAACAACCAGAGAATACTATTAGAAAATATTCTTTATTTTTTCTTGAAGTACTTGTAAAAAGGACGATTAAATCACAAAAATGTGAGCACCAAAGACAGAAGGAAGTTGTGTAAAGGTCAACATTATGCTGGTAAGAGCATGTTCAGGAACGATCAATATTTGGAAGCCAATGGTCACAGGTTCGCAATTGTTCTTGTAAATGTTCAACCACTGGAAAACTTTCAAAATGCTAGGTAGCCAATGGTTTCTAGATTAAAATATTAAAACAAATAATAATTTTTTAGAAAACTATCACTTCTGATAACATCTCAGCTTACTGAACAAAGTAACGGAGAGCCTCTCGCACCACGCTGGACTTGTTTCCTAGAAATCTGTAAATACCAGACCACAGAGCTTGACTAATGACTATTGGACGTGGTGCCCACTGTGTGTATTTAGATAACTGGCTTGTGTGGCAAGAACCCAAATGTCTGGTCCTCATGCCAATTTGTCTTTGGACCTAAAAATGACCAGAAAAGGGAGGCAAAGGGAAATGACCATGATCTGGATGGAGATGGTGAGGCAGGACTGATGACGGAGTGAGCCGAAAGTTGCCAAATTAAGGGGAAATTTAGGTGATCTGTAAAGAATCATGAGTTTTCTCTTCCCCAGGTTGAGGCAGGAATGGAGAAACCACAGGCTTTTGAGTTGAAAGCCCCAGATACAAGTTCCAGCTCAGCCCCGGACTACTTTGAGCTGACTTCTCCTCAGTAAAATGCACAAATACTTGTGAATGGATGCTCCAATAACCTGAGAAGGTTGTGTGAAGAGGTAAGATGATATCTAAGAAAACGTTTCAAGTGCTCTCATGTGCCACACAGGTGAGGAGATTTATCATTATATCATGAGAAAAAAGCTGAAATGGGGTGTCGGGGCATGTATTATTACAATTCTTTTTTATTTTTATTTTGAGACAGGGTCTCACTCTGTTACCTAGGCTGGAGAGCAGTGGTGCGATCTCAGCTCACTGCCACCTTGATCAAGCTCAAGCAATCCTTCCACCTCAGCCTCCTGAGTAGCTGGGACTGCAGGCACACGCCACCATGCCCAGCTGATGTTTGTATTTTACGCAGAGGCAGAGTTTCACCATGTTGCCCAGGCCAGTCTCAAACTCTTGGCCTCAAGTGATCTGGCTGCCTTGGTATCCCAAAATGCTGGGATTGCAGGCACAAGCCACTGCGCTCGGCCACAATTCTTTTGAACAATTCTTCCTTTTGCTTAAGCAAAAGAGGAATCTTTTGGTTCCAATGACAGTTGTCAGTAGTCATCAGGACTAATCCCAAATATCCCACTTCTCTTCCGTCCTGGCACATGGTAGGATTCAGCTTCTCTGCTCTTTCATGGTTAGATGTGCCCATATGATTTGACTGGTACTTCTGGGCAGGAGCTTTAAGATCACAGGTACAATTTGCCATAGTCCCTTTCCCTGCCTTGGTGATTGTGGAGGCATGTGTTGAGATGAAGCTTCCATCATCTTAGGCCCTTAGTGATTACAGTGAGCAGAATACCCACCCTTCTCCTCCAACCTGCAGCGAATGTACAGCATTGGCAAAGAAACTTGAGTTGTGTAAAAAGCCACGACAACCTTGGGATTGTTTGTTACTGCAGCATAACCTTGTATTGAGTATATGTTCTTATTTTCTATATTCTTCATGCTCTAGCATTTGGGTCCTTGATCCAAAGAAGCCGCCCCATCCAGGGCTAGCAAATTCCTAGAGAGAGACAGAGACAGAGAGAGAGAGAGAGGTAGAGAGAGAGAGAGAGAGCGAGCACACACAAACAATTCTCCTGGGAGCATGCATTTGATGTACAAACCAACTAATCCAGAGCCCACACTCCCAACCATCTTCTTCTTTTTAAAACCAAACTTTCACACGCCAAGCCAATATTCCCCCTGCCCTAAGTCGCCCTAGGGCCAGACAACTAGGGACCATCCCTATGGCCCTGAACCCACCCAAATTATTCAAACTATCCAACCCTAAACTTAGTCCGCATATATACCTTGTCTTAACCTTTCCTTCCTATGAAAACCCCAATAAAGGCTTGGGGCCATGCTCTCCCCTCTCCCTGCCTCCTGACCAACACTTATCCTTCTGAACCACGTGGCCCCGTGTGCCACACCTCCTGCTTCTAGACTCTATGAGCACAAATTTCTTCCTTCATGGTAATCATTTCCATGTCTGTGTGCCTTATGTCTTAACATTCCTGATTAAAACAAATCCTGAGAACACCTGGCACAGTGAGCAGGGTGGTTTCATGCCAGATGGAGATGGAATGTCCTTAGACTGATCTTGACTTGCTACCTGGACCCAACAGACAGCAGCCACTGCTTGGCAAGGCACAGCTGGGAGTAAAGTGCTCAGACTTCCTGCTTGATGGCTACTGCATTGGGTTGTGTTTTTCTGTCAGGTGTTGCCATTATTTCCCAGCTTGAAATTGCGATGCTCGAGAAGCTGAGTCCCAGAGCTGCCTCATAGGCTGGTGTCATGTGTCTGGGACTAACCTATTTCTCCACGGTGGTGGAGCACCCAGGATTCAGGACAGAGTGCCTGGGGTTATATAAGTAATTGGCTACATTTGTTTCTCAAAAGGTCCCTCTGAAGCGGACCAGGAGTGACTGGCTACCCTCTTTATGCCAAGGGACAAGTCTGATCCACTGACTGAGGATCACTGACAACACTGGGGTCATGAGAGTCATTTAGATGAAAGTGCCTAGTGTCTAGATGTGATAGCTCCTGAGGACACTCATAAACCACTTTCCCTTTTCCCTCTGGGCTTTGCTGAGTCAAATTTCAGCCTCTTCCTTGGAGTACTGCGAGAGCACTTCTCTGAATGCTTGCTCCTTGCTCGCGCATGTGTTGAGGGCCATTCATGGGGTCAGTGTGAAGGGCTCCTCCAGGGATTACGGCATCCCACAAATGTTCAGATCACACACTTCTCTGCTGTCTGCTTGCTGCTGTCATGATTTATTTCCCAACCCAGGGGTAAATAAGAAGTCCCCTTCCTAGAGACAAGTGACTCAACGTTTAATGATAAACAGGAAAGAAAAGTATCATCTGTTTCCAACTTCCCCAAAAGCCCCAAAAAGATGGTCCTTCCCCATGTGGCCCTATGTGGCATGCCATGCCTCCTGTTTCTAGGGTTCTGTGAGCACAGACTTCTTCCTCATGACAACCACCTCTGTGCCTGTGAGTCTTACCATTCCTGATTAAAACAAATCCTGGGTACACCTTAACACAAGCCTGGTCCGTCCTGATGAATACACAGGGAGGAAGAGTGGGATTGGCATCAGGCACCGAGATTTTCTCATCTTCTTCCCAACCTCTGGGGTCTAGATGGCCTCTCCAACTGCAGACAGGCTTTTGGTGTGCAGGAAGATGGACCCCATCATCACTGGCCTGGCTGTCAGAGCCTGGAGGCAGGAGGTGGTCTCTATTGGTTACAGCAGAGAAAGCCCCAGGGACAGACTCAGATTGGCTGATTGGAATCATGAACATTCATGAGACGATCCCTGTGGCACATGCATTTGATCAGGATTGAGGCAGATGCTGACCCCTGTTGGTGGGTGGGTAGGTGGGATGTGTTGGGCAAGCCAGCACAGGCACCAGTGAGATTGATCACTGTCCTTTTGTGGATGGAGTTTGGACATCCAAACCTTGCCACTCCCTGAGGAAGGGACAGTTTGTATACAGCTGCTTCATAACACAAAGTACTATTGGGAAACCAGACAAGCAGTGAATGAGCCAACTTCCTTTGAGATCAACAGATACAGCCAGGAGGCCCTTCTGAGATAGGGCCAGGCCAACCAGAAATACGGTATCTACAAACAATCCATCATCACTACAGAGGAAAACAAATGCCTTAAATGAACACATGAGGTGAAGGGTAGCAAACATGTATTGACTTTTCCAATTATTTATCAAATACCCTCTGTGTCACGTACCCAGATGGCTCTATTTGGACAGATCTGGCTAAAGGAAATGTCCAACTGCCCAGACACCTCTACTGGGCTTCTTGCTTCAAGTGTTTGTTATGGATGCCCATGGGAGGCCAAGAGAAAGGTATATGAGATCTCTCTCTGCAGGTCATGGGGAATGGAAGGAAAGGAGAGGGGTAAATTTGTGACAAGGGTGAGCTCAAGTGGAAGGTACAACCAGGGGCTCTCAACTTGGAAGTAGTGGGCTGACTTCTGGGGTCCATGACCTCTTGTCATTGCATGCAAAAAACTGAATGTTCACTTCCTATAGCAGATAAAGAAGAGCTTGGAATTTTTTTCCCTTGACCTTCCTAGTATCTCACTGGGTAGGCAGAGGTAAGATCTCTCATTTCTACTTCAGTTTCAACATTTTCCAAATGGCGCTAGTCACAGAATTCCATGTTCCTTGCAAAGTCATGTGTTGTAGAGAGGCTAGAGAAATAGGTGTCTACCTCTTAATGACCAGCAGATGACTCAACCTCAATGAGCTGGTTTCCTGGTCAATAAAGGGAGGATAAGAGTATTAATTCCTACACCAATTCTGTTATAGTAGATGAGACAATAAATGCACCAAGCTTTCTACTCTCATCCATTAATAATCAAAGCCTTTCCTATTAGTTGTAACAGTACTAAGTGTTTTTAGGTGCATTGTATCATTTAATTTTCACAAAAGTCCTATCAAGTAGGTACTACTACTATACTCATTTAATTTAGGAAAAAAGTACAAAGTGGGTGAAAATTGAAATTTAGAGGTCAAGCACCTTACCACTGAGAAGCAGAGCTGGCTTCTGACCTTGGCTGCCAGACTCCTGAGAGCGTATTCTTAATCTGAGGATTTACCTCCTCCATTCACTCAGTACACAAACTAGCAGAGAAGCTGCCAAAGCAAAGCACTCAAACAGCAGGCTGCAAGCTGTTGCCATGGGGATGATCTGGAGAGGGAAGGGAGATCTTCACGCATGGAGTCCCTGTGAAGCGTGAGGCACATGACAGAGATGATCTCATGTGGTTAAACTCGAAGGAGTGCCTTCATCATAGCTCTTGTAACAAGCACATATTGATGATTAGCCTTGCTTCCTTTTGTTCTACATAACAGGTGAAAACACAGAAGGTGGTTGAGATTCATTTGCCTGATTTCATGTCACCTCATGGGTCAAGGGCTTAGCTGGGAATTAGGAAGTGGGGATCATCTTCAAAAACTAGAGAAAGTACTGGCTAAAGGCCATAACTTGGGGACAAAAGAAGCTACAAAAATCATGAAAGTTTAGAACTGTTGTTTATTTCCAATTATTCCCACTTCTTCACCTAGGAGTGGCTGCATCAGATGAAGGAAGAGGGCCCTGGTTTCATGAAGAAGGGAATTAGTACCCATTTCAGACTTCCTGCACTGAAGAGGGGTTCCAGTGTGGTGGAGGGAGCTCAGGGAACACTCTCGATGGACCATGCTCTGTGGGCTCTGCCTGGCTTCCCTGACAGAGGAGCAGGAACTGCTGGCATCTCTCACCTGATTCCCTTTGTGTGTTCTGGGATTGGAAATGAACTAATTAGAGCTAATGTTGGAAATAAATGTATTGGATAAACTGCATGATTTGGGCCTGAATTTCCCAAACAGCTATGCAGAGGCAGCTGACGACGCAAATGTTCCCTCACCCTGCCATGGTGGTAATTAAGTTGCATTCAGGAGCTTTTCAAAGATGGGGGCTTCTGCTCTCCAGCTTCAGAAAGAGAAAGAAGATGAGTGAGGAGAACAGCGGGGGATCTGGCTGCTTCTTCCCAATCCAGCTGTAACTTCTGGATGGCAGTAGCCCCCTGCTGTCCCCACCATCCTGCCTGTTGTCAGCTGCAGCTGCGAGGGCAGCCTGCATGTGGGGAGACATTTATCGCTCATGAGCAGCTGGGTCACGGCAGTGGCCCTGGCAGCTGGCTGGATCATTTACTGGCCACGGCAGAGAGTTGGTCTCGGATGCGGCCCAGGCCATCTAACATGGTGTCCAGTGTTTCTTTGCTCAGCTCCACGGTGACAGCTGAGATGGAGGGTTTGTCTCCACATAGGCTGGGATCTTCCTGGATCTGAAAAGAGAACATAGCCTAGAAAGTCAAAGCTGCTTCTTTTCCTATCTCCCTGTAAGTCAGCCCTGAACCTGCGAGGCTGAGCTCAGTTCTGCTGAACCTTTGAAGAGAGGCTCTTTCCTAAGCACTAGAGAGTACCAGCCCTTGGGTCATTTAGCAGTAAGGGAGAGGGCAGGAGATGCCTCAGAGGCCTGGGTCAGTCTCCATTTGCAACAAGTGCCTGGGGTAGGTATCAAAGAAGGCCAAGCCAAGGCCCACTCACCTCTCTGATACCCTAACTCTCAGCATTCAAGTAAGAAAACATTATGTGTGTTTACACTGTATTTAAGGAGCAGGCTCTGTTGAATAATTAAGACAATCCTGCACTGGGATGCAGGAACAAGCTTACAACCTTTAGTTTAAAAAAATAAAAGAAGTTAAGCTTCACTAATATTTAAAACTTAATTGCTAGAGGCACCCTTACTTCTTCATTTTCTTACAAGTGTTAAATTTCTGGGTGTCTGGTTATGTAGACCAGAAACTCTTTTTTTTTTTTTAAGATGGAGTCTCACTCTTTCACCAGGCGGGAGTGCAGTGGTGTGATCTCGGCTCACTGCAATCTCCACCTCCCGGGTTCAAGCAATTCTCCTCCCTCAGCCTCCTGAGTAGCTGGGACTACAGGCACCCGCCACCACGCCTGGCTAATTTTTGTATTTTTGGTAGAGAGGGGGTTTCACCATGTTGGCCAGGATGGTCTTGATCTCTTGACCTCATGATCCGCCCACCTTGGCCTCCCAAAGTGCTGGGATTACAGCCGTGAGCCACCGTGCCCGGCCACTAGTAGAAACTCTTGAGCAGCCACGTTACAAATAATGACAGCCTAATCACTGGATAAGAAGTTGGCTAGAGTGCACTGAAATGATCAGGCAGGCTATTCAAAATCTGGAAGCACACCACTATTGTTAAAGCTAAACTGCTAAGAGTCTATATAGGGTTACCTTTAGGTATCAGCAAATCATTTTAAAAATATGTTTTGCATTTGTTTTGTTGTTTTAATATGTCCATAATATGTTAATACAGTAGTATACACACACAGTGTAACTAAACAAAGGAGGATAAAGGGGATGGTAATTTTTAAAAACACATGGGTTAGAGATCCTAAACCTTGGAGACTGGTGTTTTCGATGGCCACAGGGGTGCTGCCTCTTCTTTCTAATGGCATGCTAGTGAATGTACCTTCATCTGGAGCAGGCAGGTGGGGACGGCCATGCGGCTGATGCTGTCTGAGGAGGTTTTGATATCCACTCTCCAGTCCAGATCGACGAGGCGTGGCAGCGAGACTGTGGAAGGAACAGCTCAGCTCAATGCTCTGTTGGTCTATGCAGCAAGTCTCTGAGAGAGACAGACAGACGAAGCCCAAGACCCACAGGAAGTCATGTGCCTTACCCATTGCTCTGTGCGGCCTGAACTTAGCACTAATTCACAGTGGCAGCATATCCAGGCTTCTTCCTGAACACCCAGCCCTTCGGATGTTAGGGCACAATGAGAAGTGACATAAGGCAGAGGAGAAATCATGGCCTGAGGCTTAGGAAACGTGTAGTTTCAGCAATAGTGGTAAGAGCTCTTGTTGTGGAGATAAATGGACTTGACTTGAATATAGGTGCTACCACTTATCTAACCTTGAGCTTCTGTTTGCTCATCAGCCTGGCTCACAGGGCTGTCGGGAGGACTCAATGACTTAACGCAGATAAACTGCTCCAGCACTGCGGCTGGCTCAGAGTTAGTGTCATGACCACGTATTAAACATGGACTTTTATTCAGTTAAATTATTTTTTATTACTGTTGATGTTTTTCACAATTGAAATATTATTTTAAGTACTTCACTCTCTGCTTTGGATATTTCTGTTTTTTAACAACATGCCTATATAATCATGTTTATAATCAGAAAAAAGTTAAAAAGTAGAATTAGGAAAAAAAAAACCCCCCACCATACACAGAGTATGGGTTGAGACTAGAATGGTTCACTTTGGTTTCTGTTGAACTCTCTGATCACCTGGGAGACTGAGAGCTGAGGCTGGGGAGACAAGTAAGAAGGGCGGGGCAGATTTCTTGGTACTCACTCTGATTTGCCTGAGCTTCGGTTCTCCAAGCAGACCTGTTTAAGAGGGAAAGATGAGGAAAAAATAATGGAAAGCGGATGAGACGGACTCTTCTGATAGAGAGGGGACCTTGGTCCTTCCTGCGATCTTCAGACCTGTCATCACCTGCTAACAGGAAAGGACCACAGAAACCCCTCCCTCCCAGAAAGTCTTTTGTTTATTTGTTTTACAAGCTCAGTGATGTTAAGGCCGTAAGTGTTGTCAGTTTTCATAGTTTAGGACAAAAAAGAAGAAAATACAATGTATTGTAATCTTATTGCGCTATTGTTCTCAAAGACAAAACAGAAAAAAAGTCAACTTATCTTCTCTTTATTGAGCACCTACTGCATACACAAATATTGCATCTTCTGCAAAAACACATCCAAAGAGACCTGACTAATGCTGCAACATACATAATAAAATGTGATCATGTATGAAAGAGTTCTTAATATACAATAAAACCCTTGGTAAATAGGCATTATCAGTTATTGCTATTAGAGAGGTCTGTTCAAGCTTTCTGCTAACCAACAGTTAATCAATTCTGCTTAAAATGTATGCGTTTAAAAGGAACTCCCCAGCCAAGAAAATATACAGATACTTCACACAAGAAAAAAAAAAAAGATCAATAACCATATGAAAAAGATAACTGACATCACTAGTGTCAAAGACGAGAACACTGAAATTGTCATTTGTGGAACTGGGAAAAATGTAAGAAAAAAATCCCCTCAGTGAAGGTGTAGGGAGAAGGTTACACTTGTATCCTACTACTGTGGAAAAATACTGCAATCTTTCCAATGGCCAACTTGAACATTTAAGGCCAAACCCTCAAAATGTCCATTACCTTTAACCCGGTAAAAAAATAAGCACACGAGCAAAGTTTTCACTGTAAATTGTTCACCGAAATGAAAAAGTGCCAATAGCCTCAGTATCCAACACTACGAAATTTTAAAATTAAATTATACATCATTTCTTCCTGTAATAGGATATGTTTAACCATTACAATGATATTGAAGGTAAATATTGACCTGAAATGTCACTATCGTTCATACTGTTAACAGAAAATAAGCAAGTTACAAAATAGCATGATCCATTTGGTAAAAACAAAAACAAAACATCAACCTCTTATAGAGGTGTACAGAGAAAAAAATAAACATGTCTTAAAAGGCTTTCCATTAAGAAAAGACTATGCTAACCTCTGGCTGGTGGAATTATAGGTGTCTTATTTTCTTTTTGCTTATCTGGGCTTCCTAATTTTTTAACAATGAGCATATTATTACTTCTAGAATGAGAATAAAAATAATGAGAAATATAAAAGTTAGAAGGGACTTTCAAGAAATGAGCACTTACACATGTTCTAGGATGATCTTCGTCAGCAGGTTTTTGAGGTTTTGGTGGAAATTTTCTGGAAAGAGAGCCAGAATCGCCTCGGCAGAGGACAGGTCACGGAATGCCACCAGCCGAGTGAGGCGGTGCAGAGCCTGGAGCAGCTGCAAGATAGACGGAACCATCCTGTAGCTGCAACAGAAGCAGCAGGCAGGGGGCACAAGTGAGGGCCAGGGGTAGGGCTCTACACCCCTAAGGCTGCACACTGTCACGGTCATTCAACTGAGTCACAAGTCCAGAGGCCTCTGTGGCACATGTTCATGCCCCACATGCCTTGGCCTGCCTCGGAGTTCACCTGTTGCTTTAGAAGACAGATGCAGCTGCCTGACCTAGGAAGCTGTCAGCTTGCCAGAAACTCTCCACTTGTGGGCAAAGAGTTAAACAGCCCTTTTCCTTCTGCATGAGAATCTGACCTTCAGTTAACTTTCTGGTGCTGTTTCCCTGGTAACCTGAGAGCAGTGCAAAGTCAGCTGTGTTACTAAGCAACCCTGCATTGGTCCAAGCCTCTGGACTGAGAGGACCGCATAAATACCTAGGGTGCCTGTAGCTCTGGACTTGCCTATGTGTGGCTACAGGCTCCTTTCGAGAACCTGAAGCTGTGCTTACTGAACCGTGACATGAGATACTGGCGCCTGTGGAGTGAGGGCCTTGAATCCAGGGTGGTAGGATTCATGTCCTTTCCTCTCAACTGTCGCCTAGGAGGGCAAAGAGAACAAACAGCTCCTGGCCGGCTGTGTGGGTTCCTTCTGGGAAGAGGCGTGTCTGCCCGTCCTGCTAAAATGCTGTGTTCCCATCCTAGGTCCTTCTAAGTGAATCTGTAACTACGAAGTGTAAGAGTGGTTTATGGTGGTCTTGTGAATAGAGTAATTCTTAGCTAACCTAGAAAAGCTCTCTGGAGGTAACTGTTTCTCTGCTTTGGGGCTTTCTCTGATATCACTGCAGATTACCTGACACAACCTGGAAGTGAAGGGAAGTTAACCTTCCACCAGTGAGAGTGGGTGTTCATGGATAAATGGCCAAGCCTCTCTGTCCTCCTGGGGAACAATTCTGAGAGGTGTTCTACTTGGTTTCTTACAGGATCCCAAGTTTTCCACAGCAGTAACCGCTCTTAACATCCTCTTTTATTGACTTGCCTTCCCTGTTTGATTTTCCCCACTGCTTTGTGTTTTCTAGAATCATCTCCTAAATAACCTACTTTGGGGGAAACCCAAAATAAGTCTCCAAATCACTTCCATAATCTTGCTTTTTCCTTTTACTTTTATACAGCTCATTTCAATAAACAAGGTCCAGAATTAAAACAAAAAACAAAAACCATACGCCAGGTGCAGTGGCTCATGCATATAATACTAGCACTTTGGGAGGCTGAGGTGGGTGGATTGCTTGAGCTCAGGAGTTCGAGACCAGCCTGGGCAACATGGCAAAACCCTGTCTCTACAAAAAATACAAAAATTAGCCAGGCATGGTGGTACATGCCTGCAGTCCCAGCTACTCTAAGATGGGGGGACTGTTTGAGCCCGGGGGGTCGAGGCTACAGTGAGCCATTCTTTGCCCTCGGCTTGGGGAACAAAACAAGACCCTGTCTCAAAAATTAAAAAAAAATCCAAAAACATACGCCCATTGGGATGAAGACACTGCTGTTTTAAAAACATATTTGCTGGCCGGGAGCAGTGGCTCACGCCTGTAATCCCAGCACTTTGGGAGGCTGAGGCGGGCGGATCACGAGGTCAGGAGATCGAGACCATCCTGGCTAACACAGTGAAACCCCTTCTGTACTAAAAATGCAAAAAAATTAGCCAGTCGTGGTGGCGGGCGCCTGTAGTCCCAGCTTTTTGGGAGGCTGAGGCAGAAGAATGGTGTGAACCCAGGAGGCGGAGCTTGCAGTGAGCCGAGATTGCGCCACTGCACTCCAGCCTGGGCGACAAGCGAGACTCCGTCTCAAAACAAAACAAAACAAAAAAACATATTTGCCTTGACAAGATAAGGCTGTCGCTGCTACATAATAACTTACTACAAGTTAGCTTAATCTCCCTCTTGGCCACCTGCTGAGATCAGATGAGCTGAGGAGAAGGGGACCTTCTGTGGGACAGAGGGCTAAGGAGGGAGTCAGATACACAAAGCACCCCTCAGGAAGCCTGATGGAATCTAGCAGTGCATACTCCTGAATCTTACACAGGCCTCAAAGCTTCTGTTCAAAGATCCCTGAAAAGTCTGTCCTAAGCTATCCAGCTAACAATTTATCAGCATCAGCACGTTACGGGTTGGAAAAGAAAATCACAGAAAGGTTGGCTTTTGTTCCACATTGTCTAGGTAACAGGTCTGAAAGAAAATGGTCAGGAGCTCTGATTCTGGGTACAGTTCTCCCATTCATGTCCCATTTATCAAAGTTTGCTATAGTGTCAACAGATGTTTCAAGGGATTTTCCTTGGACATGGCAATGACTGGGAAGTCAAGAAAGAGACTAATAAGAGGGCCAGTGGCCACAGGTCATTTCTGACCACACTTACTTCCTCTGCCTCCTCCTGGGTCACAGACAAGCTGGAACATGTAATATCCAAGAGTTTTTTCGAGCCAAGGGCCGAACTGGAAAAGCTCTCTTGACACAGCTGTCTGACAACATCTTTTGAGGAGGCCTATGAATTAAATCACAGATAGGAAAAAAAACAAAAACAACAACTCAGACTCTGAAAACACATGTTTTGAGTAATAACATCTTAGTCATACATGATACCTTTGAGACTTAAAATTTAAAGATACATAAGACTTTGGAGTCTAGGAAGATCAAATAGATGTACTTTTCCCTAATCTTTCTGCTAAGTACAACCAAAAACTCTGGACACGATACAGAAAACATACATGAGACCCTGGAAGCGGAAGAGGAGGAGGCAGATCTGCTAGGGACCGCATAATACAAGGAATGACACAATGGTGAGTTCCCTGGATTTTTTTTTTTTGCTTCATATATCCCAGACTTTCAGCTGAAGAAGAGGGCAATGTGGAAATGACAATGGATGCAGAGGGGAAAAAACGCCACAATAAATACCTGTTCTATCTAGCTAAAGGACCAATAAAGGGGCAGCCTCGCAAGACAGAACACTTTTAGATGACAACTGCTACACTCCAGCCAAATATCATAAAAAAAAACTGCAGCCCGACCCACCTCTATGTCAACAAAGGCTGAGTGGGAGGCCTAGACCTCAGTGAGAAGACTTGTGAGGCTATAATGAGGTACGCCAACACTCCTGCTGGGGAGGTGTCAGAGAAGGTCAAGCAGGAAGCTGGGACCTTTATCCCCACCAGTTGGTAACAAGCCTCATCATTGTGTGATATCAGTGGAGACCACATGGAGTCAGAAATTCCACCCCTCCCCAGTGGTAACAAGGAACCTCTGCTTTCAGGTATCAACAGAAGCTGAGTGGGGAACCTGGACTTCAACTTCCAACTGCTAGTAATGAGGTAGCACCCCCTTCCCCTGCCTAAGCAGTGCCACAGAAAGCCAGCTAAAATATAAAATTTAAATAAAATCCATTCTCAGAACATAATATGAAAATGTCCAGGTTTTCACTGAAAATCACTCATCAAAACAAGAATTAGAAAGATCTCAAACTGAATGAAAAAAAGGTAATTAACAGATGTCAACACCAAGATGACAGATGTTAAAATTAGCTGATAAAGAATTTTAAGTAGCCAGGATAAATATGCTTCAACAAATAATTATGAACTTGCTTGAAACAATTTTTAAAATCACCTCAGCCAAGAAACAGAAGAGATAAAGAACAACAAAATGGAAATTTTAGAACTGAAAAATAAAATAACCAAAATAAAAAGCTCAGTAGATGGGTTCAGCACCAAAATGGAAAGAATAGGGGAAACAATCAGTGAACCAGAAGCCAGAGCAGTAGAAATTACCCAATCAGAAAAGCAGAGAAAAGAGACAAAATTATGAACAGAGCCTCAGGGACATGTGGGACCCTAACGAAAAACCTAACATTCATATCACTGGAGTCCTGGAAGGAGATGAAAAAAGAGGGCAAGACTGAAAGAATATTCAAAGAAATAATAGCTGAAAACTTCCCAAGTTTACTTAGAGACATACTCCTATATATTTCAAGAACCTGAGTGAACCCTAAACAGGATAAATCCAAAGAAATTCACACTAGGACATATAATTGAACTTCAAAAATGAAAGACAAAAAAAATCTTTAAAGCAGAGAAAAATGATACCTTACCAATTAAAAAAACAATTAGAATGAAAGCAGATTTTGTATCAGAAACCATGGACACAAGAAAGAAGTGACAATATTTTTCAGGTGCTGAAACGGAAAAAACACTGTCAACCTGGAATCCTACACCCAGCAAAAATATCCTTCAGGAATGAAGAGGAAATTGAGACATTCTCAGATGAAGAAAAACTGAGAATATCTGTCACAAGATCTGCTGTAAAAGAACAGTTAAAACAAATTCTCTAAACAGTAAGGAAGCAATGAAACAAGAAACCATGGAACACCAGTGTGCTAGCCAGAGCTCTCCAGAGAGACAAAACCGACAGGGTATGTGAGAGGGGATTTATTGGGGGGAAATGGGTCACATGATCACAGAGACAAAACCCCACAATAGGCCATCTGCAAGCTGGAGGAAGCTGGCAGCTTGGCTCAGTCAAAGTCTGGCAACCTCAGAACCAGGGAAGCTGATGGTACAGCCCCTAGTTTGAGGCCAAAAGACTGAGAGCCACTGGGAGGCCACCGGTGCAAGCCCCAGAGTCCAAAAAATGAAGAACCCAGAGTCTGATGCCCAAGGGAAGAGGAGAAAAGGCATCTTACTTTAGAAGGAAGGGAAAGAACAGAAAGAAAGGGAATCCCCCATCTTCCACCTGTTTGGCCCAGTTGGGTCCCCAGCCAGTGGGATGGTACCTGCCCACATTGAGGCAGGTCTTCCTCTCTCAGTCCACTGACTCACACATCAGTTTCCTCTGGCAACACCCTCACAGACACACTCAGAAACAGTGCTTCAACAACCATCTAGGCATCCCTCAATCAAGTTGACACCTAAAATAAACCATCACAATCAGGAAGACAGAACAGGGCAAACAAAAACATGGAATTCAAAAGAAGTGAAGTAATGAAGAGTGTGTTCTATGTGACCACAATGGAATCGACCTAGAAAGCAATAGCAGAAAAGTAACAGAAAAATACCTGAACACTTACAAACTTAAACTTCTAAATAATTCATATGTCAAAGGGGAAGTCTGAGGGATATTTTAAAAATTACACTAAGTGAAAATGAAAACACACCATATCAACATTTGTGGGACGCAGCCTAGCAAGTAGTGAGAGGAAATTTTATAGTATTAAATGCATATACTAGAAAAGAGGAAAAGTCTCAAATCAATAATCTAAGCTCCCACCTCAAGAACCTATAAAAAGGAAAGCATAATAAACCCGAAGGAAGCAGTGGAAGTAACAATGATAGGAGAAGAAACCAATTGAAATTGAAAATAGAGAAATCAATGAAACAAACAGCTGGTTCTTTGACAATGTCAATAAAAATCGACAAACCTTTAGCAAGACCGACAAAGTTAAGAGGGGAGACACAAATTACCAGTATTAGGAATGAAATAGAGGATATTACCACAGATCCTGCAGACATCAAAAAGATAAGGGGAACTTAATGAACAATTCTATAAACATAAATTTGCCAGTTTAAATAAAATGGGCCAATTCCTCAAATAACACAAACTACTTCCACTCCCCTTCTATAAAATTGATCACTTGAATTGATCATTTGAATTAATATGACTACCAAGAAAATTAAATTCACAATTTTAAGGCCCCTAAAAAAATCTCTAGGCCCAGATAGTTTGAAGAATTCTAACAAACATTTAAGAAAAGAATGAACTGATTCTACACAATCTCCTCTAGAAAAACAGAAGACGATGGAGTACTCTCTAAATGATTTTATACAGCTACAAAGCTAGCATTACCCTGATACCAAAACCGCACAAAATTGTACAGAAAAATAAGAAAACTACAGACCAATATCCCTCATAAAAATAGATGCGAAAATTCCTAGCAAAATATTGGCAGAGATGAGTTATATTATATATTTATATATTATATTATATTATATTATATGTTTATATAATTATATGTAATATATAATTATACACTATGACCAGGTGGGATTTATTCCACAGTTGCAAGCCTGGTTCAATGTTTGCAAATCTATGTAATCCACCGCATTAACAAAGAAAATCACATGATATAAATCAATGCAGAGAAAGCATTTGACAAAATTAAACATCCATTCTTGATAAAAACCCTCAGAAAAATAGGAATAGAAGAGAACTTCCTTATCTTGATAAACAGTATCTACAAAAAACCTACAGTGAACATTATACTTAATGGTGAAAGACTGAATGCTTTGCTCCCAAAACTGAGAACAAGGCAAGATACCTGCTTTCTCCACTCTGAATCAACACAGTGCTGAAAATTCCAGCTGCTAAAATAAGGCAAGAAAAGGAAATAAAATGTGTGCAGATCAGAAAGGAAGAAATAAAACTGTCTCTATTTGTAAATAACATGATTTTCTATGTAGAACATCCCAAGAAATATACCAAAAACTCCTAGAAACAGTGAGTTTAGCAAGTTTGCATGTAGAATATAAACATACATAAATCAATTGTATTTCACATATTAGCAATGAACATGTGGACACTAAAATTAAAAATATGGGCTGGGCGTGGTGGCTCACATCTATAATCCCAGCACTTTGGGAGGCCGAGGCTGGTGGATCACTTTTGGCCAGCAGTTCGAGACCAGCCTGGCCAGCGTGATGAAACCCTGT
This sequence comes from Mandrillus leucophaeus, assembly GCF_000951045.1. Taxonomy (NCBI): domain Eukaryota; kingdom Metazoa; phylum Chordata; class Mammalia; order Primates; family Cercopithecidae; genus Mandrillus; species Mandrillus leucophaeus. The sequence continues at coordinate 6,030,059 of NW_012101343.1, read as the reverse complement.
CTCTACTAAAAATACAAAAAGAAAAAAAAATCAGCCTGCAGTGGTGGCAGGCACCCGTAGTCCTAGCTAGCCGGTAGACTGAGGCATGAGAATCGCTTGAACACAGGAGGCAGAGGTTGCAGTGAGCTGAGATCATGCCACTGAACTGTAGCCTGGGCCACAGAGCGAGACTCAAAACAAACAAACAAACAAACAAACAAACAAAAAAACCCAAAACCATTTGCAATTGCTCAAAAAATGAAATACAGGATGTGTATGCTGAAAACTACACAATACAACACTGTTGTACAATCATTACATGGAATACCACTCAGCAATAAAAAGGAAAGAACTACTGATACAACATGGATGAAAATTAGGCTGAGTGAAAAAAGTTAATCTCAGAAGCTTACTTACTGTATTATTCCATTTATATGGCATTCTTGAAATGACAAAATTAGAGAAATGAATAATTCCAAAGGTTAAAGAGGGTGTGGCTATTCATGAGAGTATTTGTGGTGGTGAAAATGTTTTGTATTTTGACTGTCAATGTCAATACTTTTGACATTAGGTACTGACATCCCATTTATCCTTTACCCAATTTCCCCTATGCAGAACTATACATAAAAGTAAGTATACTATATATGTATACTATATATATACTATGTATATTATATAGTATGTATATTATATATAGTTCTGCAGAATCCTGCAGAACTGGGGGAAATTGAGTAAAGGATAAATGGGATCTCTCTATATTATTTGTTACAACTACATATGGATTTATAATTATCTCACAATAAAAAGTCTAAGTATTTTTTTTAAAAAAGAAAAGAAAGTACATAGGACAGTAGCAATGAAAATCAATGAACTACCGCTACATAATGGTGAGCAAAAGCAGCCAGGCATAAAAAAAAGTATATGCTGTATTATTCCATTTATGTAAAGTTCAAACATGGGCAATATTAAACGAATTGTATCAGAAGCAAACATAGAGGTTACTGTTGGGGAAGAAAGTGAGAAAGCAAAGACGGGGCGAAAGGGGGACTTCTGGGGTACTGGTAACATTTCATTTTTTGACTTTGGTGGTGGTTACATTGGTGTGTAATAAATCATTTAACTGTAAATTTATTATTTATGCGCTTTTCTGTATGTATACTACGCATTAATCTTTTAAAGTTTTTAAAAGAAAAGAGTGCATAAGACCAACAGGCATGGGGACGGGGGTAAGTACAGAGCAGCCAAAATGAAGGTAAAAAGGCACTGGGCTGGGAGCTGAGAGCCCTAGATTTCCAGGCCCAGCTCTGTTACTTCATTTATTAATTCATTTAACAGCTATTTACTGAGCACGTGCTGTGTGCCGGGTATTATTGTTCTACTTGTTGGGCATTAACACTTGTGAACAAAAGAATAGATAGGAGTGGAGAATGCTAATGAACACTAAGAAGGCAATTAAAAAATAAATAAATAAAACAAAACAGACTATTACATGAACTGATGATTATGATGTGCCATAAATTGAGGAGGGTAACTCAACCCTCTTCACCTGGTGTTTAAAAAAAAAAAAGAGAGAGAGAGAGGAAGAAAGGAAAGGTCCCTGATGGATCTTACATTCTTATGAGACAGACAAGACAACAGGCAAATAGCTAGCGACAAGTTCTACGAAGGAAAATAAAGCTGCCCTTTCTCCTACAGGGCAAATCATAAGTTAAATAATTACGGCTAGGCGCGGTGGCTCAAGCCTGTAAGCCCAGCACTTTGGGAGGCCGAGGCGAGTAGATCACGAGGGCAGGAGTTCAAGACCAGCCTAGCCAAGATGGTGAAACCCCGTTTCTACTAAAAATACAAAAATTAGCTGGGATTGGTGGCCGGCGCCTGTAATCCCAGCTACTCGGGAGGCTGAGGCATAGAACCCGGGGGGCGGAGGTTGCAGTGAGCCGAGATTGCGCCACTACACTCCAGCCTGGGCAACAGAGAGAGACTCCGTCTCAATAATAATAATAATAATATTTAATATTATTATTATTGTCTAATAATATTTTTATTTATATATTATATATTATAAAGATAATTATTTAATAATAATATTATTACGTCATTTGAGCTTTACAAAGCCCTATTAAGTAGGTCCATTTCAACCTCACAACTTTTCAAATGATTATCAGGAGAGGGTCCCGCCCCTTTCACAGGTCAAAGCGAGTAGGGAAAATCTGGACCTCAGGGGGACACTGAACGCACAGGTCATTCGGAGGGCTGGGCGGATGCAGTAGGAGATAATTTCTTAATTATGGAGTGCAGGAGGGGCTACGGGATGAAATGGGGAACTGATAACGTGGGTCTAGCAATTACCACTCCAATGCCCCAATACCGAAAACTAATCCCAGAGACTAATAGCAGGAGGTTGTACTGCGCCTTCATGCCCATTATTTTATTTTATTTTTTTTATCTTACGTTCCTGTCAAAACGATATTTTGTTCTTTCTTTTTAAAAGCTCAGAAAGAAGCCACGATTTGCCTGGGATCACACAGAGAACAAGCAGCAGAATTCTGGCTCTACACCAGGGTCAATTTGTTCCCAATTCCTGCTCCGTCTAAAGTCTCGGAGACAAAGGGCCACCTCACGCTGTCCCCACCCCTTCGATTTACCTTGAGCAGGCTCTGGAGCGCTGCAAAATGCTCCACTGTCAGGGCAGCCATCTTCCCGAAGTCACATGACCGCGGCACCCAGTGAAGCGAGGTCACGTGGCTTTCGCTGGCTGCTGTCGCGGGGCCTGCCGGGGGCTTCAGGGTGGAGGAAGGCGTTTCGGTTGTGGTGCTGTGGTCGCGGAGCGCGGATCCAGACGGACGCGGCGGCTGGATGGCTAAACCCTGGGACTGTAGGACCGAAGGACTAGGGGAACCAGGGTGGAGGATGGTTTACTCGGGGGGAACGAAATTGGCTTGACTTGTCTACTTACCAGGTCAGGGAAACAGGTTTTCCCTTGACCCATGTGGGTGGGCTGGCACATTTGGGGAATGCACCTGCAAGCTTGTCAGGCGCCTTGGAAACGTAGCTGTTCAGGAGTGATCAGCGTACCAGTGTTTGGAATGAAAATGAGGCTGTGCATATGGGGCTTCTTGGAATTTACACACACAAACACACACACACACACCCTGTCTTTAAGAATGTAAAATTACTTCTGTGTGTATAGTTTTTCAGCCTGTAGAGTAGGTTGGAACTGGTATTATTAGTATTATCCAGATTGGGAAATAATCATTTAAGGTTTTTAGTAACTTTCCCATAGTCATAGAGGAGATCTGATTCCAAGAGCAGGTGAGGAAGTGTTTGGGAGAGGGAGAGGGGACAAGAGAGGAATGGAATGAAAGCTACTACCTAGCTAGGTTCTTGTTATATAGGGGTGAGATGGGGGAGGTGGTTTATGGAAATGATTTAGTTCATTTATTCAGAAAGGTAATTATAATGAGTATAATTGTAAAGAGTGATTTTGCATAGGCAGTACTGGACTCTGATTTGCCCAGTTCTCAGAGGCTGTACATCAAAACAGACATTTCCTTTATCTACCTTTAGTATTTGGGTGGCTCTTTTCTTTTCCTACCCTCCACTTTTTTAAAGCAAATTCCAGCTCAAAAAAAATGGGTTCTGATATATTCGAGCTTAAGAAAGAATGTCCATTTGTGAAATTCCAGAAATTGGTAAGCTGCTAAGGACATTTATTCCTTTGTTTCCTCTCCTCCCCTTTCCCCTTCCTCCACTCCATTTTCTGTGGGGATGTTGTCAAGGCCCAGGAAAACAAAAATCACATTGTCTAAGGAGGAACCCATTCCTGGATTAGAAGATTTTAGAACCATTTTGTCACGGAGTCCTGATTGTAGCTCTCTTTCTTGGCCTCTTTTTTCCATGTACCCTCATGGCCTGATTCCTGGTTTCTGTTATAACTCAATGTAGGTTCTAGGTTTAACTCCTGCCTGTATCTATAGGGTTGGGCCCATTGCCTTGGGTGAATTGAGTATTTGTTAAATAAACAACCACCCAAAAAAGTGATTAGACTAAGATGAACTTTTGTGACTTATTTGAGGATATTGCTTTGTTATTTGCAGGATTGTGCCTTCTTGTCTTACTTTAGAGCAATGAGGAGTGTGGTCACCAGCCTTCAAGATGACCCTCAATGATCCCATCCTCCTGGTATTCACAACCTAGTGTAGACACCTCCCACCTTGTACCAGGATTGGTATGGGTGACCAATAGCATATGGTGGGTGTGAATGGCGTATCACTTCTGAGATTAGGTTATACAAGACTGCACCAAAAACAAACAAAAAGACTGAAGTTCCTGTCTCCTGGCCTGGGTGCTCTCTCATGTACCCTGCTCTCTTTCACTTGAGTCCTTTGCTCTGGGGAAAGCAAACTGCCATGTTGTAAGCAGTCCTACAGAGAGGCCTAGGTGACAAGGAACTGAAGCATCTGGCCAACAACCTCATTACCGACCTTAGAAGCAGAGTCTCTAGGCCCAGTAGAGCCTTAAGAAGGCAGTAGTCTTGGCCAACAGCGTAACTGCAACCTCATGAGAGATTCTGAGCCAGAACCATCCAGCTAAGCCACGCCTGGGTTTCTGGCCTTCAAACACTATTAAGATTATAAATGTTTGTTGTTTTAAGCTATGAAGCTTTGAAGTAATTTATTATACAGCAATGGTAACTAATGCATAGTGGCAGCAAAGCATAGGGGTTTTAGAATTCAACTTAAGTTGGCATCCCAATTCTATGCATTATTAACTTTTCCACATACAAATTCTTGAACTTCTCTGGGCCTCAGTTTCCACCTCTGTAAGATGGTGTTCATCACACCCATCTAGTTCAGAGAGCAGAGCTGAGTGACAGGAGCTGCTTGAGTGGGAGGATCCCCAGCTCTCCTTGCTCTTGTGGGCAGGTATGATATGAACGGCACCATGTCATCCTGTTTTGGTAGGGCTGCCCGGATTGCCAATGCCATGTTGCGTGTAAAGGTTTTTCTGTGGTCTGCAGAATGTCCAGCAATTTCTAAACCATCAACATTTTCCTCGGTAGGAACAGAACAATGTCAGAGTTCATTTCTATGATTTGGTTCCATTGACTGTTTTTCATTAGGCCAAATCTGACTTCTTTCCAATTCTGAGTATAGGAATTAGTGCTGACTTTCATTTATTTAATAAACTTGTTATGTGCCCAACTCTGTTCTAAGCCCTTACACTTACTGATTTACTTCCCATTCCTATCCTATGATATTATATGTATATACATGCACACACATGTATACATATATATACACATATATGTATGTACATATACATATATAAGCACACACACCCTGTATTATTTCCATTTTACATATGGAGAAACAGACATAGGCAGGTTGAGTAGTCTGAGGTCACACAGCTAAGTAGTGGCAAAGTCCAGATTCAAATATGGGCAGGCTGGCTCCAGATTCTGCACTGTTAACCATCAAGCTGTACTTGTCTCCTTGTTGTCCCACAGCTGTACATTCATGTTTCTTCTCTTTGCATGTCTGGCTACCTTCCTTAGGCAGCAAGAACAGTCTAAGAGTGTTCCTGGGCAATCAATCTGGTGGTGGTGAGAGACAATATACTGAGTGAGTGGAAGGGCTACCCTGGGCTTTGGAAAAAGACCTAGGTTCAGTTTCTGACTTCTGTGAACTGTTAGCAAATTACTTTCCCTCTTGGAACCTCAGTTTCATAATCCGTAAAATGGGAAGAATAATAAAAAATACCTTTTGACCATTAGGGGGAGCTCAAGGATGACTAATACCCCAAAAGGGGAAGGATTGCTTATGTGGATTCTCAGTTCTAGTCACTGGCAACACTAAAGGGCAGAGCTTTCCCGTGTTGTGGGCAAGGGTTTGCATGACGGGGACTGGCCATCCCAATTTTCCCAGGGATGAGGGATTTCCTGGGATGCAGGACTTTCAGGGCTAGTGCTGGGACAGTTCTGGACAAACCAGGCCAGTAAGTCACCCGAGTTGGAGCCCTGAGCCTTGGGGGAAACCAGCCTTTTGGAACACTTGCCCTGATTTCTCCAGTGGGGCAGATATGAAGAGAGGGATATGGACACATAATTTATTAGTAGAAAATGATTAAGGGCAGCAATCTTAGTATTGAGGGTTTTTTTTTTTTTATCATAGCTTTATTGAGATAGAAATAACATTCACGTACCATACAACTTATCCATTTAAAGTGTACAATTCGATGGATTTTAGTATACTCACAGAGTTGTCCAACTATTACCACAATTAATTTTAGGACATGTTCATCATCTCCGAAAGAAACAGCATATCCTTAGCTATCGACGCTTGCCTCTGCCCCCGGTTCTCTCCATCACACCCAGCCCTAGGCAATCACTAATCTACTTTCTGTCTCTATGGTTTTGCCTTCTGGACATTTCCTATGAGTTGAATTATATGATATATGGTCTTTTGTACTAGTTTCCTCTACTTAGCATGAGAGGAGAAACTTCTTCAAGGTTCATTCATATTGTAGCCTGTATCAGTACTTCATTCGTTTTTTGCTGAATAATATTTTTTTGTATAGATATACCATAGTTCATTCATTCATCAGTTGTAGACATTTGGGTTGTTTCTACTTCTTAGCTGTTTTGAGTAATGCTGCCATGAGCAATCATGTACAAAGTTTTTGTGTGGACATATGTTTCATTTCTCTTGGAGTATATACCAAAGGGTGGAATAGTGGAGTTTATGGGCCATATGATTACTCTGTGTTTAACCTTTTGAGGAAGTACAAGACCACTTTCCAAAGTGACTGCACCATTTTACAGTCCCCAGAAGCAATATATAAGGGTTTCAGTTTCTTCACATCTATACCAACATTTGTTTAAAAAAAAAAAGAGAGAGAGATGTGGGTCTCTGCTCTTTTTCCCAGGCTGGAGTACAGTGGTGTAATCATAGCTCACTGTAGCCTCAAGCTGCTGGGCTCAGTTGATCCTCCCACTTCAGCCTCCTGACTAGCTGGAACTACAACCATGCACAACCATACCCAGCTAATTTTATTTTATTTTTTTAGAGGCAAAAAATATGTTTCGTCTCTAAAACATATGTTTGCTATGTTGCTCAGGCTGGTCTCAAACTCCTGGCCTCAAACAGTCCTCCTGCCTCAGCCTTCTGAGTAGCTGGGATTACAGATGGGAGCCACTGCATCTGGCTCTGCCTTTTTGATTATAGCGATCCTAGTGGGTATGAAGTAGTATCTCATTGTGAGCGGTCTTGTTTTGAAGTTGCATTGGTATAGCAAACACATTTTATCACTGGCTCTGTCTTTTTGATTATAGCAATGTTAGTGGATATGAAGTGTTATCTCATTGTGAGCAGTCTTGTTTTGAAGTTGTATTTGCATAGCAAACACATTTTGTCACTTACACTACTTGGATTCATTTGAGGTAACTGGTGAAGGTTATGGGAGCTTAAATAAACTCCTATTCTCCCCTTTGGTTTTACTACTAAGTCCTGGCTGCCTTCTTTTTCAGAGGAATGCCTGCAGGAGGTGAATTAGGTCAAGGGTCCTGTAGTCCTTTAAGGAGAGTCCTTGCCACCCTCCCGTTATTTCCCTAGTTTCCCTTTTCCTCACCCTTGTGTCAGTCCAGAGATGAGGGTGGGTTGCAGGGTGAAAGGACAGATCAATCTTTTTAGCTTTATGCTCCCTACTGTAGGTCAAAGAGTGGCTTTGAAATGGCCCGATCAGCTCACCAGGCATCTTAGTCCATATGGGCTAATATAACAAAATACCACAAACGGGATGGCTTATCAATAACAGAAATGTGTTGCTTATAGTTCTGGAGGCTGGGAAGTCCAAGACCAAGACACTGGTAGATTCTGTGTTTGATGATGACAGTTTCCTGGTTCATAGATGGTGTCTTCTCACTGTGTCCTCAAATGGTGGCAGTGAGGAAGGGAGCTCTCTTCTGCCTCTTTTATAAGGGCACTAATCCCATTCATGAGGGTTTCACACTCATGACCTAATCACCCCCCATAGACCCACCTCCCACTACCATCCCCTGGGGGTGAAGATTTCAACATCGAAATTTGTGGGGGATGCATACCCTCAGACCATAGCACAAGTTGGTGACAAAAGCTCTGAGTGTCAGCAGGGTTGCACTGGCTTGGAAATGCTGTCTGTGTCCAGATCAGGCATTACAAACTGCATGACCTAGGGCTCATGTTGCATTAACAATGTTGTGTGTGGTCCACAATGTTTCAAAATTGGAAAACTTGACATAAAAATCCACTCTTCTGGCTTTTGTTTAAAAATTTGCCGGCCCAACCATGCTGTTTCCACCTTTCTGCGTTGCTGCAGTTGACTGGGGCTGAGCCCTAGCTGCCCCTTGAAGACTGGTGTGAGCTTTCCAAATCTCCACAGTTCCCACCATACACTGTTGCATCACAATGGGCCATCTCCACACATTTGTCACCTGTCTCATACTTGAGAATATTTATTAGTGCCCAATTCCTTCAGGGACCTAACACGGTGAACTTAGGCCATAATAGGTAGCAGGGCTAAATACAGACACTTGGGATCCTGGTTTTCCAGCCATCCGCATACCATCTCCTGATGAGTGAGTGCAAGCAAGTTTCAGGGGTAATGTGGGCATCTGATTTGTGATTTATGGTTCTTGATCACTTTTATGGGCCAGCCCCTGTTCCTAAGAGTTTTGCATATATTAATTCATTTAATCCTCATAGGAACCCAGTCATGATCCTAGTTTACAGATGGGAAAACTAACCCCCAGAGAAAACACTTACTCATAGTCCATGGGTAATAGTTGCAGAGCCAGAATTTGAAGTCAGGAGCAAATGAGGTCATTTTGCAAGGTTGCTCATGACCTAGTGTCTTGTTCATTATGGGGATTCAGTGGGTGCAAGCTTTATAATATTCATCTAATCTTGCCAACTGCTGCTAACGTCCTGCATGGCTGGGGATTAGTCCCGGCCAGATGTCCCATAACAAAAGTTAGGAGTTGAAGAGTTGAAGTAGATGACATTTGTGTTTGGAGAAATGATATGTCTCATTCTTTTCAGCTCTAACTTGGGGTAAGTTTCTGAAAGCAAGTAAGAGAAGAGGAGAGGGACATTTGTGATCTCTCATGTATAGAAGACTAACAAATAGGCAGGTGGTCACACCTGAAGGCATGTCCCCTGACCCCTATTACATCATGCCTTGGGCTGAATGTCCAAAATGCCTCTCCCAGCTCTGATTGGCCTGGCTACTATGATGAGTGAAGTCCACCAGGGAAGACATCGTGCCCTCGTTTCTCATCCTCCTGTCCCCAGGAGTAACACAGAAGCAGTTAGTAACACAACAGCATTGTCCTCATACACACAGGCCTGCTTTGTTTCCCCACCACACAGAGCAGCGGCTGTAACAATGGCCCCGAATGACACTTTGCCCTCCTTTCTCCGATGTTGCACTTGTTTTTTTAGTCTGGAATTGGCTAAACAATGATTTCCTGCAGTGGGTATCAGCTTTTCATATTTTCTGCCTGCTTCTCTGTCAGTCTTCAGGCCCCAGGTGAGTGAGTGGCGAGCCGGGCCCAGAGAGCTCTGGGCCCATTGGAACATCCCCTTTTCGGGAGGCTGGAAGGCCATGGTTCTTCACCTCTCCCCAGCAAGGTGGAACCTGCCCTGGAAGAAGAAACCGGATCAGGTAACACAAGAGAGACAATGAGAGGTTGGGGCTAGGGGGTGGGGTTGCAGGGGATGGCTGAGTATCCAGCCCAAGGAGGATGGGTTTCTGGCTTCAAGACATCCTATTTTCTTGAGAGCCACCATATGCTATTAAATAAATAATGAAAAGCAACAGAGGTCAAGTTCAGCAGCCTCCCGATTAGGAAAATGGCCTCTGGCTGGCTGGCCCTGTTCAGTGCCTCTGATATCTCTGGGTGACCAGGGTCTTCATGGCCCCTGTAGATTTATTGAGGTGACTGTTGCCTTAATAATAGCCGCTAGTACTAAGCTCTTTCTCTATGTATTGCATATGTATACCTATTACTGTATGTCTCTCACTGAATGATTAGTAATGATAGCAAACCCTTATGCAACGTGCCTCAGATTCTTGCTTCATTCAAACCCAGGCAGTCTGGTTCATCTGCGCCTTTCATCATCATGCCCCTTGTAAAGCTTTTTTTTTTTTTTTTAACAACGTTGTGCTAATAAACCAAGGTCATCACAAGATTTCATTTTGAGAGGCAATGGTGTATAATGATAGCTATGTGTATTGTGAGTCCTTTGCCCTGTGCCAGGCAGCGTTCTAAGTGTTTTGCAGCTATTTCATCAGATGGATACTTTATGATCTCTATTTTATGGATGAGGAAATTGAAGTACGGAGAATTTAAGTCATTCACCCGGGGTCACACAGTTGTTAAATGGCAGAGCCTGGATTTGAACTCAGTTTTCTCTTAAGTATTGTGGGAATCTTAGTCCTGCCCAGCCCTGCTGGTCTGGAGTTAGTCTGCTTCTCTAGGTCGTGGGGTATAGAGGATGACATTCAGTTTCTGGCTTCATAGAACATCTGCACCCAAGTTGACAGCTTAAGGATTTTTTTTGTTTGTTTGTTTTAAATGATTTTTCTATTGGCATCAGCTAGTCTTGCTTGAAGAAGATGGAATTGCTCAATGATGACAGTGAAGGAATTTGAAAGGATGAGAATTGCTCAATGAGTGGTATCTCTTTTTTGGCCAGAGACCAGGCTAAGTTGCCTCATGTGTAGGAGAACATACGTGAAATATACAGCACTCATGGTATATTATGAAAGCAAACTTTATTTTTGCCTATCATTGTTCCTAATTTTTTTCAGTGGGTCCTCACTCTTCCCTTGTCCTGGGATGAAAATTAAAGCAGGTCCACAACTCTTCTGGGCCCCCTTCAGGAATCAAAAGTTCTTAAGTCACTTTTAGTTCCAGCACAGCCTCATTCAGCAATTGGGATGTCCAGTCCCAGGGAATCAGCCAGATCTTCGAATCTGGTTCCCAGTGGAGACTTCTCTCCCTTCTCTAGTGGGGCCTGCAGCTTGGAAAGGGGGTCTATGGATGGCTTCTCATTTCCCACATTAAGTTTCCATCCTTCTCTCCTCTGGCTTACTGAGGATTCTGACTCCTGGCAGGGTGAAGGGAGAAGAGGGGAGTCAGGAAAGGAGCTGGAAGTCCTTACTTGGTTAATGCTATGACAAGCTGGCATTTCACTGGCAGGTTCTGGTGGGTGTGTAAACCTAGTTCTTTCTCTCTTGGCACAGTCTTGTGGATAGTTCAGAGAGCGCCATTATTTCTCATCTTTGGGGATCTCTGAGTTGCTGGTCCCTTGAAGCTGGTTACCTAATAAGACTCCTTCTTAGTTCCCTGGCATCTAAGCAGTGCCATATTAGTTTACTGGGGCTGCCATGATAAAATATCATGGACTGAGTGGCTTAAACCAGCAGTCCCCAGTTTTTTTGGTATCAGAGACCAGTTTTGTAAAAGACACTTTTTTCCACAGGCCAAGGTGGGGATGGTTTCAGGATGATTCAAGCGCATTACATTTATTGAGAACCTTATTTCTATTGTTATTACATTATAATATATAATGAAATAATTATACAGTTCACCGCAGTGTAGAATCAGTGGGAGCCCTGAGCTTGTTTTCCTGCACTAGACAGTCCCCTATGGGGGTGATGGGAGACAATGACAGATCATCAGGCATTAGATTCTCATAAGGAGCATGCAACCTAGATCCCTCACATGCGCAGTTCACAATAAGGTTCGTGCTCCTATGAGAATCTAATGCTGCTGCTGATCTGACAGGAGGCAAAGCTCAGGTGGTCATGTGAATGATTGGGAGCAGCTGTAAATATGGATGAATCTTCGCTCTCTCTCTCTCCCTGCTGTGTGGCCTGGTTCCTAACAGGCCACAGACCAGTACTGGTCCATGGCCCGGGAGTTGCGGGCCCCTGGCTTAAACAACAGAACTTAATTTTCTCACAGATCTAGAGGCTAAAAGTCCAAGATCAAGGTGTTGGCAGGTTTGTTTTCTCCTGTGGTCTCTGTCCTTGGCTTGTGGAAGGCACCTTCTCACTGCGTTCTCACATGGTCTTTCCTCTTGGCATGTCCAAATGTCCTCTTCTTGTAAGGACACCGGTCAGAATGGATTAAAGCCTACCCTAAGGGCCTCATTTTAACTTAATCACATTTTTTAAAGGTCCTGCTTCCAAATACAGTCACATTCTGAGGTCCTGGGGGTTAGGGCTGCATCATATAAATTTTGGGAGGATAGTTCAGGCCACAACAAGTGCTGTCAGCTTTTTTCTGAAGGTAAATTTCCATTCCTCCTGGTGGTCCCTGTCAGAAGGACCTACACATCCCACAGGTTGGCCACGGTACATCTCTGGCTTATGGAAAATACTCAAGTTCCATTATCCCAGGGAATCCAGAGCTACCACGTTCTCCTCACTCCAGCTGATCACTCCATGTCTCTTGTATTTTGGGATTCACAGACATGATTCAGACATCAGCCCTCAGTGACAGTCAACCTCCAGGGACACAGCGTCTTGGAGGCCACTGTTGGAGGGTGGGTAGCGGACAATTGGGACTTGGAGTGCACCTATTGCTGTCTCCAAAATTCATCCTCTGTGCCACCAACTGTTCTCCTCACCCAACCTTCTTTGTGGGCTGGAGGTGGTCAGGTAAGAGGGAAACCAGCTTCATGCCACTTATTTTGTCATCCCTGCTTGATGGCCTCGGTGTCACAGCTCACTTTGAAACATGTCTTTTGTCCTTGGCATTACCCGAACTAAGACCATAGTCATTTTTACATCCCACTACACAAACAACATCTCATTTAGTTTTCATAAAGAACCCTGGGAGTACTTCTACATGTGGAAGAGGAATCTGGAGCTCAGAAAGGTTAACAAATTCACCCAAAAGAGATTATTCAGTGAGTGCAGGGAGGGGAGTAGAGATTCAAGCTTTAGCCCACTTCATTATTTACTTCTCTGGACCTTCATCATCTAGGCTTCTTAGAGCTATTACCTACTGGAGTAGTTTGGTCTGTGCTGGTAAAACGTTTTCTTCTCAGCAGAAAGCTATATAGGTAAAAAAACAAAAAAAACAAAAAAAACCACAACAGTTCATCTCCACTTGCACCACTTGTGATGCAGGGGCTGGCAACAGGAGGACAGGCATGTCAGGAGCTTTCTTGGGTATGTTGTGAGATGACCTCTATGTAACCAGGGAAGTTCTTTGACTGCTTGAAAGTCCTCCATCCCTGCCCCAGTATAATTTAATCAGCAGAAGAATGAAGTTCAAGTGAAATATCTTTTTTTTTTTTTTTTTTGTAGAAATGCATAAAGGCAATTCTGTTAGTCTGTTTTGTGTTGCTGTAAAGGAATACCTGAGACTGGGTAATTTTTAAAGGAAAGAGGTTTATTAGGCTCACGTTTCTGCAGGCTGTACAAGCATGGCACTTGCATCTGCTCAGCTTTTGGTGTGGCCTCAGGGAGCTTTTACTCATGGCGGAAGGTGAGTGGGGAGCATGTCACACGGCAAGAAAGGGTGCGAGACAATGCCAGGCTCTTTTTAAACAACCAGTTCTCTTGTGAACTTACAGAGTAAGAACTCACTCCATTATCATCAGGGCAGCAACAAGTCATTCAGGAAGGATCTGCCCCCATGACCCAAACATGTCCCACTAGACCCTACCTTCAATGCTGGCATTCGCATTTCAACATGAGATTTGGAGGATACAAACATTCAAACTGTATCAGCAATATTGTATTCTGAGAATTTTATTCGAAGCAGAAGGGGCCATATCATCTCACCTTCTAGCTCCCAGGAGGTACTTTACTTAAAGAGGATTTCCAAATATAAAGCTATTAAAACAAACAAACAAACAAAAAAAACCTCTTTTTTGTTTAGATTTTTAATTTTTTTTTCACAAATAAAAAAACCCAAGCCTGTTGTTGCCCATTCTTCCTTAGGAAAGGGAAAGCTACATATGGGCCTGGCAGTGGTTCAGAGGCTGCCTGCCAAGGCTGTAAGAGGTTCATCTGGCAGCCGCACAGAGCTGGGCTGGGTTGGGCTGGGCTGAAGTTGGGGCCTAGGGCACAGGCCTGGGATGGGCTGGAGCTGCAGCTGCCTCTATCCAGGGAGGAAGGGGAGGATGATATTTTCTGTTCACCCACTCAGCAATTATGTAACGAACATTTATTGTGCCCAAGGCTTTTGTGGGCTCTCTGCCAGGAAAGGGCAGGTCATTGAATGGGCCCTGGGAAAAATGATGTCTGAGCTTCTCTCCAGTTCTCAGAGGAAGGTAAAGCACTGGAGGCGGGTGGTTCAGGGAGAGGGCGTGGAGGCATGGAAAAGCATGGTGTGCTTGGAGACCTATGGATGTTTTTGAGATGCTCAAGCACAGGCCAGGGGTCAAGGGAGGGCAGGGGTCAGAAGAGGGAGGAGGAAGAAGGTGGAAGAGCTGCCGGATTGGAACTTGGTGGGCAGGTTGGGCCCTGGGAGGGCCACAGAAGGATTTGAAGCAGAGTTGTGACCAGAGTGGGTTTGTCTTTTAGAGGGAACTCTGACGCAGGACGGGGACACACTTGAGCATCAGAGGTGTCAAGGCTCAGGGAGAGGGGTGAGGGAAGATGAAGGGCAGAACCGAAGCCCTGGGAGGAGTTAAGCTGGAGAGAGTGGCAGGGGAGGGGTCAGTCTAGAATGTCTTTCAGGTTTCCGACTTGAACCACAGAAGGGATGCTATGCCATGACGGGTCAGTGTGTGTGTAGGGGCCAAGGACCCTCCCCAGCTGGAGGAAGTGGGGCATGGCGGGGAGTTGGAAGGTTGTCCTTTCTTTCAATAAATATACGGAGGGGCTACCCTGAGCTGCGTGCTGGGAGAGGAGAGCAGAGGGGACACCTTCCGTTCCTCACAGAGCCCTTGGGCCAATGAAGGAGCAATTAAATGCAATGGAGCAGGAAGACCCTAAGAGGGAATTGGAAAATGACTGGGAAAATTTGAATGTAGACCAAGCATTCAGTGACATTAGAGAATTATTAATTTTTTAAGGTGTGATGGAAGTATTATGTTTTAGATGGGAGAATACCCCCTCATCTTTTTTTCTTTTGGGGAGATACAAGCTGGAATATTTAGGAGTGAAATGTCATGATGTCTGTAATTTACTTGGAAACAAAATAAATAAATAGAAGGAGAGACAGAAAGAGAGAGAATGAGCAAATATGGCAAAACGTTACCAATGGTTGGGAGTATATGGGAGTTTACTATTATTGCACCATGCTTTTGGCTTTTGGCTTTTCTGTGTGAAATATTTTGTAGTAAAAACTGGAACATACAAAGTAGCAAGCGCATTGATGGGAGGTAAGGGTACCATAGGAACACAATGAAGGGCCTCTAATCAGAATTCGATGCATGAGGGATGCTTCTAAAGAAAACAGCACTTAAGACCTGAGGAAGAATGATCCTTGAAGTGGGGATGGGGAAGAATTTTGGGGAGAATGTATGAGGCAGAGAGGGAACAGCCTGTGTGTAGGCCTGCTGACCTGTCTTGCTAGAGGAACAAAAAGACATTTAACATGAGTGCTAAATGTGAAGCAGAGTCACTAAGAGATGGGAAGAGAAAGGTAGGCAGGTCCTAAAGAGTATGGGGGAGTTTGGGCTTTGTCCCAACCACAGCATAACTAGGGGACTGCATTTCAGAAAGATACTGGCTCAGCCGGGTGCGGTGGCTCAGGCCTTTAATCCTAGCACTGTGGGAGGCTGAGGCGGGCAGATCACCTGAGCTCAGGAGTTTGAGACCAGCCTGGGCAACATGGCGAAACCCCATCTCTACTAAACACAAAAAATTAGCTGGGCATGGTGGCGGGCACCTGTAATCCCAGCTACTCAGGAGGCTGAGGCACAATAATTGCTTGAACCTAGGAGGTGGAGGTTGCAGTGAGGTGGAGGTTGCAGTGCACTGCACTCCAGCCTGGGCAACAGAGCGAGACTCTGTCTCAAAATAAAAATGAAAATAAGAAAGAAAGATGCTGGCTCATGTGTGTGCACCTGCTAGGATCTGGCAGCCCCTGTTTTAAGCACTTCATCTATATGAGTTCGCCTAATCCTCGCTGTGCCTTTATCAAGTATGTGCAGATTAGCACCCCTATTTAAGAGAGAAGCCAGCCAAGGCACAGAAGAGTGAAGTCACCTGCTCAACGTCACATATCTGGAGGAGTCAGGATTCGAGGCCAGGCATCCTGACTCCAGAGCCCACGCTGCCCTAATGACAAGGCAACACTGCCTCTCAAGTTTAGTCTCTCTCTGTGTGGAGAAGGAAGTGGAGGGAAGTAGAACTCTTCCTCAAGACAGGAAGACAGCTTTGGAAGCAACCGTATACGTCCAGACTCAAGGTGATGGTGACTTGAACTAAAACAATGACAGTGGTGATGGAGAGAAATAGATGCAATAGAAGGTTACTTTGGAGTGAAATCAATAGGACTGGGTGCTTGAAGAGTTGTGTCAGGGGAAGTCAAAGACAATGCCCAATCATATCCCACTGAACACCTAGCTCTGTGCCTTCTTGGCATGAGAAAAGGGCTAGAGTAAGAGAATGTGGAGATACCTTGCTCGTAAAAAAAAAATCGAGAAGACGTTATCAGACCCATAACATCCCCTTCAGCTGTGAGGAGCAGCCTGTTGTCCACCCAACCTACATATCTCTTTCCTGGCTTCCGCTAATCCTTATTTTTGGTGCAACTTGCCATTTTCACTGTTTGAATTTTGTAATCTGCACCTGTTGTAAAATATAGATCATTCCTTTATCCTGACTTGACTGGCAAAACAGAGTCAAACCACAGCTCCTGGTCCCTTCCCTAATTGTCTCTCAAGTCCCTAAACTGCCATTAGCCTTGAGTGATGTGACATATGCACCTGCCTGTGTCTCACAAGAAGCCCTTGATCCTTGGGCCTCTTCAGAGGGCTTAACCGCAATGAAAAATTAAACAAATATTGAAAAAACAATAGAACGAACAATACATGGTCATGTCCCTCTAATACTTATTGATTTTTAAGATCTTCTCAGGCGTGAAAACAAGATTCACTGCTAGCATCCCAACATTGGATTCCTGTTAACTGGAAGAGTAGCTTATTGATCAGGGTGGGATGTCCAGCAGGGCAGGAGCAGGCCTGTGTCTGCTCCACCAGCTAATCATCCCCAATTCAACCCTAAGAGGTGGAGCTCAGCTGGGTGAGAGCTGCACTCACTTGAAATGAGGGACATTGTGGCCCAGGAGGGTCCTCATAGCATCCTCAGAAGAGACTGAGGCCATTCCTCAGTTATATACCAACTCTCTGGGGACCTCATCTTTTTCTTGCTAAAGGCCTCAAGAATTCCTCATTATTTTTTTCTGTGTCAAAAATAATATAACTACTGCATGAATTCATGTATAGAGGACATGGGTCTGCAGAATAAAATGAGTTCATCTACATATATTCCTGCCTTCCATTCCTCTGTCTCAAGGAATTGTTCATTTAACAACAGATTCAGCTGTTATTCTGTGCTGTTGCTTGAAGGTTGGCAATACAGCCATTCACCATACGCCAAATGACAAAAATCCCTGCTCTCATGGAGCTTTTGTTTTAGGGGATGTTGTGAACAGTTTGGTGAGGAGCCTTCCAATCCATATATGTATTAACACAAACAGGTTTGTGCTGTACATATGATTCTGTGGCTGGGTTTTTTCACTAACAATATGTCTTGGAGCTCATTCCGTGTCAGCATGAATGATCCTTCCTCATTCTTTGATAGTTGCATAATGGTTCTCTGCAGGGATAAACCCCTGCTAGTAAACATACAGTTCTAATTTTTCTTTCCACAAATAGCGTTACAGCGAACTTCCTTCTGCATGTACTGTTGTACACCCACAATTTTGGACACTTACTAAGTCATGATATATAAATTAACCTCTCTGTGCCTCAGTTTCCTCATCTGTACATTGAAAGTAATGATAATAATCTCCCTCTAGCCATCAGAGAAAAGCAAATGAAAACCATGATGAGGCGCACTTTACACTCACTGGGATGGATATAATTTTTAAAAATAGATAACAAGTGTGGGTGAAGACATGGAGAAATTGGAACCCTCATGCGCTGCTGGTGGGAATATAAAATGATGCAGCTGCTTTGTAAACAGTCTGGGCGTACCCCAAAAGGTTAACACAGAGTTACAATTTAACCCAGCAGTTCCACTCATAGGTATATACTCAAGAGAAATAAAAACACATGTTGCCACAAAAGTTCGTTTAGAAATGTTCAGAGCAGCATTATTCATAATAGCCAAAAGGTGGAAACAACACAACTGTTCATCAACTAATGAAGAGATAAACAAAATTTGGCATATTCACACACAGGAATATTATTTCACATTAAAAAGATGTGAAGTACTGATGCAGGATCCAACATGGATGACCTTTGAAACGTTATGCTAAGTGCAAGAAGCCAGTCATAAAAAGCTACATATTGCATGATTCCATTTATATGAAATGTCCAGAATCGCCAAATGTGTAATGACGGAAAGTAGATAAGTGGTTTTTAGGGGCTGGGGGTGAGTGGGAAGGGAGGAAATGGAGAGTGACTGTTAATGGGTATGAAGTTTCCTTTCTGGGGTGATAAAAACATTCTAAAATTTGCTGTGGTGATGGTTGCACCTATCTGTGAATATACTAAAAGCCATTGAATTGTGTATTTTAAATGGTTGAATTGTATGGTAGGTTCTATGGTCTGAATGTTTACGTCCCCCTGAAATTCATCTACTGAAACCTAATTACTAATGTGATGATGTTTTGGAGGTGATTAGATCATAAGGGTGGGGCCCTCCTGAATGAGATTATTGCCATTACTTAGAAGGCTAGAGAGAGACCCCTCACCCCTTCCACCGTGAGGACACAGCAAGAAAGTACCATCTATAAACCAGAAAGTGGGCCCTCAATAGACAGTGAATCTGCCAGTGCTTTGATCTAAGACTTCCCAGCCTCCAAAACTGTAAGAAACAAATTTCTGTTGTTGATAAGCCATTCAGTTTATGGCATTTTGTTATAGCAGTTTAAATGGACTAAGTTAGTATATGAATTATATTTCAATAAAGCTGTTATTAAATAAAGTAAGATTGCTGTGAGGACTGACTGAATTACATAAGGTGTGTAGAAAGGTGCTGGCACTTTGTCTTTTTGGGCGTAGCTTATGTCACTTAGCCAGGAATCTCCTTGCAAACGACAGGATCTCATTCTTTTTTATGGCTGAATAGTACTCCATTATGTATATGTACTTTTTTATTTTTTTATTTTATTTATTTTTTTATTTTATTTTATTTTTATTTTTATTATTATTATACTTTAAATTCTAGGGTACATGTGCACAATGTGCAGGTTTGATACATAGGTATACATGAGCCATGTTGGTTTGCTGCCCCCATCAACTCATCATTTACATTAGTTATTTCTCCTAATGCTATCCCTCCCCTAACCCCCCACCCCGCAACAGGCCCTGGTGTGTGATGTTCCCTGCCCTGTGTCCAAGTGATCTCATTGTTCAGTTCCCACCTATGAGTGAGAACATGCAGTGTTTGGTTTTCTGTCCTTGTGATAGTTTGCTGAGCATGATGGTTTCCAGCTTCATCCATGTCCCTGCAAAGGACATGAACTCTTCCTTTTTTATAGCTGCATAGTATTCCGTGGTGTATATATGCCACATTTTCTTAATCCAGTCTATCATTGATGGACATTTAGGTTGGTCCCAAGTCTTTGCTTTGTGAGCAGTGGGTGCTGGCACTTTGAATCTATGTACCTACTACCTTCGTTATTGCTTCCAGGGGATGGATTTCTAGAAACAGAATTGCTGAGCAAAAGGGGAGGTGCATTATTATTATTTTTTAATCATCTTGCAAAGTTGCCTTCTAATAAAGGCTTTACCAATGCACCCTCCAAGAAGCAGTGCATGAGGATACCAGTTTTTTTCTCTTTCCTTTTCCTTTACAAAGCAACCACCACCAAAAAAGTCTGAAAGAATATACACAAGTGTTTACAGTGATTTCACTGGGTGATGGGATCAGGTGTGCACTTCCTTTTCCTGTATTGCTTATCTCTATTTTCTCATAGTGCTAAAAAAAAAGAATATAGAATAGTTGTATAATGTTTAAAAAATAAAAGCACCCCCCACATCTCTTCTTGAGGCTCCTACCCACTCACAGGGTTGGTAGTCATGACTACAGAAGACCCTTATTGCCACACCCTGAAAAGGACAGGAGCCCTTCCCATTGTGACGGTTTTTCTTGTAAATTTCTAGAAGAAACAGCCAGGGGGCGACAAACCTAAACATGAAGGAGGTGCGGAAACTGCAGTTATTTTCCCAGACTTGTACTTTCTTGCTAGAAGGCACCAAAAAGCCCTGTAATAAAAATCATACTGTGAGATATTCCCCCCTTACCAGCTACTAGACACAACAAGTTTGCAAATGCTTCATATGCCTTGTCATTCACTTCTCACAATTCTATGACAGGGGTGCTGGCGCAAAAATGAAGTTAAGGAAATTAAGCGGCTTACTCAAAGGCAGACTGCTAGGAAGTGGCAGAGGTAGATACTGTTAAGACGCCTTCAACTTCAAGTCGAGAGTATCAACAAGGATATTTTATTACCTCATTTAAAAGTGAGGACATAGGGCAAGCTTCAGGGAAGGTTGATTTGGCAGCTCAGCAATGTCCTCAGGGTGCCTCTTCTTTCTACGTCTCTGGTCTGCCATCTTCCTGTTGCTTACACCCTCAGGCAGAAATAGGGCACTAGCAGTGACATCTGGAATAGCAGAAGACCAAGCCAATGCATCCTCCCAGAAGTAGTGCATGAGGATACCAGGTTGTCCTCTTTCCTTTCCTTTTCGAAGCTGCCACCAACAAAAAAAAGTCTGAAAGAATAGGCACAAGTGTTCACAGTGATTTCTTTGGGCGATGGGATCAGGTGTGAACTTCCTCTTCCTTTTCTTGTATTGCTTATCTCTGTTTTCTCACAGTGCTAGAAAAGAACATGTAACAATTGTGTAATGTTTAAAAAGTAAAAGTACCCCCCACATTTCCCTTTGCTACGTCCAGGGGAAGAAGAGAGGGACAGTTTCTTCTTAGGGTTTTCTCCCTGGAGTGAGGAAACTTTTTCCTGAAATCCCTTTCCCTTCCTTCCAGCAAACTTTCCCCCACAGGCACACTGTGTGTCTCATTGGCCCAATCTAGGTCACTTACCTACTTGGGAACCAATCATTGGCGAAGTGAATGGAATTCCCTCTAGGTCTATCCCTGGGGTTTGTGCTGGAGGTGGGTCATTGTCCCCTGAGGAGGAATGTTTCCTGAGAAAAATTGGGATTTTATTAGGAAGAAAGAGGGGAAATGGATGCTGTGGAGCTGGAAGGAAGAACCAATGTGTCCAGCATTGGTAGAGACTCAGACATGCATTTGTGAAACTCGGTAGCCTGTTTTTAGCTGCTGTGCTGTTCTGTATCTTTGCCAAGACTTCCATTGCTAGAAATTGATTTTGGAGGATGGAGAGTATAAGTCACCCACATCTGCTCTTTCTCTCTGTCTTCAGGACCCATCTTCTAAAGGGGATTTGAAAGTTTGGTTTGGGGCAGGTTTTTAGAAGTGAAGTAGTTGGTTTTTGAAATGCCACGGTCTCCACTAGATAATTTCTACCTTGCTGTCTCTAGCCTGGAAGAGTGCTATTACACATTCCCCCAGGTCCCTCAGGGAAGGTCCCTTTGGGATGGTCTCCTCCTGGCAGCTTATAGGACTAATTTGATTAATAGTATTACATTTTCGATTTAGAGGACTTTGGAAAGACCTGTTTGACCTCCCTTCATGGGAATCACATTTTTAGCTGATGTGATAGATTGAGGTATTGTTCAGTAAATCTTCACTCACTTCCCTTCCACCTTGGGACACAGTACACTTCCTGAGTCACTGACTCTGGGCTTGGGCATTGACTTATTCTGGTCAACGTAGTGTGATCAGATGTAACTCTGTTAGAGGCTCTAAACAATACTTGCACTGTTTGGCTTGGCCTTCTGCTGTTCTGACAGCCAAGAGAAGAACATAACTTGGGTAGCCACTGCCCTTTCTCCCTGTGCTCTAGAATTAGTCACATGGAACAGACACAAACCTGAATTAAGGCAGAATTGTCCTAGTCAACCTGCAGATCTGTAAGTGAGAAAAAAAAAAGTCTTATTTTCCTCAGTCACAAAGTTTTTATTTTGCAGCAGTATTGCAGCAATAGTAGATGGATACAGGTGAAATTGGAGGGCATTCAGCAAAGTGTATGGACAGTGTAGACACATTAGACAAGCTGTGAGAATATGTCTCATTGAAGCAGCTCCTGGAATAACAAGTGTTAGGTATGGCTCAGGGAGGGAATGACTTGGAGTTGTTTTGGTGAGTTTCTTGGAGCAGCCTAAATTCTAAGAACTTTCTATAAACTGTTTTCTGACCTATTCTCACCAAAACAAGCGTCAAGGCCAAGAAATTACTAAACCATGTGTTTCATCATCAATACTCAAATGTAGTATAATATAGAAGAAAGAGCACTGGACATGGTGAGGCTTTGGGACCACAGCTGTGTACTACAGTTTAGCTCACGTCTAGTCTGTGGCTTCAGGCATGTCATTTAATTTCTCTCAGCTTTACTTTCCTCACCTGCAAGTTAGGGGTAGTTTTAAGAATAAAATGACCAGGCTTATCTATGGTTTTCAAACTGTACATTTAGTGATAGGATTTTTTTTCAAACAAAATCAACAAGTAAACCTGAGAGTTGAATATCACAGTTAGTTTCAACATTCCTTATTTTGGACCCAAGTCTTTTACAGTTGGCGGAACCTCCCAGGTTCCTTCTCAGAGCCCTTAGAGTTGCTTGCAGCCTCATTTGAAAACAACTGATATGGCACAAACACTCTACAAATGTGGATGGTGATGGTAGTGGGGATGATGGGTGGTGGTAGTGAGGATGATGGGTGGTGGTGGTAGTGAGGATGATGGTGGTGGTGGTAGTGGGGATGATGGTGGTGGTGGTAGTGGGGATGATGGTGGTGGTG